>NC_041232.1:64497556-64498639 GCF_002837175.3 Physeter macrocephalus
GAAGGGAGTGGCAGGACATATTTAAAGTGATGAAAGGGAAAAACCTACAACCAAGATTACTCTACCCAGCAAGGATCTCATTCAGATTCGATGGAGAAATTAAAACCTTTACAGACAAGCAAAAGCTAAGAGAATTCAGCACCACCAAACAGCTTTACAACAAACGCTAAAGGAAATTCTCTAGGTAGGAAACACAAGAGAAGGAAAAAACCTACAATAACAAACCCAAAACAATTAAGAAAATGGTAACAGGAACATACATATCAATAATTAACTTAAATGTAAATGGATTAAATGCTCCAACCAAAAGACAAAGACTGGCTGAATGGATACCAAAACAAGACCCATGTATATGCTGTCTACAAGAGATCCATTTCAGACCTAAGGACTCATACAGACTGAAAGTGAGGGGATGGGAAAAGATATTCCATGCAAATGGAAATCAGAAGAAAGCTGGAGTAGCAATTCTCATAAAAGAAAAAATAGCCTTTAAAATAAAGACTATTACAAGAGACAAAGAAGGACACTACAAAATGATCAAGGGATCAATCCAATAAGAAGACATACAATTGTAAAGATATATGCATCCAACATAAGAGGACCTCAATACATGAGGCAAATGCTAACAGCCATAAAAGGGGAAAACGACAATAACACAGTAATAGTAGGGAACTTTAACACTCCACTTTCACCAACGGACAGATCATCCAAAATGAAAATAAATAAGGAAACACAAGCTTTAAGTAACACATTAAGCAAGATGGACTTAATTGATATTTATAGGGCATTCCATCCCAAAACAACACAATACACTGTCTTCTCAAGTGCTCATGGAACATTCTGCAAGATAGATCATATCTTGGGTCATAAATCAAGCCTTGGTAAGTTTAAGAAAATTGAAATTGTATCAAGTATCATTTCCGACCACAACTCTATGAGACTAGATATCAATTACAGGAAAAGATCTGTAAAAAATACAAACACATGGAGGCTAAACAATACACTACTAAATAACCAAGAGATCACTGGAGAAATCAAAGAGGAAATAAAAAAATACCTAGAAACAAATGACAATGAAAACAC
>NC_041232.1:64500275-64535063 GCF_002837175.3 Physeter macrocephalus
TAGAAAAAAAAATTTCACAATTTGTATGGAGACACAAAGACCCTGAATAGCCAAAGCAATCTTGAGAAAGAAAAATGGAGCTGGAGGAATCAACCTCCCTGACTTCAGACTATACTACAAAGCTACAGTAATCAAGAGAGTATGGTACTGTCACAAAAACAGAAATGTAGATCAGTGGAACAGGATAGAAAGCCCAGAGATAAACCCACATACATATGGTTGACTTATCTTTGATAAAGGAGGCAAGAATATACAATGGAGAAAAGACAACCTCTTCAATAAGTGGTGCTGGGAAAACTGGACAGCTACACGTAAAAGAATGAAATTAGAACACTCCCTAATACCATACACAAAAATGAACTCAAAATGGATTAAAGACCTAAATGTAAGGCCAGACACTATAAAACTCTTAGAGGAAAACATAGGCAGAACCCTCTATGACATAAATCACAGCAAGATCCTTTTTGACCCACCTCGTAGAGAAATGGAAATAAAAACAAAAATAAACAAATGAGACCTAATAAAACTTACAAGCTTTTGCACAGCAAAGGAAACCATACACAAAACGAAAAGACAACCCCCAGAATGGGAGAAAATATTTGCAAATGAAGCAACTGAGAGAGGATTAATCTCCAAAATATACAAGCCGCTCATGCAGCTCAATATCAAAAAAACAAACAACCGAATCCAAAAATGGGCAGAAGACCTAAATAGACATTTCTCCAAAGAAGATATACAGATTGCCAACAAACACATGAAAGGTTGCTCAACATCACTAATCATTATAGAAATGCAATTCACAAGTACAATGATGTATCACCTCACACCAGTCAGAATGGCCATTTTCAAAAAATCTACCAACAATAAATGCTGGAGAGCGTGTGGAGAAAAGGGAACCCTCTTGCACTTTCGGTGGGAATGTAAATTGATACAGCCACTATGGAGAACAGTATGGGGGTTCCTTAAAAAACTAAAAATAGAATTACCATATGATCCAGCAATCCCACTACTGGGCATATACCCAGAGAAAACCACAATTCTAAAAGACACATGCACCCCAATGTTCACTGCAGCACTATTTACAATAGCCAGGTCATGGAAGCTACCTAAATGCCCATCGACAGATGAATGGATAGTTATTTGTAGTGAGGTGGATGGACCTAGAGTCTGTCATACAGAGTGAAGTAAGTCAGAAAGAGAAAAACAGATACCGTTTGCTAACACATATATATGGAATCTAAAAAAAAAAAGTTTCTGAAGAACCTAGGGACAGGACAGGAATAAAGACGCAGATGTAGAGAATGGACTTGAGGACACGGGGAGAGGGAAGGGTAAGCTGGGACAAAGTGAGAGAGTGGCATGGACATATATACACTACCAAATGTAAAACACATAGCTAGTGGGAAGAAGCCGCATAGCACAGGGAGCTCAGCTTCGTGATTTTTGACCACGTAGAGGGGTGGGATAGGGAGGGTGGGAGGGAGTTGCAAGAGGGAGGGGATATGGGGATATATGTATACGTATAACTGGTTCACTTTGTTATCCAGCAGAAACTAATACCACATTGCAAATCAATTATACTCCGATAAAGATGTTAAAAAAAAAAAAAGAATTCAACCAGAGTAGATAATATCTATAAAGTTTTGTCCAACCCTATTTCTACCCATGCACGGGCAAACTCTGTTCTCTGCCAGCTCACAGCCTCTGCTCAGGACCCGGCAAGGTTATCATCTGGGCTCCCGACACCTGAGGGCCTTTGCGGCTGAGGTTCCATCTACTCCTTTTCTTGCACCTCCCCACTGAGGAGCAGTGATTGACACACAATAGCTTCTTATAAATAGCTAACAGTTGTTAAATATGAATAATTAATAGCTTTCAAATTAAACAAATACACAGGGAATGCTTTCATAAGATCTGATTTTAAGCTGTCTTTATTTTTATAGTGTTTTTTTGTTGAAGTATAGTTGATTAACAATGTTGTGTTAGTTTCGGGTGTACAGCAAAGTGATTAAGTTTATATATATATATATATATATATATATACACATATATGTATATATATATTCTTTTTCAAATTCTTTTCCATTATAGGTTATTACAAGATACTGAATACAGTTCCCTGTGCTGTACAATAGTCCTTATTGTTTATCTATTTTATACATAGTAGTGTGTATCTGTTAACCCAAAACTCCTAATTTATCCCTATCCCCCATCCCCTTTGTAGCCATAAGATTGTTTTCTATATCCGTGAGTCTGTTTCTGTTTTGTAAATAAGTTCTTAACTATTTCTTTTTATGCACACATACATGCGGTACAGTTTCATTTGTAGTGAGCTGAACTTGGCATTGCCACTTGTCTTCCAGGCCCACTTCTGACGCTGAGAAGCTGGAGAGCCTTTGCCTCTCTCAGGCTATTTGATCCCCCATCAGTCAGCTGGAGACACCTGGCTGGCTTATCTCACAGGATTGTGCAGAGGAAGCTCAAGTGAGATGGGTGTACTTTGAAGCTCTTAGAAAATGTACCAATACAAGGGGCTTAATTAGATGTGACTTCTCTCCATTGTTCCCTCTGGTGTGAAGTCTTGGCTGTTTAACTTTGATCCAGCCATTGGATGACAAAATGCAAAAGACAGAGGTACTCCTGCCCTGTCCTTGAGAAAGGAAATCAACTCACTTTGAAGCTCTTCAGGGAAACACTTTGTACGTGAATGGAGAGCAGGTTGCAGATCCCTTGCTACCTGATGATAAATTTAATAGAAACTTATTGGAGGGGGAGCAGAGGTCACGCAACATTGAGAAGTCATCCAACAGTAGCACTTGCTGTGAGGATCCTTTCAGAATGAGGCAAATCATCATCAACTCTCAAGAGGTTTAAAGAGCCACTCTAGCTAAATCACATCTTTCTTGTGTTATAGATGTGCAGTTGATATTTCAGACCAAAGTATAGGACCATATATTCATCCTATAATTTTATTCTATTTTGTCCTTTGGGAAATATAAACAAATATGGGCTGAGTGCAAGGATAGCTAAATTTCATGGCGACAGTCTGGGGACAGGAGCAGGCTGAAGCAAGAGCCCTGAGGAATGTCTCTGGAACTCTATCTCCAGGTGGGGATGGTGCAGATGTTTTTGCTTGGATGCTCTTAGGTGTTCATAGTGGCAGAAACCCAGATGCATCACCAGCTGTGTTATCCTGTTTCCCAGCCCAGAATCCCTGCTAAGGAAGAAAATGAGGTTAGGGTTTCTATTCAGGTCCTGCGATCACTCCTTCCTTTACACTCTATGGCCCCAAACCATGCCTTTAACAGTCTGAACTGACATCAAACTCAGCCTGTTTCTAGTCTTCTAGCACCTCTCCCCTTCTCAAACGTCCTCAGAAGTTATGGCTGGGGCTGATCCATCTCATTCATGCGTTCTTTTATTTCCCCAGGAGGGAGCCCACCTAGGCTGGGAGGCTCGAGGTGCTTGGACAAGCTCATCACTTTCCAGACATGCTCTTTACTCATCTCTGACTACCTGGCCTCACCCATGTTTGTTCTGCCCTTTGCAGTCCAAGGCTTGTTCTCTTTGATGGAGAAAACCGAAGCGAATGAGGAAGGATTAGGAGTCTATTTGCTCAATGCCATTCCCCGCACATCATTTTTAGTTTCAGACAGCTTATGGAAACAATTCTGCAGTATCCCTCCTTGATACCTGTTTTCTGCAAGAAAACCAGAATTATGTCAAACTCTCAGAAAACCTGTGAGGTTGATGAAGGCTGTCTGTAGCTGCCCTCCATCTCCTGTATCAGTCCTACGCCCCTCACTGTGGCCACTCCTTCTGGTGCTTGGTCTTTGCAGGTTTTCTATCCCACTTTTGGCGACCCTGCCTGGCACATACTGAAGCTAAAATAACAGAGAGGTCTTTCGTAATAGAACTAGAGGCGGGTAGAAACCAGACATTCTCTTTAGCATTATAATGTCCAGGAAATAAACTGGCAGGGGGTTAACCTTGGTAGGATGGATGATCTGATTGCTTACCCATATCTCTCCCTGAGGTTAGATCATGATGAGGGTTCGTCACCTCTCCCCTCCCCTCTGTACCTCTCTCATCTGCTGGACCCCACCTGGTAGTGATCGTGGGTGAAGCTGAATGATTGACAGCTGACGCTGGCAACCAACCCCAAGAGGACATGGGGCTCCAGAGTGGACTGGGGATGGATGGGGACTATAGGAGGAACAAAGGAATTTAAAATGACTCAGAGGTTGTGGGAAAGGAGTTACGAGAGAAACAGGGAGGATTCCAGGACCAGATGTTTCTCTGCCCCTGACAAGGGGGTGGCCACCTGGGGAACCTGAGAATCTAGAGAAAAGACTCTGAGTTGATTGAACAGTCTGGGAGGTCAAGTTGAACAGAATGGATAATCCACTCCCTAAATTCCACTGTCCTGGGAAGGCTGTGTGTGCTGTAATAGGACACTGAAATGAAACGAGGAGTGAAGGACCGCTCATACGTACATTCCTCTAGGATCCTGTATGTACTTGGCTGGCTCAGAATAGGGTTCCTTGGTGATGGATGCCCCATCCCAATTCCCATTGCCCCGCCCTGGTCCTGTGATAAGTAGCATAGAGCTAGCAGCACACCTGGTCTACATTCTTTCCCTGGCAGGCTGTCAACTCATTCTTACTAAGGTGCCAACTGATTAGTAAGGTGCTATTGGTAAGACCTAATTGCATTCCATAATATTAAGTCCACAAATACATATGAACCCCCTGCCGTACACATGGCACTGCGATTGGTACTGGGGCTACAGCACTGAATAAGACAGTACCTGTCCTCACGGGTCTCATATTTAGTGGGGGGTCAGATATTGAGCACTTGATTGCAGGAATGGTAAGAGTAAGATGTACTATAGAAGAGGACCCCTGGGCACTTAGCCCTCACAGGAGGACTTCCCCCAAGCCTGGGAGGGCCAGGCAGACTTCCTTCAGGAAGTGACCTTTCATATGAGCTCTGAAAATGAGTAGGTCTGGGTAAGTGCAGAAAGGAGAGGACATAGAATGTTCTAGAAAGACACGAGCATGTATATGATTGCCCTGAGGTAGTGGGAAACAGAGAGAAGTTTCCATGAGTGGAGTACAGTGACTCAGTGGGGAGGCTGGTGAGGTGGGCAAGAGCCAGGTCACACAGGACTTCACAGACCATTGCAACACTTGAGGATTTTATTCTAAGAGCGATGGGAAGCCAATTAAAGGCTTTAAATGGGGGAGTGAAATAATTAGATTAGCATTTTAAAAATGCACATGGATAGAGTAGGGGAAACAGACTGAAAAGGGTCAAGAGAACATGTGATGAGGCCAGCTGGGCATCTGTTATTAAACAGTACAGATAAGGAATGGGGACATATTGAATGAAAGTGGTGGTAGTGGTGATGAAGAGAAGTAAATTGATTTGAAAGCCATTTAGGAGGTTAAATATCCAGATGTGGGTGTTAACTGGATAAGGTGTAAGCAAGCTGTCCAAAATGGCATGGGGAAATGTCCTTTGCTGATGTAGGGTGATGGAGGACGACAAGTATGGGAAGAAATCAGGGCTGGGTTTTGGACATGTTGCATTTGGGAGATGTTGGAAAAAATCATGCATTTCATGTGACAGTCTGAATCCGCCATCAGGACCCATGGGCAAATGCCACCCAGAAATAGGCCTCCAACTACAGACCAGTTTATATAGCAATCCTAGCTGACCTGGCATTACTGAGGTGTGTGTCTAAAGGCAAAAGGGGAATAGCTGAGGAAATTTACAAAAATGACTGCATTAAAGCAAAGCCCCAGCATACTGCTTAAGAATCCATTTTGCTATGAGCCTTTTATTTATTTCTTTTTTGAGGTAAAATTCATATAACAGTCACAATTTTAACCATTTTAAAATGTACAATACCGTGGTTTCCAGTATAATCAAAATGCTGTGTAACCATCACCACTATCTAATCCCATAACATTTCATTATCCTGTACCCTTTAAGTAGTCACTCCCTATTTCCTCTTCCCCATGTTTATTTGCATGCTTCATAATTTTTTGTTGAAAACTAGACATCTTGAATGTCATAATGGGCCAACTCTAGAAATGGGATTCTCTTCCTTCCTCAGGGGTTTGTGTTGATGTTTGTGTTTACTGTTTGTTTTGTGGCTTTTCTAATTAAAAAAAAAATCCCTATTGTTTGTCATGTGTGGCCACTGAAGTTTGATTAGCTTAATTGTCAGCTAGTGATTCGACAGATTTCCTGAAATGCCCAGAATTAAACACAGAAAAATATCCAGGTCTCTGCAGATGTGTGTGTATGCGTGTGTGTGTGTGAGTGTGTGTGTGTGTGTGTGTGTGTTGGGGCATGCTACCCACTGTACACTGGGCAGTTTACAACCCTGCCTTAGCCTTCACTTCCTGCTTCTGCAGAACCTGAAGGTCAACCAGAGGTGAAAGCTTAAAGCCTTCTCAGGTCTTTTCTGAGCATACGCCCTGCCCTGGGCATGTGTGTGGCCTTCGATTCCCAGGAATATGTGGGAGATTTTCAAAGCCCTTATTCCTAAAGTATCTCACTCTCCATCCTTTCCTCCTAAGCTCTTTGGTATGTGTATTGTGTGCCAACTGTTACCCCTTCCTCTGGCAGCAGTGGCTAATACATTTGCCTTTAAGTGTTTCTGACAAATACCCCTTAGCTGCCTCTCCACTCTGTGAGAGTTCCAATCCAGGCAAAAAAAAAGCAAGCCTTTTGTGCCAGTTCAGGGAGCCACCATTCAGGTCAAACCAAACAACCACAGTTATTTGAGCACAACATCTGCTCTATATCCAGCACCAGGAGCCCACACCAGCAATGAGGGCTCCGTCTTCAAGACTGCAGCCAATCCAGGGAGGTGGGGATGGAGCCAGGATAAGCTAAAATGTCACAAAGATTTCCTACCAAGATTCTACCACCTTCTTCTTGTTTAAACATTCAGCTGGCTGCTATAAACCTTTGACTAGTCCCCAGAGTTCCAATAAAATTGATTTTGACAATTTTCCCCAGTTTATTCACTGTTTTTGTAGAGAGATTGTCTCTTGGAATTTCCTACTGCACCATTTCACAGGCATCTTAACAGTGTGTCTTTGCCTAAAAGAATGATAGGCTTTGAATGTTGGCAGAATTCATGATGGTTGATGAGAAACACAGAGACAGAGAAGCTAAATATTGTCATTAGCTTGCTTAGGACTGGCAATGTCCATGGGGTATGACTGGGGCACAGAGGAGGAGCAGATTCATTGAGTACACACATAATGGATGGGGTAAAGAAATAAGGATAGGAAGATCCAACTTTGATCAACTGTTCCCGCTCACTTCTCCCTCACATCATCTACCTTAATAAATAATAATTGTTAAATATTATGTGGTTTAACTCTTGTGCTAGGCACTGTTTAGGAGACCAAAGAAAGAGGAAACTACATCCGGGCTCAGAGGCCATGTTTAATTTTGCTGATGAGATGTCATTCATTTGCCTTAAATGGCTCTGGAACTGATGCAGTGGGGTGGACGTAGGTTGCTGTCACGTGATTAATTTAGGATTTGCAGGGACTTCTTTAGGATTTGAAAGGACTTGACCTGTGCTCTCCAATCTGGAAGTCACGTTCCTGCCTGCAGTTGCTCCTGTGGCATTGGCTGTTCCCACCGACCACAGCTGCAAACACCCACCTGGTGCTCCCAGGCTGCCCCAGAGGCTGCTTCTCACATGTGGTCTGCAGAGTGGACGCGGTGGCCCAGAGACGGGCACCATGTCCGTGCTCCACGTGGTTGAATGCGCAGGGTTAGCCGCCGCGGCATTTCAAAACACTTTCCAGGAGGCAATCAAGACCTCAGTTATTTCTCTGATCTTGATGTCCATTGTTTCCCTACTCAAAGCCTCTCGGAGAGTAAGGTTACCCCTTCCGCTGCCTCCACTTCCCAGAGTCGTTCCTGCTTCCTTGCCTTTGCTTGTGCTCTCCCTGTCCCCTACGTCTGGACTATCCCTCTCTTCTGACTGTTTAATTTTGGTGCATTTTTCAAGTTCGAGGTCAGCTTGCATCTCCGGAACAAAAGCTTCCCCTGACCTCTAGCCCCAAATCATCTCTCCCTCTTTCAACTTCTAGCGCTTTTATTGAGACCTCACCTGTCACTTGTCTCCTACTGCCTTGTGACCTCATCATTCTGCTGTGTCAAGCCATTTAGCTTTTCTACTGACTTCTGAGTCCCTTCAGGGTAAAACCATGAACAGAAGATAGCTTTATTATTTTCACCCCTGTGTCTAGAATTTACTATGTACATAGCAAGGGTCCAGGAAATACCTGTGGAATGAATGAGCAACTAACTCTTGCTCTTTTCAAGATGTGGTGGCCATTTTAATGAACACAGAAGGTCACTGTCACACAGTTTTGACTCCAAGCAAGGCTTTTTTGCATTGTTTCCTCACCACATGGCTTCAGAATATCCCTGATTCATTTATGTCCAAGCAGCATTTGGAGCCCATTTGCTCTTTTTCATTAACCATCCCCCTTTTGGCAATGGCAGCTCTAGGACAGCGCTGTTGTTCCTGCACTCAGCCACCACGGCCCACAGCCCAGAGTGGCTCACTCTCCCCTGCTTCTCCTCTCAGATACCCAGGTTCCAGGATCAGTTCTTTACTTGAGGAGTTTCTCAATGGCCTGGAGTCAAGAAAAGTGAAATGGGACAGAGTATCCACTTTAGACTTTGGCTTCTCTGTAGAGCAATAATAACAACAATGACCTACACTCATACAGCTTCTCATGGTTCACAAATACTCTGCATATTAATAATTTCATTTGACCCGCATAACCACCCTGTGACTTGCACCTGGAAATGTTTGTCATGGGAGGAAGTGGAGAGACGTCCAGGCTTGGCGTTGGGTTCCTTCCCTTGCTGCAGGGAATATCACACCTGGCCCATGTGTGCCTATAGAAGAATTAGATTTAAATACTATAATAGGATGGCTGACAGCCAAATAACATGTTCCTCATTTGTTCTTAAGGAAAGCCAGAGAATGTTCTACAATGAAATCTATTCAGAGGAAAATAACTTTTATCACTCACAAGCCTTGAGGGCCCAAATAACTTAACCTAAGGCATAAGAGCCTGGGCTTGGGGGGCTGCTGGGAAGATGGGCAGGGAACAAGGGCTACATAACAAAGAAATGCTAATTTTGAAACATAGAGGAAAGTATAAATTTAAGAGGTTCTCCCATAACTTTTGATATTTTAATGTATTTCTTTCTTGCCTTTCTCTTTGCATATAAATAATATATTACACACAACAAATTTATAATTGTATTTTTTACTTGATTTATTATGAATATTATTCCACCCTGTTAAAAAATTCTTTCAAAATATCACATATATTGGCTGGAACAATATTACAAGATGAAGACCTATCATAATTTATTTCACAATTTTCCAATTTTGTGATATTTACATTGCTGTCAACATTTCTCTATTATAGATAAAACTGCAATTATCCTTATGCCTAAATCTTTGCTGTGTCTCTAATTATTTCCTTTGAATAGATCTCTAGAAATGAAAAATATAGGTCAAAGCTCAGCAACATTCGAAGGCTCTTGGTACATACACAGTCAAAACCTCTTGAAAGAGCAGTCTACATTTGACGTATCCATCCTTGAGTTCTTTTCGTCTTGGCCCACTGAAATCTGGCTTTTGCCCCATCAGCCTCTGAAACGGCTCTCATGTAGTTCACCAGTGACTTCTTACTTGACATGTACGTTTTCCAGTCTCATCTTCCTTTTGATTCCTCTGTAGCATTTGTACTGTCAGCCACTACCTCCTCCTCAAACTATACCCTTGACTTCTGAATCTGTGTCTTTATGGTTCCTCCATCACATCTTCCTATGCTCAGGAGTGATTTTTGCTATAACAGAAAACCCTACTAACAGTGGCTGAAATAAATAAGCCCTTATTTTTCCTGCACACAAAAAGATGAAGTACAGCTGCTGACATTGGCTTAGTAGCTCAGCGATGCTAGGATCAACATCCCTGAGATTCTCTTGGTCTTCTTCCCATGCTTGTTGCCTCAAGATCACAACACAGCTGCTGTGGCACCAGGCATCACATCTATCAATACATTCAAGACAGGAAGAATGAGGCAACCTCTGTCTCTTTGCAATCTTTTAATTCAGGATGGGAGTTCTCTTTATCAGACTTCCTGCTGTGTTTCATTAGCCAGAACTGGGTCACATATTGGTCTTTAAATCAATCATGATTCATCCTCTGGAGGCCTGGGAAGGTATTAAGCTCCTGAGATCAAGGGATCTCAACCTCCTATCTGAACAAATCAGTGTTGTTTTAGTAGGAAAAAGGGGGACAGAAAGGTGGAGAATGGCTTTGCATGGGCAATAGAGTTGCTGCACTTGGTGATTTAGAGTCTCTCTTAGACCCTCTGTCCACTTGACTTGCTTCCTGGGAACATGAAACACAAATACAGATTCTTTCCTACCCACATTTTGATGACAAGTTCAAATCCTGTCTCTCCAACCCAGAGTCCAGCTACCCTCTTGGTTTTTCTCCTAAGATTCCTCAGGCAGTAGTGTTCCCTGCAGGTGCATTCAGAACCTTCCATCAAACTCATGTCCCCTCTGTAATGACTTCTCCCAAATGTGCCCCAACATTAAATAGTCTAAGAGCTTTCAAATGTGTTTTAATATCTGAACTTTTTTGTTTTAAATGAACCTCACATGGAAAGACATATGAAACGGAAGACTTGCCTTGCAGTCCTCCTCTGCCTTCACAGGGTGGCTGGGAGTGGGGGCTAGACTCCTTTGAGAATCTTTAGGACACTAAGTATTTGTCTTAGTGTCTTAGTTTGGGATCCCCAAAGCAGATTCCAAGACGAAAGCTGATATGTCACTACTTTATTAGGAAGTGCAGCCCTGCCAGGGAAGCTGGAGTGAAGGAAAAGGGAGCAGGGCAGAGAGGAGAGGAGAGAAAATAAGCAAGCATATTCAGGAGCTAGCTGCCACTCATGATCAAGTGCAACTGACTGCCTGATCTTTTCTCTTCTGAGAGGCCACATGAGCTGTTGCACCTCAGAATGATCTGTCTTGGGGAGAAGGTGAAAAGAATTTATCTGCCGGCTCCCAGAACCCATTGGTGAAAACTGTACCCAAGCGCCTTAACATTTCCTGTCCATTATATGCAAGGGCACCCAGTGGGTCTTGTGACATCTCACAGCTCAGAGGCAGCAGGTGAGCCCCAGGGCAGGAAGTGAGAGGCCCACAGTATGAATGGGAGGTGAGATGCTGTCAGAGGTCCCTGAACAAGGACAGTGCCTGAGGTGGCCAGCCAAAATAAGATGAGGCCACAAGGATCTGAGGCGGTGCCCAAGGAGTGTTTGATATAGTGGGAGAGAACTCCTATTTTACAGATGAGAAAAGTATAACCCAGCAAGGGGAGAAGACTTGCCCAGTGTTATACAGCTAGTAAGTGGCAGGAGCTGCACACCAGACTCTCAATCCAGTGCTCTTTTATCATGCTCTGTGTCATTAAATGGTTTTGGGGGCTCCTCTTCCTCCTGATGTCTCAAGAAAGTGTAATCAAAGCCCTGACCCTTCTCATTTG
Organism: Physeter macrocephalus; assembly: GCF_002837175.3. Lineage (NCBI taxonomy): Eukaryota > Metazoa > Chordata > Mammalia > Artiodactyla > Physeteridae > Physeter > Physeter macrocephalus. The sequence goes on from NC_041232.1 coordinate 64,511,899, forward strand.
AATTTCTTAAGTGACTCTGGCACCAACTCCATCCATCACAGACTGTGTGCACATCTTAATTGGAACATCATTTTTTTTTTGTCAGCCAGTTTCCTTTATAATAGTTAGGAGAAAGCAACTCTGTAAAATCTAAGTGGAAGTCTATTCTTATCAGCCACATCTGCCAGTATTAGTCAGGGGCTTTCCTCATCTTTGCCAGAATTGAATAGCAGCAGTCTTTATTTAATAAAATACTGAGAATAATTGTAAGCCAAGACTGATGTACCAAAACTCAGAAGAGTGCTTTATAGTTTCATATGTTTTATAATATTGCAAAGTGCCTCCTATCCCTTTCTGTAATCAAAAGGTTATAAATCAGGCATAACTATAATAATTATAAATAGATTTTCTTCCAGAAGACAAAACCAAACTGGAGAGCAGGTATTAATAATTAATAAATCCACTGTGTGCTTTTTTCAGCACTATCAAGCAATTCTCCAATTCTCAGCAGACACTGACTTGTGTCCTGCAAGTTAACTCAATCCTGACACTGTCTACAGATCCCACACGTTAAGGGCTCGGTCCCAGAAAACTGCACCCCCTACAGGCCCCTTCAGACGCCAATCACAAGTCCAGGTTGTCACCTGTGCTTATGACAGAACAGCTATAGGTCAGAAGTTCCCACGACCCTCTCCTCAGGTTTAATTAATTTGCTAGAGTGGCCCATAAAACTCACAGAAACATTTACTTATGTTTACCAGTTTATTAGGATACAGATGAACAGCCAGGTGAAGAGGTATGTAGGGCAAAGTCGAAGGGTCCTGAGTGCAGGAACTTCTGTTCCATAGAACGGGGGTGTGCCACCCTCCTGGCATGTGGATATGGTCACCTACCCAGCAGCCCATCTAATCTCACCATTCATGAGTTTTATCTGTAGCCATTCCCCTGCCCCTTCCTAGAGGTCGTGGCTGGGGCTGAATTTCCACTCCTCTAATCACTTGGTCTTTCTGTTGAACAACCCCAGCCTGAGGTTATGAAGTAGCCTCACCTTAAGGCCCCTCATTAACATAAGCTCAGGTGTGATGAATGGATCTCCTTATGAAGAACAAAAGACGCTCCTATCGCTCAGGAAATTCCGAGGGTTTGCGGAGCTTTGTGCGGAGAACTGGGGACAAAGGACAAAGATCAACTATTTTTTATTATACCACAATAAATGAGTCTTTTTTTTTTTTTTTTTTTTTTTTTTTTTTTGCGTTACGCGGGCCTCTCACTGCCGTGGCCTCTCCCGTTGCGGAGCACAGGCTCGGGACGCGCAGGCTCAGCGGCCATGGCTCACGGGCCCAGCCGCTCCGCGGCATGTGGGATCTTCCCGGACCGGGGCATGAACCCGTGTCCCCTGCATCGGCAGGCGGACTCTCAACCACTGCGCCACCAGGGAAGCCCAATGAGTCATATTTTTAGTTCTACAGAGAAAGATGGTCATTTGCTACCTCATTTGAGATCCTGGACCTTCCTGAGACCTGTTTTTCTGTTGTCTAAGTCTGTTCAGGCTGCTATAACAGAATACCAGAGACTGGGTGGCTTATGAACAACAGAAATTTATACCTCACATTCTGGAGGCTGGGAAGTCCAAGATCAAGGTGCTGGCAGATTCAATGTCTGGTGAGAGCTACTTCCTGATTTATAGATGTCTGTCTTCTCACTGTGTCCACATCTGGTGGAATGGATGAGGGAGCTTTCTGGGGCTTCTTTTATAAGGGCATAAATCCCATTCCTGAGAGCACCACCTTCATGACCTAATCACCTCTCAAAGGCCCCACCCCCCAATACCATCACTTTGGGAGATTAGGCTGCAGCTTATGAATTTGCGGGGGACAAAAACATTTAGTCTGTAGCATCTGTGAAATGATTTCCTGAGGTTAGGTGCCTCCTAGGAAATGATGTTTAAGTAAGTCACTCATTTTTAGAGAATTCAAGTGCAATCCCCATAACTGACAGGCAACAAGTAATGGACACATCAGAACTTCTGTAAAAACAAAGGGCAGAAGTTACCAACATGCAAAAATACGTTCCTAATAAATTCACTAATCTTTGCTTTCCTTTCTGGTAAACATATATCCTGACCATGAGATACCCTTTATGTGGACTCGGGTTTGTGCTGCAAATTCTCCTCACAAAATAATGGCACTTCCTGAGAGGTTTAGGTTGTTATATTCTTGACTTAGTTGAATAGAATGTGTGTTCTGGTCTTTGATAATTGACTGATTGCCCTAGAGAAATAACTGGAATTCATTATGCTTTCATTGGAGACTTGTGTGACTGTGTGTGCTATTTATATTAAAAGTATTGTTATTAGAAACACATTTGTGTTTAATCTACTCAGCCACAATTTTATTTTTCCATGAAAATTACTCACACAAGCTGGGCTGCTCAACTCCCATTACTAGTAAAATTCTTGATGTCTAGGCAGAGGTTGGGTTGGATATATGCTGGGGTCATAGAAACTACAGTCTCCTCTTGCGTATACGTTTTATGATGGTCTTCATAGAGCCAGAGACAATTTCTAATGAAGCAAATATTATTTCAGCACTTAGAAAGAAACCTCCTAAATGTCTCTTGAGATTTTTTCATTTATGTAAACAACAACAACAACTACAAAACCATTTGGGGCTCATTTGCAATATAGTCGTGTGTACCTCATCCTGTCTTTGGGAGATTGGGATTTGGGGGATAGAGATCCAATTCCACATTGACTAAGTGCTTACAGAGATGGCGAGAGGCTTTTTCCCCCCATGTCAAGTTAGGGACTTGACGTGATTATGTCAAGTCCATAATCGTGTTCAGAAAAACTGGGGCCATGATAATACCAACCTGAGGGAGGAGAGGGAGAGGGGCAGGAAGGGAATAAAGAGATCACGTTTTTAAAGTTAGGCAACTCACGGTCTTTGTCCAGTGGGTTATAACTATCAGAGTTTAAATACAGAACACTATTCTAAGTGTAGGAAGCACTCGGTAATTGACTGACTGAGGCAAATATTAGATCAAATGTCTTCTAGACTCCTGGATGCTAGGGACCTTACTAGCCTGGCATAATGTCTGTTCAGGAATCTAGCACAATAATGTATGCCTAATGAAGGCTTTTGGGATCAAAGGATGAAGTTTATGGACCATTCTGGGGCTGGGAAGCTCAGTTAGGTACCAACAAGGCACAGGTGATGAGTTTTCTGTCCTTATGGGTGTGAGCTACTCATCAAATCATGGGTCACTGTGATAAGCATAAGCCACTGTTGGTGACGAGGAGAAAAACTCAAGTTAAGCACCATGATTAGGGGATAAATTCCAATATATTATATTAACAGTGTATTGTTTGTATGAGATAAATAGGATATTTTAACAGGTTAGGAGGTGAATAAAAATGACTTGGAGAAATGAAATAAGGTGAGGCAGAAGAGTCAAATCTCAGTGAGTTCAAATGTCTACACAGAGCAGAAGAGGGGAGGAAGTAGAGTAATGAATCTCAAACTTTTTTTGATCACGACCCATAATTAAGAAAACCATTTAGTGGTGTGACCCACGGTGTGTGTGCTCACACTCACATCCTCATCCCCATACAAACATATATATCTGAAACTAAAATGTCACCAAGTGATACTCTTATCACAGTGAACTGTGATGTTTTCTATTCTATTTCATTGTTCCAAAAATGCTGGCAGGATCTGCTAAATTGATTTCACAGCTCATAATTATTGGGTTATGTCCTATAGTTTGAAAAAACACATGACTGGGTGAAGTTAGGACAGAGCAGGGAACATGCAGTTAGAATTTCAGTGAGGTCTTATTGCAGGCTGAAAGAAGAGAATGCTGGGATGGTCCAAGCCAGTCAAGAAACTTGTGGGAAGTTAGCAGGCTGAGAGGTTGGCCCTGCCTGTGGGAATCAGGCCAGTGTCAAGATCTGCCCAAATCACTTGATACCTCATACCTGGGCTGACCTGCCTTGAAGGCATTGCAGGATTTCCATGAAACCTCTAAAATAGGGAGCTTGTTGGGGATATTGGTGGCCAGTATCACTGAGTGATGCTAGGGACAAAGGATTGGTGGTAAGTGCTGCCCTGCTTCATGGTTATAATCTTTGCAGACCTTACCGATGACATAATTTACATAGTAGGGACTCAACTCTTCCCAGTTTAAAATGCCAGAAGAGCTTTCCATGACACTTAGGATTAGGGCCAAAATTTTTGCTATGGGTCATACAGCCTTGATGATTTGTGCCCTGACCCTCTCTCTGGCTGCTCTTCCTTCCACCCACCCTGCCTTGAAGCCTGTGACAATTTCAAATGCTCTTACTTTTTCCTCAGCCTTCCCTCACACTGTTCCCTCTGCTCAAGCCACTTTTCTTGTTCCACATACAACTTAATTTTTGCTCCCCCATGAAGCCTTTCTTGACCACTCCTCACCCAATGAGATTAGATCTGCCAGTTAGAACTTTCATACAAGGAAATTCAATTATTTGCATAAGCATGTATTTAATATATATCTCCCCACTAGACCGTGAGCTCCACGAAAGCGAGAACAGTATCTGATTTTTAAAAAAGGCTAAAACAATGAATTTAAATTAAATGTCTCACTAGAGAACTGCACTCAATTTTCTTTGATCATTTAAAAACTATCTCTTCAATCTATGCTTATGTTACCTTTCTCATTATAATATTTTTTTCTTTCTTTTTTCCTTAATTCTTCTGAAATGTTTACATATTTTATTGTCCTTCTCAAAGAACAAGTTTTTGGTTTTATTTATTTTTTTCTACTATTTCTAGCCACTGTACCACGTACTTATTAATTCTAGTAGTTTTATTTAAAAAACAGCTAGAGTCCTGAGGTTTTTCATTGTATAGTTACAGCATCTACAAATAAAGACTTTTTTTTGTATTTTTCTTTTGAAGAGTTGTATCTACTATTTCATTTTCATGTCTTATTGCTTTATTTTAGCCACCTAAACAATGTTAATAATAGTGATGATAGCAAACATCTCTATCTTGTTCCTGAATTTGGTGGAAATGGCTTTAGTACTTTTCCATTTTTTATGCTGTTTGCTGTGCTGTTTTCAGTAGCTAGCATTTATTGTTCCCTGAGGGGTCAGTAAGGTTGAATGAAAACCAGAAGTGTCCTGGGAGCCAAGTGAAAACAAAAAGTATTTCAAGAAGACAGGCGTGATTAACTATGTCAAATGTTGGATAGGGCAAGTAAGATAAAGCCTGAGAATTGATCAGTAGATTTAAAATCATGGAGGTCACTGATGAACTTGACAAGAGCATTTTCCATAGAGTAGTGGCTAGAACTGGTTAAAGAAAGAATGGAGGAGAAGAAGTAGAGACACCGAGCAGATGTAAGTTTTGTTTTGCCAAGATTTGTTATAAAGGAGGGAAGAGATTTGTTATAGAGGGAAGAGATCAGGGAGAGCTGCTAAAGCAGAATAGAGTCAAAAGAGTTTCTATTTTGTTTTGTTTAAGATTCAAGACATTAAACCATATGGGAAAGCTGCTGCTTATGACCTCATGTGGAAAAACTAATGATCAAAGAGAGAGGGGAGCATTTATAAAGTAATATCCTTAAATAAGTGAGAGGATGGGTCTTACACATAAGTGGAAGGTGACTTCAGATACAGCAGGGACAGTTTATCTACAATCAGAGGAGGGAATACAGAATATGACAAATGGGGACCGACATTAGTGAGTGGGTCACTGTAGTCACCTATTACTTCTTTTTCTGTGTATTTAAAGATTTTCCAGGTGATTCTAGTGGACATGTAGGTTTGGAGTCACTGGCCTATAGTTAAAACCAAGCAACCCAAAGGGCCTATTGCTTTCTCCTCCAACTCTATGCCTGTGTCTCATTTTTCTGCTGGCGAGAAAAGACATTTCCAGAGCATCCTGGGGTGATGGTGAAGAGAGAGTTGCCTCTAATTTGTCAACCTTAAGTCCCAGCCTGTGAGAACAGCCCCAGGCCTGTCTCACCTTCCTAGCTGTACAAGCTGCACATATGAGCAAAGAGAAAGGAGTTAGATAGATAGATATATAGATAGTCTATAGGTCAGATCTCTCCCAAAAGAGGGAGTAGGACACCTGGCACAGCACAGGCTTATTTATATGCCCCCGCAACTGGGACTCCACCTTCTAGAAGTCATGGTCCAGTTGGTTCCTTAAACATGGCCAGTCCATACCACCAGGAGAGAGGCCACATGCAAAGTCATGGGCCCTGATGCCAAGTTCTTGGCATAGAAGGAGTGGGGTGGGGAAAAACTGCTTGATAAATCTAAATTGCCTCCCTTCCTCCACCTAGGACCAAGTTCAAAATGGGTGTCAGAAGAGATTAATTTGGCTAGCACAATTGTCTTGGTCCATTTGGGCTGTTTAACAAAAAATACCATAGACTGAGTGGCTTATGCAAACATTTATTTCTCACAGTTCTGGAGGTTGGGAAGTCCAAGATCAGGGTGCTGGCAGATTTGGCATCTGGTGAGAGCCAGCTTCCTGGTCCTTAAACCACTGTCTTCAACCTGTGCCCTTTTATAAAGGCACTAATCCCATTGCTGAGGGCTCCACCGTCATGACCTAATCACCTCCCAAAGTCCCTAAACACCATCACATTGGGGATTAGATTTCAACATAAGAATTTGGGGGAGACTCAAACATTCAGTCTATAGCCACAATATTTTTAACAATTATATCTATCCACCCTCAGCAAGGCAGGCATGGCATTTTCCTGATCGATGCAGCTACTCCCTGCCTGTGTCCTCCAGGACCACCACAGACATTGGCACCCTGGCCTAGCCACCTAGGTACAACTTGTAGTATCTAGTCATAGGCAGTGGAGAAATGCTGGTACATTCTTCCCCCCCAGAAAAAAAGAAGTCCAAAATGATCTGGTGACCTTCCCAACCCCTAAACTCTGTATGGTTATGTTCTGCTGATTTATCCCTACCTAGGCCAGCTGTTTCTTTAGGAGTCTTCTCTTGGGGTAAAAATAAGGAACAACCTGTTTCTTGATAGCAGCATCCACAGGAAAATGACACCATAAATGTGATGGAGGGTGCCTAGTTCCCACTCATTCCCCTGGCATTGTGCAGTAATGGACTCTGATATTAAAATGCATATTTCACACCCTTGTCCCACGATTTGGAGGATGGCGATTCACTATGCATGAGCCATTCACTCATGCTCATCACACAGAGAAAATTACATTTTCCCAGTTGCCAAATGGAGGAGATAAATTATCTCATGTGGACAAGCACATTGCTTCCAGAGCAGTTTCACAGACCCAAGACACTGATCTAAAACACCCAGGAGGGAGACTGAGCTTTCCTGGCGTCAACCTGGTCAGCCTCTTCAGGCCCACCAGGCCCTTGCCCCAGTGGGTTTACTGTGGTGGGACATTTGCCCTTCCAGCTTTTTTGGATAAAATGAGCATCCTTGAGGCCTCTTATTCTTCCTTCCTAGGAAACGTGTTATAAAAATGAATAAATCAACACAAGAACATTTCATACTTATGCATACCCACTCAATTAATAATACTTATTTGTAATGAAAATTAAAGAAGCAAAATGTTAAAATGTTCTCTTTGGGGAAGATACATTGGAATGTCTTACCACTGATGTACACACATCTGCTTGTTACACACTCTCTCCTTATCCTGATGTTAATGAAGGTCCAGATTACTGCTGTCTCTAATTTAGCATCTAATCCTAAACCTATTACCTACATACATATAATTAATAGCAATTGTATCTACACAATAATTACAGCTACCATTTATTACCCTTCACATCACTGTTCTAACCACTCAATACATTTTCCAATATGATCCCACAACTGAAAATTTTTATGTTTTTGCCCACGTTACAATTAGCACAGTTATATGATTCACACATTAATTCTTTCAACAGTTAGTTATTCAGTGACTCTTACACACCTGGAATTGTATGAGGCCCTGGAAGTAGAGATGGGCGTGAAGCAGAAATAACCAGAGTACATAGCAGACCCTACGAAGTGTCAAAGTGGAGTTCTCACACTGAATGCTTTGGGAGTTGGGAGAAGGGAGGGCTCATGGGCAGCTAAAGCCACTAGTGACCTCATTATACAATATTTAGGTTATCATATTTTTCTCTGCCTAGAAAATCGGCCCTCAACCATTCCACTGCGGTGCACGCATTAAGTGACGCCCCTCATCGGTGTGGACGACTTTGGATTTGCCAGAAGGCACCACCTAAACACTAATTATTACCAGTGAGTGTTATGGGTCTAGTGGCTTCTGTTTTCCTTTTCTCTGGCTTCCTAAGTGTTGCTTCCCTTCTGTTAGTTTTATCTCGGCCGTGCAAATGAGCACAGATTCACACCCCGGGCGCCAGGCTCTGCACCCGTGCACGTGCGCTCTGCGCCCCCTCGACCTTCGGCAGGTCCCCCCTCCCGCGCCACCCGGTCCCCGCCGGCCACTTCTCCTCCCTGGCGCCCCCGCCTCCGGCCGCTGCAGCGGAGCGGGGCGGACCCGGCAGAGAGGCCGGGGTTTCGGCCGGGGCGCAGGAGCACTCCGCTTCCCGCTGCCCCATCCCTCCCGGGCAGAGCCCGAGGGGTCCCCTCCCCTGGGAAGGAGTGAGGACGAGCTTCAAAGGTGAGGGAGGACTCTGGGGAGCCTGCGCCCAGGCTGGAAGGCCAGGCTACCCCGGGACCTGGGCTCGACTCAGAAAACGCGGGCGCCCGGCACCCCAGGTGAGGTTGCCTCCGAGCGGGCTGGGTCGGAGAAGGCCCGTCTACACTGCACGCGCTCGGCTCCGGAACAGCACGGCCGAGCAGCCCGGTGGCTGCAGGAGAAGGAAGCGGGTCGCGCGGGGGAGGCAGCCCCACCCCTGCCGCCCAAGGCCGGGCTCCCCCGCGCCCGCCGCAGCAGCAGGTGGGGGCCCGGAGGGCCGGGGGCGGGGCCCGGCTCGGGGCGGAGCCTCAGCGGCGAGCACTGGGCGGTGCGAGCGGGGGTAGGGGCTGGAGCCGCAGCCGGAGCAGGAACCGGAGCCGCGAGCCGCGCTGTCCGGGCGCTCGCCGGAGCTTGCAGCGCGCCGGGGCTGGGACCGGCCGAGCCGAGCGCGCCGGCGCCGCGACCGCAGACAAAGGCGCCGCTCGCTCCCGGGCCGCCGCGCTCTCGGGCTCTGCTTTGGGTAAGTGGCTCCCCCTTTGCTTTCTTTCTTCTCCCGGCTGCCTGCTCCTCTCGGAGTTCCACGGGCTCCGGAGAAGCCGGAGAGAAAGGAAGAAATGATACTTCCCCTCTCTCTCTGCAGCCCCATTTCACCTTAAAAAAAAAAATCCTAAACAAAACCCCCAGCAAATTTCACACTAGCGAGTTTCCGAGCGGTGGGACGTCTCCCGTGGGATCGACTCGGCCGCCCTCTGTGACCCCTTGCTCCGCCGACTGCGCGCGCCTGTGTAGACCCTGGATCGGCGATTTGGATGGGAATGTTACCGCTGGGCTCCCCCGGGGCGGGAGGTGTAGGGGAAGAGGCTACAGGGACCGGACGCCGCGAGGGGACCCCATCCCCAAGGACAGTTCGGCGCGTTTTGGGGCGCCGAGGGGCTGTTCGCACTGCCAGTTCAGATTCGGATCTCGGTGATGGGGTCTGCCCCAGTCCTCTAGCATCCTCCCCTCCAGCCACCTTCCCGTCTTTTTCAAGGGTTAATATAGCGCCCCCTACGCCCCACCCCACCGAGGCTCACACTCTGCCCCTTCGCGGCCCCAGGGAGGAGGCTCGGGGCGCCCGGGAGAGCGGGGAGGGAAAGGAGCTCCGCCGCTTTTCCCGCTGGGTAACCTCAAACCCGAATCTGCGGGGAGAGCGGGCGGCTACGGGCGGAGAATCGGGTTTGACATCACAGCGCCGTCCCGGGCGGGCTCCCCCAGCCTCTTCCCCGGCTGCTCTCCATCAGAAGAGCAATCGGAAGCCCGGCTGGCTTTTTTGCTTTTGTTCTGTCCGTAACTCTCCGGTATCCGGGGAGAAGCCGGGGCGGGCGGATACCCCGGGAAGGGGACCCTGGCGGAAGCTCCAGGTGCAACCCCAAAGTGACAATTGGAGGCGGCAGCTGTTTCCCCTCCCTGGGTGGGGAAGAGATTCCTATCGCTAATCAATGCTCGGGATCTGGCAGTGGGTCCGCTGCTTGCTAAAGAGCGGGGTGTCCGCCGCGGCCGCGCGCCGTCACGCGCCTCTCCAGCACTCTCGAAAACGCTACCTCGAGACGCACATTTCCATTCATGGATCTGTGCCTGGGACTTGATTAATGTCACCCCTGCCCAGGTTCTCTTAAGTAGCGAGTGTCTGCTTCTATTCAATTTAATAGCCATTTATAGAGGCCTACTATGTGCAAGGCAGCAGCCCTACGATTATCTTAATTTAAAAGATATTTATGGAGCACCTACCATGTGCAAAACAGATGTGTTTCAAACTTTTCAGTTTAGAGGATTTTTATTGAGTACAGTGTTCAAGGTACCTGTGCTCTGACTTTATTTTAATAGATATTTACTGAGCATCTACTGAGTACAAGCTAGCGTATTTTCCCTGCTTTTTTTCTGAAGGTTTGCCCAGTGTATCTTTTGAGGGCGGGGATATGGAGGCAAGGAAGCCAGAATATGTCTTCGAACCCTTCAATTCCGTTGGTAACCTGAATTTTAACCTTTCCAGACAGCTTGTTGTGTGGTTTAGGAAGAGCTGGTCTTCTACACTACAGCTTGAGGGTTTCTCACAGGGGAGCAGGGCAGAATAATGAAAAGGCTACTCTGGGACCTCTTTCCAATTCAGTTTCCTCACATTGAAAAAAAAAAAGGGAAGCAGTTTCTTTGTGCAAAGCACCATGCTAGTTATTGCAGGGAATCAAAGGTTAATGAGGCAAAGCCTTGACACTCAAAGGGTGGAGAGTCTGTGGTAGGGACAGAAAGACAGACAAAAGACAATCAATTAAACCAGGAGGGCGGGGGGTTGGGGGCATGAAGATAGGGCCAGCATGGACCTGCCAGCCGCTAGCTCCAAACTGGTGACTGGGTTGAGAGTGGCTTTAAAATCCCATCATTGTGGTGTCTGGGGAACCTTCAGGCAAAATCAAATTGTCTGAGGGTCCTACCTACTAAGAGATTAGATGACTCTATTACTCTGATACTCCTGGGATCCTGAGACACGCTGGGATATCCAGATTGGCAAGAAAACCATGGGTCCTCAGCCTCTTGACAAATAGTTTTTATATATAGGCTGTTATCAAGGAAATGTCGTCTAGTTGGTAGGATTGTAGTCTAGTAGGAGTTCTTGAGATAAACCCGTAAACTGACTGCTTGGGCAGCATATATGAAAAGCCAGGAGCAAATTCCTCCCAGAATTTAATGTCGAAAACAAAATTCTGTCCTCATGGAATTGTGCCTTTCCTTTTATCAGACGGCGAGAACTTGCTCTGTGTCTAGTATGGTTATCTTTTTAACTTGGCGTCCAGAAATTCCTAGTAAGTGCTTTATCCTAGCTTCTTGGTACAATGATCTTTTTCTTCCCAATTTATTTCTGATCTCCCTTAAAAAATTTTTTTCTTTTAAATACTGCACTGTGTTATTTTTTGTTATGAATCTGAAAGCTCCCCTCAAATCTTTTCTGGAAGTAGCCCCATTATGAAAGATACCTAGGAAATATGGTAAGCACTAGATGAATGACTTGGAGGCCCTGTACTTATAAGAAGAGGGAGGAAAAAAAGGCCAAAATCAGGAATGTACAGAGAAAACATAAAGTGGCCTTGCAAGATGGAACAGGATTCAGATAAGAAAAGAAGACGAACAAAGACCTCCCTCCCAAATTGAGGGAAAGGTTGTAAGCGAAAGTGTGATGGAAAACAAACCATCTTTAGAGCACTTTAGGAATTTGATAGCTATTCATCTGGAAGAGTTTCCATTCATTCAACAAAGAAGCACTGCCCGAGCAATTAACTCTGTGTCCACGACTTTGCTAGGTGTCAGGTAGGGGCTTCACCCAGCACAGTCTGGGGTTCACTGTGATTCCCACAGCTGGTGAGGACCCTTGTCTCCTGTTCCAGCTGCAGGGATAGCACTGCATCCCTACCATTCTTTGAAACATTCCTAGAGTTTTTTTACCTGAGCTGAACTGTACTGTAATCTTCTTCAAGGCCAAGAATGTGACTTTGGTTTTTTTCTCTGCATCCTTCCCTGCCTACAGGATCCCGCATAGTCTGTAGAGTAGGTGACATTTATTCCAGAACCCTGGATTGCTTATTCCTTCCCCCTTTCCCTACCTCCTCAGGGCCTGGCCTCTCTTCCTCTCCACCACTTTCAGCTGCCCAAAGCCTTTCACTCTATGAAAATGAGGGGCAAAACTAATCTGTCATCAGTCACTTTCTCTAGAATATGAATGTAGGTCACTGTTCTCCCTTCCAGGGGTCCCTGCACTTTAAGGCTCATTATGGAAGGAAAAGTTTTGTCCACCATGAGAAGATTTCAAGCATAGACAAGTGGGTATTGGAGGTACCTGGGTAGGCGAAGCGCCTTTCCTGGTGCTCCTGAAATTATGCTACCACCTCCTCACGTAGGACCTCTTGGCAAGGGTCTCTGCAGTCCCACAATCCATAAAAGTCTGGAGCCTTCATTGCTTCTTACCATGGCATGGTGGTTGAGGTCAGAGAGCAGCTCTGCCTGAGCTCCCTGTCAACCTAGCCTTCACTCGCTCTGTTCTTTAAACGTTAATCATTTTCTAGACAGAATCCTTGCTTCCTTCCCTACAGGTGCCATTATTTTAAGGCTGGGAAACCTGGGCACTCTTGGTGTTGTGGGCTGGATAATTCTTCGTCGTGGGGAGCTGACCTGTGCATTGTAGAATGCTTAGCAGCAGCCCTGGCCTCTACCCACTAGATGCCAGTAGCATCCCACACCCCCTCCCCAAGTTGTGACAATGAAAAGTGCCCCCAGTTATTGCCAGATGTCCCTTGGGGAGCAGAGTCACCCCTGATTGTGAACAGCTGTTCTGAGGGGTACTGGTTGCTCTGTATCATGCTGTGTAACCATTCCCACTTTTCTGGGAGAGGGCTTCTCTAATGTAACTTGGTTGGCAAGACAGGTGACTTGGTAAGTGTGTACTATACATTGTGGAATTTCCGTATGAATAATTTCATAAATCAGAATAAACATCCTTTGTCAGGACACATATCCTAATCTGGTCATCACAATAAGTCAATCTTTGGAGGCAAAGCAACAATCACCACCACAACCCTCCCCCACCCGCCCCCCAAAAAAATCTCTCAAATTCATCCCCTAGCATGCGTTTGATTTATATACTAGGAATGCAGGTAGTAGGACCACCATTGGCAACCAGGATTACCCACAGGGTCATGCCCAGCCCACTGGGCAGCAGTGGGGGAGGGAAGTGGCAGGCGAGGATCCAGTTCTGAGGAGTCCTGTTTAAGAAAAAGACAAATACCGTACGCTAACACATATATATGGAATCTAAGAAAAAAAAATGTCATCAAGAGCCTAGGGGTAGGACGGGAATAAAACACAGACCTACTAGAGCATGGCCTTGAAGGTACTGGGAGGGGGAAGGGTAAGCTGTGACGAAGTGAGAGAGTGGCATGGACATATATACACTACCGAACGTAGGGTGGATAGCTAGTGGGAAGCAGCCGCATGGCACAGGGAGATCAGCTCGGTGCTTTGTGACCACCTAGAGGGGTGGGATAGGGAGGGTGGGAGGGAGGGAGACGCAAGAGGGAAGAGATGTGGGCACATATGTATATGTATAACTGATTCACTTTGTTGTAACGCAGAAACTCACACACCATTGTAAAGCAATTATACTCCAATAATGATGTTAAAAAAAAAAGAAAAAGAAAAAATAACCAGGTGAAAGTGTGGTTGCTAGAGCCCCTCCCCAGCGTTGGGAGGGTTTCTGAGGTTTCAGTTTCATTTGCTTCAGGTGAAGCTGCCTCTGGACATTGTTTTGAGGAGTGACAGCACAGCTGTGGCTGCAGGAAGGGGAAAGTGGAGGCTTTTCTTCTACCCATGACTGGCAAGAGCTAAGAGAAGCTTCTCAGGCTTGACTTCAGTAGTACACAGGGATCAAAATAGAATTGTTAAATACAGGGTAGCTGGTACTTCTGTTAATATCTGCCTTCAGAAGTAGAACTTTCATAGTGTCAGCATCATCACCTTCTTTGCAGGACGGAACAAGGGGCATGGTTAGTTCAAGCTTAGCAGCAGGATCCTTGAGTTCTTCTAGTGGATGGAAGTAACTTAATGAACATTGTAAGAGTGATGTTGGCCTAGTGCCCAAGTTATTGCTTCCAAAAGCGAGTGAAACTCTTTTTCAAGTCACTGTAATGGTATTGGAAAAGTTTACAGATTTCATTGATTCAAACTTCTATTTTGGAATACCCAAGTGTGGGGTGAGACTTTTCCTTTCATTGAAACAGGCCAGATAGGAAATACCTTTTGGGGGCAGGGTGGGCAACTAACTCAAGTACTCAAAAACTTAAAATAATAAAACAAGCAAACAAAAGCCCTCTATATTTCAGACTTTTCATTCATTCACAATCTTTTTCCTTAGTCTAAACGGACCTATTTTCAAGGAGGAAGAGAAGGTGCTATGATTAGTATCTAAATGTGCCTGCTGTGCGTGAAACTGATCTGCCAATGTGCCATTGTCTAGATTTAACAAAAATAAAGACTCTCTATTGGAAAATTTGCTGTAGGGGGGATTCTTTAAAAAAATTAGTAGTTTTCTATTTGTCTTTAAAGTGATTTGATTTTTACAAAACTTTTCAAGAGTCAAGATCAATTTGGAGATTTGGGATCAAATCTACAAGTCATCACAGACCTTAGACCTGCAAGGGATCTTGGGAATCAGTGACCAGCTCTCCTTGCCCCATTGTGTAAACGGGGAAACTGAGGCTGAGAGAAGTTAGGTGGTTTGCCAAAGTCACACAGAGGTCAGTGCTGAGGCTGGGCTAGGAGTCCAGAGTTTGTCCTGTTCCCTTTGATACTCATGCCACCGGGGTACCTTTCCATCTTTCCAGGTGAATATTGGTGGAGGAAGAGCCAGGAGGAAAAAGAGTTCGATAACTTGTCTCCTTTCCAGGTCATCTAATCCGGATAGAACTAATCATTGATTCAGACTGATTACATCTATGCCCAAGGTGTGTGTGCATACAGGTAGCACTGAGGGAAACCTGGGACAGTTGGATTAGTGTCATGAGATTATTTTATAAAACTTTCTATGTACAGCACGGTGACTACAGTTACCAATACTGTATTATATATTTGAAAGCTGCTAAGAGAGTAGATCTTAAAAGTTCTCATCACAAGAAGAAAATTGTAACTATGTGTGGCGATGGCTTATTGTGGTGATCATTTTGCGATATACATACAAATATAGAATCATTGTTTTACACCTGAAACTAATATAATGTAATATGTCAATTATATCTCAATAAGCATTTTGAAAAAATTATTTTAACTTCCTTTAATGTTCTTTTATATTGTTTTTACAGTAAATAACATTTATTTCCCTATTTGGGAAAGTAATACCGATTCATTATGGAAAGTAGCAAGATGAATGAAAATAATCATTCTACCTGTGATTGATCTGATCATATTGTGCTATGTTTATTTTTAGAGTTTTTTTCTCAGCTCATTTTAAAACACAGTTCAGATCATACTGTACATATAATTTTAATTTTTTATCTTGCTTTTTTCAGCTAATATTATAACAAACAATTTCCATGTTATTACAAACTCTTTGTAAACATAATTTTTAATGACTACATAATTCAGTACTTTGGAAGCCTGTTAACTTATCACAATATTTTGTTACTAGTGGACATTATTTGCTCCCAATTTCTGACGACTGTGTCATTGCAATGCGTAGTTTTGTGCCTATACTGTTCTACAATTCGGATTGTTTTCTTAGTAAAAATTCCCAGATAGTGAAATTACTCAACCAAGTGTGGAAAGCACCATGTTAATAAATTGCTTTCTAGAACTGGAAATGATTTCACCACATCATTGACAACATAGGGTCTTTTATTTTTTTAATTATTTATTTAAGATGAAAAATATGTCATGGTTGTTTTCATTTTGGTTACCAACATGGCTAAACATTTCCTGTGGGATTGTTACCCTGTTAGTATTTTTTGTTAATTATCTATTTATCCTCCCTCCCCTGCATGGATATTTTATGAAGATTTCCATCTAACCCTGCTGTTCCACAATTCCAGTACTTCAAGGGCTGGGTTTCAGGCTGAGCTCTTTTTGTCTCAGTAATGGAGCTGCCTGTTCCATTCCTGAAGCAAGCTCGGGTGGACGGGGAGCTCCATCCCCTTGGTACCAGGCAGCATACAGTGAGTACTTATTCAGTGCTTCCCAGGCATTAATTCTCAATCCTTACCTTGTGAAGTGGGTACTGTTTTACTATATGAGGAGAGCAAAGCACAGAAAGGTAAAACAACCATAGTCACATATACTTTTAAAAGGGTTCTGATCACCAATTCCAGTGTATGTGGGGTTTTCCCCACACATCTGAGCAATTCTCTGTGACACCAGCTTGGTGTCCTATGATTCAACCCAATTCTGACATCGTGTACCTGAGATAGCATCAGATCCCACAGGTTAAGGGCTCAGAACCACAAGGCTGCCCTCCAGTTCCAGTCGCAAGCTGCGTTGTCACCTGTGCTTCTGACCAACTGGCTATAAATCATGACTCCCTCCTTGGGTTCAGTTAATTTGCTGGAGTGGTCACAGACTCAGGAAAACCCATGTACTCACTAGATTGCTGGTTTATTACAAAGGATATTAAAGGATACAAATCAATAGCCAGATGAAGAGATACCCAGGGCGAGGACCCGAACAAAGGAGGTTCTGTACTCGTGGAGTTTGGGGCCCAGCACGGTGGCATGTGGAAGCGTTCTTTTTCTCCAACCTGGAAGCTCTCTGAACCCCTCCTTTTGGATTTTTATGGAGGCTTCATTACAAAGTCATGATTGATCAAATCATTGGCCACTGGCGATTGACTGAACCTCCAGCTCCTCGCCCCAACCTGGAAATCAGGGGGTGGGACTGAAAGTTCCATCCCTCTTTCAATAGTTGGCTCCCCTGGCAACCAACCCCCATCCCTATGTACTTTCCAAAAGCCACTTCATTAATATAAATCCAGGTGTGGTGGAGTGGGGCTTGTTATGGATACCAAGACACCCAGTTCACCTTTTCGGCTCTAGAGCGATTTCAGGAACTGAGGACGAGAGACCAACTATTATAACAAAAGATATTGCCATTGTACTTATCGCTTAGGAGATTCCAAGGGTTTTGGGAGCTGTGATGTGAAGGCCATATATATGAGAAATATATTTTGTTCATCTGAACGGCCAAATTCATATTTCTTATAAATCACAATATTGCAACTTTTAACCACTGTCGTACTACCTCTGGATCTTTGCTAAAGTGACCTGCCTCAGTTGCGTAGTTGGTCTTTGAGGGAGCTGGGCTTAGGAAAATTAGCAGCTTCCTCTGAACTCTATTGCCTGTTACTGGGAGAACTTTGTGGTATAAGGTAATTTTGCTACCTTAAACTTATTCCTAACTTTTATATCTCTTAGCCTCTCTTCTGTTTTTCCATCCTTTTTATATCTCCTAGCTACATCTGGTCGTTTTCCTGACCTATCTTCTAAGTCCCACCATGTCTCTTCAACTGTATCTAATCTGCAGTTAAATCCATCTGTTTCTTTCTTAATTTCAGTTACTGAATTTCAGTTCTGGAATTTTTAGCTCTTTTTCAAATCTTTAATGTTACTTTATATAGTCCTGGTTCCTTGTTCTGAAATTTTTAAGCCCAACTTCTATCTCCATAAGCATAGCAACTATAGTTGTCTTACATTCTGTGTCTGATAATTTTTCCATCTGGGATGTGTCTGTTTCTTCTGTTTGTTGTTTGTCCAGATTCTCATGTTGGTTCATATTTATGTCATCATATGTCCTCGTGTGCCTTGTTGTCTTTGAATGTGTGTTAGATACTGTTTTGAAAAAAAACTTTGTATAAATGCCATGTCTCATCAATTAAGAAATACATTTTTTCACATTTTAATCTCTGAAATTCAGATGTGGTTTACAATTGACCGAGACGTACATTTATAGTTGGTAGCATTTTTCTCTTTTAATTGGCTCGTACCTAAAAAAAATAGTGCATAATACAATTAGCAATACTGAAGGTTGATGAAATGAAATAATCTGAGGCTTTGAATGATGATAAACATGACAAGAGTTCTAGAGAGCCTTTTAAATAGCCTCTGTGGGCTTTTTGGGTACCAGCAATCCCAGATCAATTTGAGCACTTGAGATTTTCTAGGCCATCCAGATGACAGGAAGCCAGACTAGTTTATTTTTTGTTTTCGCTTACTAAAAAGAGGGCCTAGCTCTTTGAGGTCCCAACCACAGGTGTGAAGTGGCTTACCAGGCTTTAACCCTAGGGATGCCTTGGGTCCCTGACCCCGTCAGGCTGTGCAAAGTGCTGTTCAACTTCCCAACTTTCTCCTCCTGGTTGACAGATCCCCCCAACTGGGTGAGCGTGGCTCCTAAGACCTAGGGCCACATCTAGGGGTCTTCTCCCAGATCTTAAGCCTGAATCCCCCTCTCTCATAAGCTCTTTGGTGCTTTTAAGAAGAATTTTTAAAAATATTTCATCTGGGTTTCTTTGTTGTGTTTGCTGGGAAGCTTGGTTCTAATTATGCAGTTTATCACTGCCGGAAGGAGGCAGTAGTGAATCTGATCTCTCTTAGAGACTGACAGAAGAGCGTGAAATACCAGCCGCTCTTTGCCAGCTCAAGACTAGAGAACTTTCTCCCTCCACTCCTCATATGTCGTCCGGGTTGCAGCTGGAAAGTGGAAATTGGGATGAATACATTTCTACAAACTGGACACAGCTAAATATAGATATATTTCCCTATATAAAAGAGACTAATTCCTCAGGTTTTTCCCAATAAGGCGGGTGACATAGCAGAGAGAGCAGTTGCAGGAGTGGTATCTAGAGCCCCATCAATCATCAGTCTCCATCTGGTCTCTTCCTTCTCATCTGTGCTGTCCTGCAGAAAGATGGGGATTTAGGACCAAGGAACCTGATGAGGGAGGAAGATGCTCTGTATTCCAGCAACCGTTGAGAAGTAAAAAAAAGTAGACCATATTTTAGCTAGGTAAGATTTCTTCCATTCATTGTGGGCCCCCGACATTTCCATCTGGAGAGCTGAATTTCTCACCCATGGCCGAGGCTATTCCTTGTGGAGACTAGACTATTGTGTCCGCAAGCCTCAGGGTGGCCTTTCCAGGGGACTCTTCTTAAATCTTATTTTTCAAAAGAAGATTCCTTTCTGGCTTTTCAAAGACATATGCTTACCTATGTGTTCTCAAAATCAGCAGCCAAGTGTATTTTCCCCCTACCTTGTTCCAACTCTCAAAGATGTTTTCCCACCAGCTTTCATGAAGCCAGAGAAATTTACAATGAGAAAAATATATGTGTTGAGTTTGAAAAGGTTGGGCAAAGGGGCACAGAATGGCGGGAAGCCCTCCCTCCCACTTTACCAGAGCCTCCACTGGATTTTTTTTTGGTTGTGGGGGTGCCTTATTTTTATTTGGGGCTCTTATTTTTATTTTCTCCCTGGAAACCTCAGAGCTGTCCTCTCAGAAAATTGCTATCTGCCCAGGGAACTGCAGATCCACTGTCACCCTTCAGGAGTGTAGCCACTGGGTAAAGTGAAGGAAGGTATGGTAGCAGGGGTCTCTCTCTCTAGAAAGGGCTTGTTTGGGATGGATATCCCCACCAACTTTTTGGGGACCACCTCATACCTTTTATGTATTCCATGATGATTTATCCATTTTCTTTTATTTTTATTTAATTTTACAATACTTCACACATAGGAAAGACTACATATAACTTAGCCCATCTATTGCTAGAAATGGAAATCCTCCAGTTAGGTTTTAATAATTGTCCTTAAAGGAACAAATCTGTCATTTCACTCCCAGGTGATTCTGGATTGTGACTGATACTTTTGGAAGAAATGATTAATGACTTAATTTTGAAGAGGCAAATTTTCTATTCTCCCAGAAAATGTACCTTTCCATGATTATTTTTGGAGGCAGAATTACTAGAAAGCCCCACCAGCCATAAGAATTTATGAACCATGATGTCTGAAAACTCTTCAGCCTGAAAGGAAGTAAATTAATTCCTCCAGTGTGATTCACTTTAGGTACAAGCCAGATTCCTCAATTTATCCATAAGTTAGGCTCTTAAGCTGATTTTTCTAAAGAGGCATAATTATTTTGACATCAAGGCCGTTTTCTATATTTCTATCATCAAATTTTCCATTGATTTGAATTTGAGGTTTTTCCCAGCCATCGTGAGACCATTTTGTCCGCTAATAAGAGATAATATGCTGTGATTTCAGTAACATGTGTGAGAACCACAGGGGCTTCAGACAAAGTTAGCTGAGCAATTTCTGTGCTTGTCATAGAGACCAGGACATTGCATTCAGGATGTGGTGGCAATGGCACTTTTTACCAAATAGAACTTTTTAGAAGACTCGCAACAGTAAAGTATGATAGCTCTTTCAACAGAAATAAAAGGGAGAGAGAAATTCGGAAATCTGAAATGATTTTATCTGTAGGAGGAGTATAAGGAAGATGATTGCAGCAAACCACTTAGAAGAGGAGGTGAGAACTATATAACAATGGAGTAACCACAGTGACTCTTTGGGCTTTCCAGATCCGAGGAGAGAAAATGAAAAATGTCTTGATCAATTACGATAACAACCCACCCATCTGCTATGTAATAAAGCCAGTGAAATATGGGCCATCAAAATGACAGAGAGAACTTTAGGATATACAGAGTAAGGAAAGAGAGGTTGTTTTTTACATTGTGAGTGAGAATACTTCTGGTAAATAGTTCTGGGCATGTCGTGACCTAAATAACTGTCATTTTCCTATACTTTACCATTTTCTTTTTCTTTTTTTTTTTTTTCTTTACCATTTTCTTGAGCTGAATGGAGACTAAAGACAAATACAAGGCTTAGGTCCTTATTTTGTTAGGTCTCTAGATGAAGGATGATGAGAGGGAATATGAGTCCAACAGGAAAATGCTCTTAGCTTATGAAAGTATTTTTGTTACAAACTTGATGTCTCATTTCTAAATTTTTGTGCATGCTTTCATTCTTCAAGAGTTATTCAGTGAGTGTGTTAATCCTGTAAACCCCCTTTTTATGAGCAGTCTTTGAAAGTGAACCTGAAATACATTTATGGAACGAGAGGAGGTAAAAAAAAAATCCTTTGGCTTCTCTCTTCAATTTATTCAGAAGCAGATCCCCAGAACCAAAGATTTATCTATAGATTTATCTATATTTAACCGCTGACTTTTCTTTTTATTTCACCAACAAACAACACAGTGTTTTTGCTTTGCACTCCTGAATTGAGGATTTGGCTTCCATAATGTTCAAGTAACCTTCTTGTCTTCTGTTCCACCTTTCCTATTGGTAAGAAATAATAAGAATATTATTATTTAATTATCACCACTAGAAGCAACGTCAGATTTCAGTAATCTAAAACTATATTGCCTTAAACTGAGATTATTTGAAATAAGATCTTTCCTCTCCAGTAATGGATACCTAGAAAAGGAGGTGTATAGCTGTAGACACAGGGAGCAGATACAGGAACATATACATATACAGTTGTGATTATGGGGTAACCATAAGCTTTGTTTCTGGAAGGACACATAGACATTGTGAGTAGTGGTAAAGTAAGAAGTAACTGGTTATTGACGCAAGGGAAAGGATTTTTTATTTTATACCTTTCCATACTATTTCATTTTAAAAATAAGCACATATTTTTATTTAATAAGTAAATAAGGGGGAAAATTAAGTTCAGAACTAGAAGCCAAGTTCAGTGTTCCTTGAACCCTGATAGAATGAACTTTACCATTTATTTTGGACATTAAAAAAAAATACTCCAAGCTGCCTCCTCACTGGTTTCATGCTGTAGCATCTAACATTCTGTCTTAAATCATGGTTAGATGTATAACTATTTTCCTCATTAATTTTTATCTCCATAGGTTGTCTCTCTTCTTTCTGTAGCCTTACTGTGTCTAGTCCATTATGGTGCATATATTAGTTCCTTAATCTTTGTTTTATGGAATTGGATATTCAAGGTACTTTCTCCCAGATAATCATTTTTAGGAAAACAAAGTAATAAACGTAGCCATTTCCACAAGACTAATATCACTGTCCACAAGAGAATTCAAACCACATAATGTCTGAGCTGGAAGAAAACCATCTTTGCGTGTATTTATTCTCTTGTTTTAGAAATGAGGAGCCTGAAGATCAAATCACTTGCTCAAGATCACACGGGGAATGAGAGGTGACTTGATACTCAGAGCCCGGGTCTCTTCCAGCCCAGCCCTCCTCCTGCTGCAACAATCATTGCAGACAATCATTCTCTTGGTCCTCAGGCGTTTAGATGAATGGTCAATGCTGGCAAAAGATAGGTCACACTCAATTAAAACAGCAACTTGTGAAGAGGTAACTTCAAAAAGAAGAGGGGGTATTGAGCTGATTTTTTCCAAGTTTTAATGAACCATTTTGCAGATTTACCTCCTTTTAAAGCAAATTTGCTATATAAACGTCAGCATTTCCACAAAATGATTGACAGTAGGAATCTTTTAGATGACAGGTATCCTAACCATGAGCGTTCGATAGAGTCAAATCACCCTCACTTGTTGGGCAAATCTAGGCACAGAGTATCAAAGCTGTGAAATGAGGAATTAATTGTGTTTTCTGTCTTACCTGTTGGCTTTTTAAAATTGGAGCCATGTCTGGCCTGGTGAATAAGCCACCTGTCAGCAAGGAGCGATGAGCCCTCCAATTCCTAAGTTCACCCCTGGGCACCTGAGCACTCAGAAGCCATTCCCAGTTTTCAAACATGCTGAGAAGGGAGCTGGAAAGACTTTTTTTTTTTTTTTTTTTTTTTGTGGTACGCGGGCCTCTCCCTGTTGTGGCCTCTCCCGTTGCGGAGCACAAACTCCGGACGCGCAGGCTCAGTAGTTGTGGCTCAGGGGCCTAGTTGCTCCGCGGCATGTGGGATCTTCCGAGACCGGG
>NC_041232.1:64535510-64554830 GCF_002837175.3 Physeter macrocephalus
TCACGGGCCCAGCCGCTCCGCGGCACGTGGGATCCTCCCGGACCGGGGCACGAACCCGTGTCCACTGCATCGGCAGGCGGATTCTCAACCACTGCGCCACCAAGGAAGCCCCTGGAAAGACTTTTTTTTGTCTGACACTACGCAAAGGAGAAACAGAAGGAGAAATTCCAAAGAGGGAGACAGTACCAGAAGTCTAAGGACTGGGGGAGCCCTGAGCATGGATTCACTAATGAGGAGGCAGAATGCCATTTTTCTGAAATATGTTCTTTTTGTGCCGCTTCCTTTTGGATTCATACCATCCTAGAAGGCACTAGCTCCAATAGGCATAGTTGTAAAAGACACGTCTTTTAAAAATTTAATTCAGTTCAACAAATATTTAAGGTAGGTGCTGTAGGAGAGTTACAGTAAAAATAGCAGAAGCCCAGCCCAGTTCTTCTGGAGCTTGGAGTCTGTGCTGCGCTTTCCAAACTTGTCTGTATGTTGGAATCATCTAGGGACCTTCAAAAAACACTGGTGTCTGTGTCCAGGCCACCATCCCTGAGCGAGCTTGTGATCCAGTTGGTTTGGGATGTGGCCTGAGGTTTGGAATAGTTTAAAAGATAATTCTAAAGTGCAGACAGATTTGGGAACCAATGATCTATGGAGTGGTTCTCAACCTTGACTGTATTAGAATCACCTAGACTGTATATGTACGTGTGCAAGTATGTGTATATATGTGCATGTGTATGTATATGTATATATACATAAGTATGCATGTGTATATAAGCATAAGCACATGTGTGTATACAAATGCATGTGTGTATTATGCATGTATGTGCATATGCATATACTCATGTGCATAATATACATATGCATATACATACATGCCCGGGCTCCAGCCTTAGAGACTATGATTTACGTGGTTTGAGGTGGGGTAGTCCCCACCTCAATACTATTTAAAACCATGGTTCCCCAAATTGGAGTTTTAAAAATGCTGATGCCTGAGTCCCACTCCAGACATTCTGGCTTAATTGGTCTGGGGTCTGGTCTAGGCATCAGAATCTTTTCAAAGCCCGCCGTTTGATTCTAATATGCAGCCAAGGTTGTGATCCACTGGGTTAGTGAGCAAGACCGGGCTACCTTGTGCATAGTAGGTTCTCCAGAAAAATGATTAATTATGAAATGAAAACTAGATAGAAGAACTTACAAGAAAAGTCAGTACTAAAAAATTGTACATTCCTGGTTCTTTGGGCGTTTCCCTAGGCTTGAACATGTTCTGCAGTGATTCGGGGATGGAGGGGGTGTCAAAACCTGATTCAGCTCACGACCATAGCCTTTGTTGTGGCTACCAGTGAAACTTCCAGCTGAAAGTGACAGCCAAGATCTTCCTAACTGCTCTGTTCCACTATATCTGCTTGTGATGGGCGTGGCAGATCTGCCTGTCATACTCCTGATGTGTCTAACGTTGTGTTTGGAAGAAAAATAACCAGAAACTTGCTTCTGTGAGATCTCGGTGCTCCAGCCCTGCATTTAGCCTGAGGTGAACTCTGTCCCGTGCAGCAAGCATCTGTGAGGGCCCGCCCCATGCCTGGGGTTTGGGAGAGCTCCCTGGAACACAGAGCAAAGAGTTGCCTCGTTTCCTTTGTTCCCTAGGTGATTCTTGATTAGTCCAAGTGGTTCAAGGAGGGGAAGTATTTCCGCATCTGGCCCCAGTGAATGCAGCTGCTTTCCGCCTTGGAGAGGCTCCACCACCCTGGAAAGGGGAAAACTGCCAGGCAGGGAGTTCACCACAGCTGCTTACTGGGCAAAATCTGAACTGCTCCTATTGGTCTTTGAAGACTCTAGGGCACTGGTTCTGAAACTTGAGTGGATCAGAATCCCCTGGAGTCATGTTAAACTACATATCTCTGGGGCAGCCCCCAGATTTTCTGATTCGGTAGGACTGGGGTGCGACCCAAGAACTTTGGATGTCTAATACCTTCTGGGCAGTACGAACCTGGCTGGTCTGGGAACTAGCCCTTGAACACCACTGCTCTAGAAGGAAGGACACAGATGGCACCTGTGTTGTTTAGTAAAAGGATATTACTTGATTGCTGCAAATTTACCTGATGGTCACAAGATCAAGAATTGAAACAACCTCCAACTATAAGATTGATAGATTAATTGATTGTTTAAATTATGAAACACCTGCTACATGCTAGGTGTCGTGCAAGCTTTGTTGCTATAAGGAAGAGGAAGATGCGGCTACTCGCTAAGCAGCTAGTCTGGGGGAGTAGGTGATGCATCACTAAAGGGACCCCTTTGTGCTCTGTAGGGGGAGTGCCCAGGCTTCCATGGGACATACATGGGCAGGAGGAGTGTGGCTTAGAGCTGGCTTCCAGGAGTAGGTGATTCTGGGGTGGGATCTCGGGGCATGACTAGGGGTTCGGCAGGTGAAGAAGAGGGGGCTGTGTTCCAGGGGCAGCATGAGTGAAGATGAGTGAGCCTGGTACGGGGAGCCACACGTGGTTTGGGGTGATGGATGGGGAGAGAGAGCTTAGTGTGGACAGGCAGGCAGACGCCGGATCCCAGGGGCCTGTCCGCCACATGGAGGAGCCTGGGCTGATCCAAACCCCAGGGAGGTCACTGAAGGGTTTTAAGTAGCTGAGTGACACGATCAGATTTGCCTGCAGTTTGGAGGAGCCTGTACCTCAAGAGGCATGGGAGACTATCATGGGAGCCCCCGGGAAGTGATGAGGCCTCAGGGCCCGTGGCCTTTCCAGCACATTGTCCTTGCATCACCCTCTGCCTCTGCTCAGTATTTCACACTTTTCCCAGCTATTTCCAATGGGCACACTAACTGGCTTTTTGAGCGTCTGCTGTGTGTGCTTTTGGAGTGGAACCACGCAATGAGTCTTGTGGCTCCCCGTAAAGATGCTGTGTTTCAAGGAAAATTAAGTTAAAGTGAACATCAAGGGCAACCTTGGAACAGGTGAGCCTCAAAAATGCAGCCGCATGAGAGGCCTGTGTGGAAGGGATTGGGCGTTTCAAACCATTTAGCCTGGGTTGCGGGGGGAGGGATGGTCTCTCTGCGTGCTGCGTGTCTTTTGTGGGGCTCTGAGTTTTTCCTTTTTGGTTCTAACTGGGAGTCACACTTCCCTCCCCTGCTTTTACCTTGAGCACAGATTACAAATCTGAGTCATAGTCCAGCCCCCTGCTGGCAGCCGCCTTCCCCCACCTCCCCGCCCTTCCATTTGAGGGCTTACCAAGAGCAGTCTCCTAAATTCCTAGTACCCCAAGGTGACTTGAGTGCTGGGCATTATGGAGAGAAAGCGATTTCCAAAAGAGATAAGACCCAGTCCACGCCCACCGCAGTTGTGAACGAGCTGTGCGTGTAGAAAACCATGAAGAGGGCTGCGGTGAGCTGGCCCTTGGGTAGAGACCAGTGCAAAAAGGGTTGGGGAGAGGAAGTTCTCATCTGTCCCTGACCCATCTTAAAGAGAATCAACACGGATGAATTCCACTTGTGGTCCTTCGCACTTCATCTGGTAATGAGAATTTGATTTGTGGTTTACTCTCATAGGGCTCTTCATCACAGCGTAATCGATCCATCTCCAACAAGTGGCTCTTGAGGAAATCTATTCCGACAGGTCTCATCATGATCCAGAGAGCCTCCCCGGGGGATGTGGGAGGCTCCGTGTCTCCCGTCACGCCCCTTCCTCCTGCAGGCTGTGGGGTTTCACCATCGGCTGAGTGAGGGGCTCCCTCAGAAGCCTTGAGTGGGCTGCTGCTGGGAGAGGCAGGGGTCACACTGAATAGACTGATGACCAGTGTCAGTGAGCAGTCTGTGCTCTCAGGTAATGGCATCAAGATTTATAGGTCACAGACACCAAGGTGGATTTGCTGCTTCAAACCAACACAGTGGGTGTGAGAGTCGATTGCAGAATGAGTTGCTGGCAGCCCAGCTCAGATTGCAGGAGTGAGTAAGAGCAGAAAGTAATGGGCATGACCCTCTGTTGATGTTTGTCCTTGTCGCTGGACGCGGTCCAGAGACACAACCTGCATGCCTCCGTGACGACCGGCCCAGGCATTTTGCTAGTGACCTGTCCGACTGGGATTCTCTTGCTAGAGGGTTGCTAAAAAGCTTTTCCCGGGCTTCCCTGGTGGCGCCGTGGTTGAGAGTCCGCCTGCCGATGCAGGGGACGCGGGTTCGTGCCCCGTTCCGGGAGGATCCCACATGCCGCGGAGCAGCTGGGCCCGCGAGCCATGGCCGCTGAGCCTGCGCGTCCGGAGCCTGTGATCCGCAACGGGAGAGGCCACAACAGTGAGAGGCCCGCGTACCGCAAAAAAAAAAAAAAAAAAGGTTTACCAAATGTCCAAGGGAACTTTCCTCCACCTTTGGCTAGTTAAGGCAGAGCTGCTTTCATCCTGATTCCATCTGCTGTTTGTCTCTGAATGAAGCTCGCCATGCAGTGGGTACCGTCTTGGAAGTCTGTTCTTGGGTCATTTGAGGGGGCTCTGCCATCTCTCTTTCTCTCTCTTTCATGTTGTTTACCGCTGGCCCTGCTCAATGGACCAGAACTAGAATACAAAGTGTTTTATTCTCTAATGACATCGATTGTGCTAGTCAGATGTTTAAGTAAACCTTCAAGGCAGGACCGTAAACCGATTGCCGAACTTCTTTTCTACCACCCTCTTGCTTTCCATTTTGCCTACCATAACACAAGAGCTGTTGTGTAACTGGATGCTTGATCGAGGTGGCTGAGTTCCCGTTGGCTCTGAGTCAATTCATTATCCAAACATGTCCGCCTTTATACTTCTCGTGGGGCCTTTAGCCTTATACTGGCCCAGTAGGAATGCTTGATGCATTTATTTATCCTTCACTCTGTGACCAGTGAGGGTCATAGTTTGCATATTCATTCTGGGTCCTCTTGTTGTACCAAAATACACTAGTGCTTTTACTTAAAAAGTGAGGAAACAAGATGCATTAATTATCTATTGCTGTGCAACAAATGATTCCACAATTTGAAAGCCTAAAAGAGCAAACATTTATTATCTTACAGTCGCTATGGGTCAGGAATTTGGAAGCGGTGTGGCTGGGTGGTTCTAGTTTAGGGTCTCTCATGAGGTTGAAGTCAAGATGTTGGCTGGGGTTACAGACGTCTGAAGACTTACCTTGGGTGGGAGGGTCTGCTTCCAAGTTCACTCGTGGCTGTTGGCTAGCGGCCTCAGTTCCTCTCTGGAGAGGTCCACACAACATCGCACCTGCCTACCCCAGAGCAAGTGACCCAAGAGAGAGCAGCCAGGAAGCTGCATTGCCTTTTATGACTTAGACTGAAATCGCATAGTGTCATTCCCATTTTCTTCCTATTCATTAGAAGTAAGTCGCTAGGTCCAGCCTACACCCAAGGGGAAGGGGAATTATGCTCTACCTTTTGAAGGGAGTGTCAGATAACTTTTGAACATGTTTTAAATCCATCACATAAAGTATGGTTCCTGGGTCTGACCAAACGGATGAGCAGAGATGGCTGAGTCCATCCTCTGCTAAGAACTCACTTCTTCCTGTGGGTGACTTGGTGCCTACTCTGGGGAACTGCATGAGCTGTTGAGGGTGGAAAATGGTTGGGATGCCCAGGTGTAGAATTTAGAGTTACTCTGATAACAGTTATTGACTAGGAGATATATCAATACAGTCACTGCAGGCAAGTATACTTCTATATATTCTTGGGAATAGGAAACTCATTTTTCATTTTTTATTTAATCTACTTTGGGGATTGCGGCCAGGGTGGTGGTGGTGGCTCTGTTTATATGCCATTGCCACCTGGTGGTGAAACCCTCAAATTGCAGGGTTTTTTTGAGATACACATATATCTTTTCATATATTTCAATTTGAAAAGATAAAGCTACGAAATGACCGCTGGTAGAAAATTTGCATCATACCTTTCAAAGCTCATTTAACATACTCTACCTCATTTGGTTACTACCAGAAGTCTGTAAAGTAAATAGAACAGATGTTATTATTTATCTCCATGTTACAGATGGGAATCAGGCAGAAGAGACTGAATGCCTTGCCCAAAGTATGGACTAAGTCAAAAGTGAGAGCTGGAACTTAGGCCTCCAGGTCTACACCGGCAGAGCTTTCCTGGCATCCCATTAGGTGTAGCCCCTACATGAAGGTGGTAGATGCTTCCAAAGAGTGTTTATCAAGTGAAGTGGGAAGTAGAGCGCATGAAAGACATTTAACTTCCCAAGACTGCTGTTGAATACAAGGCTTCAGCTATCTGCTGCACAGAAGGGTTTGAAATTCTCTGTCTACATGGCTGATGATGTCATTTGTGTCAGTATTTCTGAATGTTCTTTTCTGTAGTAGAATGAAGAGACACTGCTGTTTCTGTTATTTACTGCTGTATAACAAACCACCCCAAAACTTGGTGTCTTAACGCAGCAGTGACTTATTATTTCTCACAATTGTGTAATTTGGGCAGCGCTTGGCTGGGTGACACTTCTGCTCCATGTGGCATCGTATGAGATCACTCATTTGGCTGCTCTCAGCTGCTGACTGAGTTGGGCTGGGCCGGAAGGTCCAAGAAGGCTTCCCTCACATGTCTCACACCTCGTGTTCCTCCGTGTGATCGCTGTATCTGGCTTGGGCTTCCTCACAGCATGGTGGTCTCAAGGCAGCCAGACTTCTTATGTAGAGGCTGGCTTCTGAGGGAGTAAGCAGAAGTTGCCAGTTCTCTTAAGATCCAAGCTCCAGAGTCCCAGAATGAGCATCATTTCTACCACTTCCTGTTGGTCAGAGTAGCTTCCAAGGCCAACCCAGACTCACAGGGAGGAGGAGGAGACTCCACTTCTTGCTGTGCAGGGCGACATCTACAAACAATTATGGGAGGAGATGTTGGTGGCTAAATGAGGGATTTATCTATTACAGTAACATTCATGTGTCCACTTGCTGAGAGAAACTCAGGTATTTTTACTACTATGTACCATCCATAGGTACGAAGAAAACTACCTGGTAAATCCACCACGTATGCATAAGGCATTTGTGAAAATTCAGGAACAGCAAGTTCAGCCCAATGCGAAGATAAGGTGGAGGAAGAGCCCTGGCACCTGGGTCCTCTCTCTGCCTTTTGGCAGACCAGGCCCCCATTTGGGCTCTTTTCTGGGACTGCCCGTAGCTCCAGGATTTATGGCCTTGGTCTTAAAGATTACTTTATGCATCTAACCGAAACTCAATTCAGACAGATATTTATGAATAGAGGGAAAAAGTTGGAAATATGGCCAAAAATTAGCCTGTTAGACGGTAGAAAATATGAACTCTAAATGTCATGATAATGGTATGTCTAAAGCCTTTTATTTGGATTTGAATTATGGTTCAAATCCAAATAATGTGCTCAAATATGCACTGCTCCAATCGTTTATGTCTGGAAAATGGTCCTCTCTTTTAGTTTCACTCCATCCACCCACCCAAGCACATCCTTACTTCCTGAGCAAGCTTTTGTTAGGTCTTAATTGCATTGAGAGCATAGGGTACAGAAGTTCAAATTGCAGTTAACAGAATTCACAGCTGGAGCTCCTATTGTTCCATGTGGTGGTTCTCTCACCTGCAAATTTTCACTGCCAATATATTTGTAAAGCTCTTAATTTTTTCGAAGAGCTTTCACACGCATTATTACATTTAGTTTTCATGGTAATGCCATAAGATAACACTGAGTAAGATTGCTCCCTTGGAGAAAGAAGGAAATATATAGAAGTCCAGGGATGCTAAGAATTTGGTCAAGGAGTGGCAGAGCCAGACTTACGTCCTCTTTTTCAGTGTTTTTTCCTCTGTTCCACACATCCAGCTTATAATATGCCTACCCTACTGCCCAGAGCACGGTGACCAGTCATGATGAAGGAGCAATTCTTAGACTAAAACATCTGTTAGGGGCTTAATAATGGCCTTGGTCATGAAGTTAAGCTGCAAAGATATGCATCTTTAACTGGAATTTCAGTTAGTGGTGTAAAAACTTGCTTTTTGCAGTCAGTGGAGGGACCAGCAGGAAACATGTTTTTACCAAGCCCTGATGGAGTCTTTCTCTTTGGAGGGGGATTTGCGCTCATTTCCTTGTGGACCTGAGCATCCTGTAGGCGAGGGATCAGGGCAGCACTCGCATCAGCTGCTGGAGCACTTCCACTTTGCCACTCGGTTCAGAGCTGCCCAGGAGGTGGACGGTTTCGGGCCCCATCAGCAGGTCCCATGGTGCCATCAGCCAGCTCAGAGCACCGCACACAAATTAAGGAGGAAACTTTCTGTTTTTTTTGTTTGTTTGTTTTGTTTTTTTACTTTTGGCTGTGTTGGGTCTTCGTTTCTGTGCGAGGGCTTTCTCTAGTTGCGGCGAGCGGGGGCCACTCTTCATCGCGGTGCGCGGGCCTCTCACTATCGCGGCCTCTCTTGTTGCGGAGCACAGGTTCCAGACGGGCAGGCTCAGTAGTTGTGGCTCACGGGCCTAGTTGCTCCACGGCATGTGGGATCCTCCCAGACCAGGGCTCGAACCCGTGTCCCCTGCATCGGCAGGCAGATTCTTAACCGCTGCACCACCAGGGAAGCCCCAAGGAGGAAACTTTCTTGATAGCAATGAATGGGCTTTCCTTCTGTGCTAAAATTGGAGCTGAAAGATAAACACAGATATATCATTGGAGTGGAATAATAATGTTATGCCATATGGGAAAATTCTAGTGCAGATTAGTGATCCTGTTATCCTTGGAGTTCTTCAAAACTTTGTTATGAGCTTTGCAGAGATGGGGAGACAATGCATTCTGGTTTGCCGGGGACAGTCTCAGTACAGTTTCTCGTCCTTGCATAATTGTTATGTAGTATGTTTCCTCTTACTCTCAGAAGTGTTCAGGTTTGGGTGATGTTACATGGTCCTCCGAAGCATAGAGCCCAGCACTGAGTAGGAGCTCAGGGAAGGTTAGTCCCTTTCCTTGACAAGCCAATAACATCTGCAGGGTAGTAACCACACAGTGTGTATTTTGTGCTTTTAATGAACTTATTTTGACACTAGAGGTTGAAATCAGGGCTTTTCCCTTGATTGAGCTCTTCTCTGTAGAAGTGAAAATGCTGATTCGAATTCCTATTGGTACAATAATTGGCCTGACCTCTGCTGGCTTTGGATTTGGTTGAGCACATAGGAAAAGCCGTCTCTGGTTCTTCATAGATGCATCAGTAACACCC
Organism: Physeter macrocephalus; assembly: GCF_002837175.3. Classification (NCBI taxonomy): domain Eukaryota; kingdom Metazoa; phylum Chordata; class Mammalia; order Artiodactyla; family Physeteridae; genus Physeter; species Physeter macrocephalus. The sequence continues at coordinate 64,544,686 of NC_041232.1, forward strand.
TCATAATAATCTTGTCCACTGTATTTATAACTTGGTAAATTATTTCTCATGCATGACTGTATCTCACAGCAACCCTATTCAGTGGAACTAGAGATACAGAGAGGCTCCCACGCCTAATTAATAATACCACCAAAACTGGAACCGAGGCTTTTCCCACCTTTTGATTCTACATCCTTCCCTTAATCCCACCCCTTGCAGATGTTCCCAACAGCGATGTCCGGCCATAGCCATGTTGGCTTAAGATGTCTCTTTTAACACCCAGTAGAACTTAGGACCCGGTGAAGTGGGTGAAGAAGTAGCGTGCTGACCTAGGTGACAGTGCAGAATTTGGTTACTCTGGAACATGCATTGTTGTTGCTAGTTCATTCATCTAGTGTGGCCAAGGGGCACCCTCATTAAACAAGTCTTCTATTTGTTTAGTGCTTTTATGGCTCACAAGGCATTTGTTTCTGCAGTGTCTGTCTGCAGCATCTGTTTGATGCATCAGAAACATAAGGCGCAGGTTAGAGGTCTTGCGATCACTTTTTTCCCTAACAGAGGAGGAAAGAGGCTCAGAAAGATGAAGTGGATTGCTCAAGGTGACACAGCAAGTAAATGGCAGCGCTTGGCCCAGAGCTCAAGTATTTCTGACAGTTGACCCCCTGCTGGCCCCTCATTCCTGATTTCAAGGAGCTTTTCCAGCATGTTGTTAAAGTCGAGAGAGATGGTTTGATTCTAGGGCCACAGGGCTCAGAGAGAGCACCTCATGAAAGGCTGAGGCAGATTCTCTGCTGTGAAGGACAAGTATGGTCTCTCTGACACCACAGTGGTGAGAAATGCGTGGCCTCTTCCAGGACGTGGATGATTTTAATCGACCAAAAAGGCCTGAGAAGTTAATTAAGCAGCTCATTTTCAAATGGAGCCAAGTGGACAGAAGGCAAGCAGAGAAAGGCAAAGGACTCAGGAAGGAGAGGGTTTTTAAGGCTTGCAGACCCTGCCTGTCATGAGTGAGAAATGGGGTTAAGAAAATGCTAGAGGCCCACAAAGGTTGGAGAAGACAAAAAAGAAAGGCCCAGAAAAGGGTTCAAGGGCAGGCCGGTGGCTCCTTCCACAGGGAAATTGTGTTTGGTTCCTCATTTGGATCAGGGAGGACTCAAGGGCAAGGAATTTTAGACAAATACAAATCAATAAAGACCAGAGCTGGAGGGGCTTCCCTGGTGCTACAGTGGTTAAGAATCCACCTGCCACTTCAGGGAACACGGGTTCGAGCCCTGGTCCGGGAAGATCCCACAGGCTGCGTAGCAACTAAGCCCATGCGCCACAACTACTGAGCCTGTGCTCTAGAGCCCGCGAGCCACAACTACTGAGCCCGCATGCTACAACTGCTGAAGCCCAAGTGCCTAGAGCCTCTGCTCTGCAACAAGAGAAGCCACCGCAATGAGACGCCTGTGCACTGCAACGAAGAGTAGCTCCCGCTCGCTGCAACTAGAGAAAGCCCGCGTGCAGCAATGAAGACCCAATGCAGCCAAAAATAAATAAATAAAATAAATTTTTAAAAAAAGAAAAAAGACCAGAGCTGGAAAAGAAACAGTCCCCAGTGTGGAACTGAGGACTGAAATACTCCCTTGCTCTGAGTTAGAATAATGCCATTCCCCCTCACCATGGACTTCAAAAGATCTCAGTAAGAGATTCAAAGACATACCAGAGGAAGCAACTAACTCATGTTGTGAGCAAATTAATTATAACTCCTCTAATTGCTGTCCGTCTTTTCTTTCTATTTTATTTTCTGTCTCCCTTGTGTGACTGAGGGCACAGACTGATTTAGGTTTTCTCATACCAGTTATAGAGGCTTTTGTTTCCAGGCAAGCTGGGAATTTATCGATGGAGTGAAGGGAGAACGAGCTGATTGGATGAGGTGGGAGGGCGGTCATGCCTGTTGTTTACTTCCTAACTTTTGAAGGAGTTGACTTAGAATCACTGGATGTTAGAACTCAGAAAAGGAACCCTAGAAACTGTGTAGTTCAACTTTTCATCTAATGCAGGTACACTGGACTTTTCTGCAGCTATGTAAATAGATGGCAATTCAGACATTTTTGGAACACTTTTCAGAGAGTCAATTTACAGGCATACCTCATTTTCTTACACTTTATTGCACCTCGCAGATATGCATTTTTTACAAATCAAAGGTTTGTGGCAACCCTACATTGTCAGATGATGGTTAGCATTTTTTAACCATAAAGTATTTTTTAATTAAGGTATTTACATTGTTTTTTTAGTCATAATGATATTGCATACTTAATAGGCTACAGTATAGTGTAAACATAACTTGTATGAGCTGGGAAACCAAAAGAAAATTCATACTTTATTGTGATATTCACTTTATTGCTATGGTCTGGAACCGAAGCTGCAGCATCTTCAATGTATGCCGTCTCAGCAGATTGTCCATTCCATTTCTAAATTTTTTAACCTATTAACCTTGACATAGCATCTGTTATGTACCAGACACTGACTGGTGTGAGTCCTTTACATTTACGAAGTCATGGAGCTAACACAACTTTTATCCCTATTTTATAAATGAAGAAATTGAGACAGAGACGTTAAGTAACTTACCCAAGGTCACACAGCTAGTAAGTGACAGAGATGGTTTTGGAACCCAGGCAGCCTGACTCCACAGTCTGTGCACTTAACCACCAATTTTGTTACCTCTCTGATAAGACATCTTGAGTAATTACTGTTTTTTTCTTATTTTGCATCAAATTGGCCCCTTGCATTTTCTATTCCAGGGTCTTTCGTGTGATTTACATGCTCCTGGTGCTTCTTCTGGTTGCATGCAATTTCCTGCATGCAGGAGCCTGGTGAAGAGCACCTGAGATTTAAGATCAGACTCACTCAGGCAGGAATCTCAACCTCCTTACTTGCTAGCTGTATATATACTTGCGCAGATATTTTATCAGTCTTTCAGAGCAGAGGGCCCTCCATTTGTGAAGCTGGACTAATTCTAAGATTCCTGGGTCATGATAAAGATGAGCAAAGGATAGGACTCATAGTGTGAGCTCCATCAAGGGTATCTGTTACTTTGTTGTAACTATATAGCTATAATGACATCTGTATTCATTCCCCCAAAATTGATCTGTAGATTCATACAATCTCAATCAAAACCTTAGCAGACTAATTTGAAGAAACTGACAAGCTGATCTAAAATTTATATGAAAATGCAAAGGATCTAAAATAGCAAAACAATATTGAAAAAGAACAAAGTTGGTGGATATCCAGCAGGAAGTAATCCACCTGATTTCAAGATTTACTATAAAGTTATAGTAACAAAGATAGTTTGATTCTGACATAGAAAAAACAAGTAGATCAATGAAACAGAATAGAGACTAGAAATAGACCCACACATCTACAATTAATTGATTTTTGACAAAGATGCAAAGTCAAGTCAAGAACGGCCGTTTAACAGATGGTGCTGGAAAAAATAGGTATCTATCTATAAATAAAATGAACTTGATCCCAGCTCCACTGTACACATCAAAACTAATATTAGATCATAGACTTAATGTGAAAGCTAAACATAAAACTTCAAGGAGAAAACACAGGAGATTATCTTTAAGATTTTTGATTAGTCAGAGATTGGGACACAAAAAACACTAACCATAAAAGAAAGAAAGGATATATTGGACTTAATCGAAATTGGATATTTCTGTTCATGAAGAGATGTTATTAAGAAAATGAATAGGCAATCTACAGACTAGGAGGAAATATTTGCAACACATATAAATAAGACTTACTTAAAATGCAATAAAGAACTCCTACAAATCAATAATAAGACAAATAAACCGATGAAAAACATGGGCAAAAGACTTGGACAGATATTTGACAAGAGAAGATATACAAAGGCCAGTAAAGAGTTTGCATCATTTGTCATAAGGGAAGTGCAGATTAAATGAGATGCTATTCATGACTGCGAGAATAACTAAAATCAGAAAGGCTGGCAATATCAAATGTTGGCAAGAATATGGAGCAACTGAGATGCTTGGACAATACTGGTGGGTATGTAAATGATATAACCATCTTGGAGAACCGTTTGACAGTTCTTATAAAGTTAAACACACCCTGTGGCCCAGCTCTTTCACTCTTAAATCTTTACACAAGAGAAATGAAAACATATGTCTATAAAAAACTCATATGAGAATATTTGTAGCAGCTTTATTCATAATAGTCCCAAACTGGAATCAACCCAAGAGCTCATCAACAGGGAATGAATTGTGGTATGATAATGGAAAAGGGAATAATACTCAACAATAAAAAAGAATGAAATACTGATACACGCAACAGAATCTCAAAAACAAAATAGTGAGTGGGGAAAAAAAAGCCAGAAAAAAAACGGTACTTCCTAAATGATTTATTTACATGAAGTTCAGGAACAGACAAAACTAATTCATGGTGATAGAAATCAAAACAGTGGTTGCCTTTGTCAGGAGTGGGTGGGAATTGACTGGAAGGGGCTGTGAGGAAATTTTCTGGGGTTACAGAAACATTCTGTTTCTTGATTGGGGGGATGGTTATACAGGTGGACATGGTCATCAAAACTCATTATGTTAAATACTTAAGATCTGTGTAAATGCTACCTCAATGTTAAAAAACAATAATGATATCTGAAATTGAATATGTTATGATTTAAACAGTAACGACTGCATTGGGGCTGTTATTTCCATGATTTAAACTTTCTGCTTCTATTAATGTGGTCTGAGAATGAATTCGCTTTTTTTTTTTTTTTAAGCGGCAACTTCATTACACTCTTGCCATTTATGGAATTTGTGGCTAATGAAAACTGCCAAGTCTCTCTTCCTTTTAAGCATGAATTGCTACCAAGCAGTGCTCCTTTCTGAAATACTTCCTTTGTTTATCTAAGTGGGTCTATATGTAGCCCTTGAAGGAATGAATAGAACTTAGATAAACAAAGGAGGTATTTCAGAAGAGAGTAATACTGTAAATAATAATGATCGCTTAAAATGAATGCAGCAGTGCTTACTGCTGGATACCCTTCTAGGGCTTTACACATATTCTTCAATTTAACTCTCAGAATGACTTTATGGGAGAGATGCTACTATTATGCCCATTTCATGGATGAGCTGATCTGAGGCACAGTGAGAATAAATGACTTCTTGTCTAAGGTCACATGGTCAGTAAGGGATGGTGCTGGAATTCAAATCCTGGTTGATCTGATGCCCAAAACTGTGCTCTTAGCTCCTGTGCTACACTCTGCCTGATCCCTAGTTTGCTTCTGCTTGATGTTTTGACTTGTTGACCTGTTCTGTCTCTGGCTAATCCTCTTAGAATTGCTCAACTTAGGTCACTCCCCTAAGGAACATCATACCAAGAGCACTTCATGAATTCCTTACGTGACTCTTGTGGGAGAACCTGTCTATGAAGGGGCAGTGAGGGGAAATGTCACTCATGATCTCCAGACCTTATTCCGAGCCCAGCCTTCGCAGTCTCTCTCCATACACCAAAGTTCCAAGGAATTCCTTAAATACTGTCAATTAGCCTTGAGGTGCATGCTGCTGTTCTACATATCTAGCCAAATAGACATCAGTTACATAAAGTTAGATCGGGATGTGCTGCCTGGTAGCAACTCGTGGCTGAAAGGAAGAAAGACTTGGCAGGTATCATCAGCCACAAATTCCATAAATGGCAAGAGTGTGATGACGCTGCTTAAAAAAAAAAGTGGAATCAAACTCAAGCCACATTAATAGAAGTAGGATGTTCAGATTATGGAATAGCAGCCCCAAAGCACTCGTCATGGTTTAGAGTAAATCTTAGCACGTTCAATTTCAGATGTCGTTATTATTATTTTTTAACATTTAAGTAGATTTTACACAGATCTTAAGTGTTCAGTTTAATGACTATTTCCACCCATGTGACCGTCACCCCAGTCCAGATACGGATGTTTCTATTACCCCCAAAAGTTTCCTCATTTCCCCTCTACTCCATCCATCCTCACCAAAAACATATTTTGATCCAGAGAGAAGAGGTCTTCTGGACCAGATTGGGACTTTTGTTTACTAATCTTTACCAAGCACTTTGTACACCTCACAGACCCAGAGGAAGGGTCCATCGGAAGCGGGTGGCATAGGCTGGAAATAGCTTGTTGCAGAGGCAGATTTGATCTTACCGACTGGGAAAACTGCTCTCCGTCCCTCACAGCCAGTCCTGGAGGATGCTCACCTGTGCTAAAATCATGACTCTGTCCTGCTCATTTTCTTTCTAGACCAGTGGTCCCAGAGAGTCTTGCTAGATCAAAGCATAAGTTTCTGGTTTCGCATGCCAAAGGAAGCTGTCATGGAGCATTTAATTAACTAGAAAGTTCCAGGTGGTGAGTTATAAGTCTTATTTAGATCTTTTAATGATCTACATTCTTAATAGGCTGTGTCAAATTGGCCTTAAAATCAGACAGAAAGAAGACATGAGAAGATGTTGGACCAGGAGGCACCCACAGGACACAGGGTGATGTCCTTATATCTGGGAGATATGCCTAGTGCGTATACTTGATTGACAAGGCACACCTAGGTTTTGTCTGGGGCTCTATCGTAGTTCAGCTCTGCATACACACTTACTTTCTTTGGGCTTCAAAGTCCTCAACTGAAAATTGAGATTAATGCGGTTTTTCTATCTCAAGGTTATCAGTAAAGGTTAAATGAGATATGAAATAGCTAGAGGTCTGAAAATGCATAAAAGCGGTGTGACATTGGGGAGCATTGCCTGTCAAAGCCATCGATATGGCCTCTTGAGGAAGCTGAGCTAGTGGAAAAACAAAACAATACAATAGTTGGGTTTGGGCCATCAATCAAACAACTTTTCCAGTCCCTCTGTGTTTGAAAATTCACCCGTAGTCATTCATTCTTCAAGGCTCCCTCCCCTCCCAGCTAAAACCTCCTGAGAGATGTTAGACTCTGAAACTGGATCTTCTAAATCGAATCGACGGACGTTAATATTAAATATCTACTTCATGCCAGCACTGTGAACGTTATAAAAATGTGTAAGAAATAGCTTCTGCCCTCCAAGAATTTACAACTTGGTCATATCCCTAACATCAGGAGAAGAATCCCAAACAAATCATGCCCTCCTGTTTCATTCACTAATCAACACTACTGGTCTTCTTACTAGTTTGTCTTGATTTGTCCGAGTCTCAGCTTTTTCACACATTAAATAATTCCTGAGCTTCCTTTCTACAGTGGGTAATGGCCTAGCCGAGAAAAAAATCCTATCCTGAACTTCTAAGACAGACCAAAAAAAAAAAATTACTATATCTTTTGAAAGAGACATAAGTAAACTTGATATCGTTGTGTTCTCAATTTTTGGATGGTTTTTGTTTTAAAAATTTCCATATACCTTTATCTTCATCATTCATGCCTTGAGCTGACTCTTTTTTTTTTTTTTTTTAACTAAACACTGTACTTTATTTGGATTTCACCAGCTTTTCCATTAATGTACTCTTCTTGTTCCAGGAGCCAGTCCAAAGTAAGGCATCACACTTAGTTGTCATGTCTCCCCAGCCTCCCCTAGTCTGTGATAATTGCTCAGTCTTTCCTTATTTGTTCATGACCTTAGCAGTCTTGAGGAGTACTGGCTCAGTATCATGTCCCCCCGTCTGGGTTTGTCTGATGTTCTTCTCATGATCAGACTAGGGTTGTAGGGTTTTGGAAGGAACACCACAGAGGTGAAATGCCCTTCTTGTCACATCATCTCGGGGTGCAGGACATCCACAGACATCACTGATGATGTTAACCTTGATCATGTAATTAAGGAGAGGTTTCCCACGTTTTCTCCACCATAAAAAGCTATTCTTTTCCCCTTTCCATGCTTTCTTTTTTGAAAGTGGACCACTTAATCCAGCACACCCTAAGAGTCACCTCCTGCAGCAGAAAGTATCTACATATATTAGTTGGGTGAATGTTTCCCGAATGGAATTAATATTCAGCCTCTCTACAGTAGTACGATTCAACCTTGTACTACATTTTATCCTTGCTCTGCTTTGAGAACATTAGCTAATTAATCCTAATTAGGCATTATAGCAGAATCTCACTAATTCTCACTTCACTGATCTGTAAATAGAACAGTTTTTCTGAAGACCATCTGTCTTCACTTCTAAGCTGAGATGTATATCAATGAAGTCTGTATCTATGAATGTATTTCTAAAGAGCTTATCTACAGAGTCTCAGCATGAGTAACTTTCCACAGATATTTTACTTGTTATTTTCTGCTTTCCTGTGGAGCATTATCCTTAAGTCATTTAAAAGAATATGTTTGTGAAAATAGCCTTGGATTTTAATCTCTTTATTATATTATGAACTCAAAATGGAACACCTTTCTTTAAGGAGTGCAAAGCCGATTATGATATATAATTAGGTAATATCTTCACTCTCAGAAAAACCCAGTCTCCTTATGACTTGGTTTTTAATAGAACACAGTTTGGTTTAGGATGAATCTGTCTTGGATTCTGTCTAGTAGAATACCTTGTATTTGGTACTTAAATACATTGCCTTGTGTATTATAATTATTTTCCATTTATATGCATCTGTGCTTTAACTCAACCATAACCTAAATGTTTTGAGAGAGTAGTCTGTGACTTATAACTTTGTCTCCTGTAGTGACTAGCTTGTGGCATTTGTAGTAGATACTGTTGGTTGCCTATCCAACAACGATTTGTGCCTTTCCTTCCAGTTTATTCAGGTACCCTCTCCCCTTCCTCAACCAGCCATCTCAGGAGAAACGGACCCACCCTTAGCTCCAAGAGCAGATCTGATTGGTTTAAGGGCATGCATCCTCCAGGCTTATGATTACTTAGGATGTGCACATGACCCCAAATAGACCATGAGAGGGCTTTCTGGGAGCTTCTGATAAAAGTTTCCTCCAATTAAAAAAAAAAAAAGCTACAGGGAGATATGGGTTGGTTCCTCTGCCTATGGACATCGTCGTGTGTAACTATGAAGATCAGAGCTGCAGGAGCCTCCCATCTCCAGTGGGAGCATGAGGCCAGGAGAATCTCAGGGCAAGGGCTGAGGCCGGTGCCATGCTGTGGCTTCTAGTTTTGTGAAACGATAAATGTACTTACTGTTTAAGCCACTTTGAGATAAGTTTCTCATTATTTGCAGCCAAAGGCATCCCGAATGATACCAAATTATCCATAAATATTTTTATTTGATTGACTTTGGTTCCACAGGTCCTCTTTGGAAGAAGAGATTAAAATTGAACAAGAAGCACTAGTTTACTTTGGGAAAGTAATTTCATACCAGTTAGAAAATTTTAAAGAATATGTAGTTTTTGCAGCATTCCAGGCATCCCTGATATCTATACCTGTGGGTTAATTAGCATAAGGTATGTGAGAAATGATTTCTCACTGGTGTACTGAATGGTGTTTGGGATCAGTGATTAGTTAGAAAGATTGTCTAGGCCACGCCTCCTGCATGAAAGAGGTAAAATCTGTGGGCCCAGGTATTGGATGCCCTGGGGGTCCTGAGGTCCCTGCTTCATGGAGGACCCCTGCTGCCTGTGTTCAAAACAGCCTCCTGAGAAGCAAGGTGCTGGCTGAGTTGTCAGAGGGCCAAGATGGGGACTTTTCTGAGCTACCGGCACTGTTCATGTGGCTGTGTTTGCAGACAGAGCTGAGAAATGTTAAACAATTGGCTGAATTTCATCTAAGACTTGCTTCAGTCGTATCCTACTAGCTGGTACTAGCTCTTGTGTTCAGTCTTATCTTTGCTGTACCTCAGAGTTTGTACCTGCAAAATGGGTATTTATTTATTTTTTTTGGCTGAAAATGTTAAAAATGATGTTGGTAATCTGAATAAAAATATGACAACATGTTTAGAATTATTCCACTAGACAGAGATGTATAAGGGAGGGGACCAGCAGGATGCAGAAAAGGCAGACTGAAAGAGTGAAAGGATGAGGAAAAGTATCAGGTAAATGTCATTATTAAAATCATCATGGGACAGTGAATACTAAGTACTGCTTTTTTTGGGGGGTTTTTTTTTGGTTTTTTTGCTTTTTTTTTTTTTTTTGGTTTTTTTTAGATGTTGGGGGTAGGAGTTTATTAATTTATTTATTTTATTTTTGCCGTGTTGGGTCTTCGTTTCTGTGCGAGGGCTTTCTCTAGTTGCTGC
>NC_041232.1:64554979-64561181 GCF_002837175.3 Physeter macrocephalus
GGGGCCACTCTTCATCGCGGTGCGCGGGCCTCTCACTGTTGTGGCCTCTCCCCTTGTGGAGCACAGGCCCCGGACGCGCAGGCTCAGTAGTTGTGGCTCACGGGCCCAGTTGTTCCGCGGCATGTGGGATCCTCCCGGACCGGGGCACGAACCCGTGCCCTCTGCATTGGCAGGCAGATTCTCAACCACTGCGCCACCAGGGAAGCCCTGTACTGCTTTTTAATACCAACTTAGGGTGCATGTTTTAAAGCTAAAATGACAAAAGGGGGTTAAAAGTTCCATGAATAAATCTTAAAAGACTTTGTATTAGGATTTTCCCGGGGCTAAAGTCTTCCACTTATTTGCATCTCTTTAAACAAAAAGCTAAACCAGAGGCTACTGAGAGTTGCCAGAAGAGCCTCACAGACAGGTTGGCTAGTCAGCAGAGGGGTCGGTCCCCGAAGGTGGTGACAGCAGGCTCAGTCCCCACCCACTCCGGTGCTCAAGGTGATGCTGAGCAGGGCAGAGAGTCATCAGATACCCCAGAGCTCTGCCAGCTCAATGGGCTTTCGTTTCCCATTACTCCTTTGTCCCACGGAGTAAACGTGGCTACATCAGGGACCTCTGAGCAACTGAGGCACTCAGTTAAGGGACACCCACATCTCCTCTTCCCCTGTGACCACCACGAAGAGGGGACCTTTGCACTAGGCAACCACACACAACTGTTCCCTGCCAGTGTCCTGCCCTCCTCATCCGCCTACTCTGTCCGCCACCACATTCTTGGGGTTCTTGCAGGAGCCTGTGCCAGGAGATGGCACACCGTCATGCCTCCAGAACCCAATCTTCCACTCTAGGCCCTTGTGCTCAGTCTTACCTTTGCTGTGCCTCAGAGTCCGTACCTGCAAAATGGGTATAATAATAGTATTCCCTTCATGGGCCTGTTGTGTGGGAAGCTAGCTCGTAAATGCAAAGGCCCTAGAACATTGTACATTAGTACCTGTTCATTCTTCCTCTCCTTTCCCTCCCTCCCTTCCTCCCTCCTTCCTTCCTTCTTTCTTTCCTTCCCTTCTCTCTCTCTCTCCCCTCCCTTCCTCCTCTCCCCCTCCCTTCTTTCCTTCCTTCCTTCTTTCTTCTTAATTATCAAAGCTTCATCTTAACAGGCGGGCTCGTTACACTGGTGAGGAATAGGTGAACTTCGTTCCTCCATGGAAGTTTGGATCAGATTTCTATTAGCCAAGATAGATGTCACAATGACCGTGTACTAACCTTCAGTTCTTTATTCAGAAACGAGTCCCTTCAGCCTTACTTAGAGCTTATTTACTCTTGGTTTACATGGAGTTCTAATAAGCTTAATTTGCTTTCCGACTTCATAGAAGATTAGAAATGACACATTAGAAGGAATTTGTGGCAGGCATACTCAAAGCAGCAAGAAGTGACTGCTGATAGTGAAGGAAGAGGTGTATACATATAAAAAGCAGACAAAAGAACTTCTGGGATCTTTAGGGATAGAAAAAAGACACAATAGTCCCATACCTCAGTAGTTCTTGAATAGTGTCATTGTTTTAAAGTCCCCTGGAATGGTTGATGTTTATAGTGATGGCCCTGAGTTATCAGGATGATTAATGATTGTTAGCGTGCTTTGTTTAGCGAGGCTGAAAAGTATGTGACAAGCTTTAGAACTTCCAGCAAAGTGGTAAATGTTAGTTTTGATGCTGATAGTGAGAAATCATCCTTTTATTTGTTAAGGTAATTTATATAACATACCCAGTGCCCAGATCATACTGGGTAAATGAGGCATCACTTTACATAGTTTCAGCAGTTAATGTTTATAAAATATCCCCTAATTCATGAGACACAAGCTCAGTTACTTTATTAGAGAAGCAACTCCCAAATCTGACTCCTGCCAGATCTGAAGGAGTTTTACAGACACACGTGAGAATACACAGTGTGGAGGATAATGGATCTGAGGAAGAGACTGTTGCCTGTAAATAAAGCAGCTCTTTTCTAACTTCTATTTTTAACTTCTGCTTTCTGTCTTGCCCTAGAAGGCCTTATCCACTGTTATGTTTTGCTAAGTTGGGAGCAGATATATTTTAGAGGTACCAGGGAAAGGCCTGTGGAATCTTTTGCTTTGGGCTGCAAAGACTTTGCTGGTCATTGTGCTCAAGTTTGCCTTGGCCTTTTGGGAGCAGCTAGTCTCAAGGGTAGAAGGCCTGGAGCAGGGGTTTTGCCCCACCAGTGACTCAGATGTGACCCAGTCTGGATTCTGATTTGTGTCTTCTACAGAGATACGTAAGTTAGTAAGTCGGTAAGGGTTTTGAAGATCTGTGACAAATGTTATAGCAAGAGGCAGAGACTTAAATTACTGAATATGCTTCCCCATTAAGGAGGAGGATGGTAATTATAGCCCGACATTACTGCCATGGCCATTGCCATGTATTAAGCTTTTCCACCGTACCAGGCACCATGCACAAATCAGTGCTTCAGCTCAGAACTCTCAACCCTCCAAGGCAGGTACTTTGTAGAATGAGAAGGTTGAGGCTCAGGGAGGTTAAGTGACTTAGCCAAAGCCACACAGCTAACTAGAGAAGGAACTGAAGTTGAAATCCAGATCTGTCTGCCTCCAAGGGTCATGCTTTTAACCATGAGGTGAGCACCTGGGGACATCCCCTTCCCCCGGGACCAGCCCAACCTTGGTCTTTGTGTAGAGGAAGGAGCCAGAGAGGGCTCCCAGGAGGACGCAAGTACCGCTCTGAGGGAGCAATGCCAGGGATAAAGATGTGGAGCCACTTGGATGGGGCCTTGGTGGAGCACTGCCTGGTCGTAACACTCCTCCCGGCGTGGGCCCTGTGTTCTAGGAGCCAGAACAAAGCACAGCAGCAGCAGGAGTGTACCCACCCACCGCATAGGGAAGCGCTCTGTGTCCCTGCTCCCATGGCCAACGTGTCCTTACTCAGGGGCTTGTTCGGGGTCACCTCTGCCTGGGCAGTTTCATTGCTGATCTCCTTAGCTTTTTCAGTTCAGGCTTCACGTTGTTCTCACATGGGTTGTCTCTCAGGGCAGCTGAGCTGCCATCTCTCCCAGGAGGTGGAGAGGAAAGGGACCAGCAACCCAAGCTTCCTTCTGGAGGCTGGGCCATCGGGGCAGGATGCCTGCTCTCCTGGGGGGGGGCCCGGGCCCTCCGTTCCTTTTCTTTCCAGCTGACTCAGCTGCTGCTCTGCTTCCCTGGGTAACATGGCAGCTTCTGTCCATTGCCTCAGCCTGGCGCCAGTTCCTCCAGATCCTCTTGTTTGTTAGGTAGGCGGCAGTCAGAGGGAAAGGTCAGAGGGTGGATTAGGGCCGTGATCTCAAAGGGAAAGAGAGGTGTGGGCAGACCATCGCTTCATCCAGTGCTCTGTAAGGCATTCTGGGCTGCAGCAGAAAACGGAGGCTTGTGTTTCTCATGGGTCCAAGAAAAAGGAAGGAAGGGAGGGAGGGAGGAAAGAAAGAAAGAGCGAAGAAAGAAAGAGAGAGAGAGAGAAAGGAAGGAAGGAAGAAAGAGGGGAAGTAACAGGTATCATGGTAACATAAGAGTACTTGGAGAGGACAGGCCTCTGCACTGGAGTCAGACAGACATGGGGATAATGCCACCTGTCCCTGACTATGTGGCCATGGACATTTTCTTAGTTTCTGAGAGAGATTAGATAGATAGAAGCAAAGGAATCCTGGTTGGGAATAGTGGGGAATCTTATAGGATGGGTAATATATATATGCCAGATTTTTGAGGATCTTGAGTGTCAAGCAGAGGGGTTGGAATTTTATCTTTTATATATTAGGGATCCAGTCAACGTTCCTGAGCAGGGACATTGCCCGATGAAACAGTGCTCCAGTGAGATTAGCTCAGCAGTATTAGTTCCGTTCAAGTCCACGCCTGCTCCTGGAAAAAGAATTGCTGCCATTTCAAAAATGCTGCCCTGTCGGTGGCTTGGTAAGTCACTAATGATAGACTATAGTGTTGTCCACCGAGCATTTCTAGTGCTCTGTTTTCCGGGACCATAGGAGGATTATGTTTTCCTACTTCCAAGTTAGGTGTGACTGAGTAACTTGCTGAGACCAATGCTGAGGGCAGTCAACTTTTTCTTGAAGGACCAGAGAGTAAATACGTACTGTCAGCTTATAGGCCCCATGGTCTCTGTTGCAACCGCTCAGCTCTGCTGTCGTCGTGTGGAAGTCGCCGCAGAGAGTATGCACAGGAGCAGGTGCAGCCATGTTCCCATGAAACTTTGTGTAGAAAAACAGGCGGCTGGCCCATGGGCCGTAGTTTGCGACCCCCGGATCAATGCATCGTGACCGGGAGTGACACTTTTGGACAGAAGCTCTGATCGTGGCACGTGGTGACCGTGGAAGCACACGTGCAAGTGAAGCCCCTGCCCACCTGGGACCCTAAGTGAGCACATGGTGTGAATGAGACATAAACTTGGCAGGGTGAAGCCGTGGAGATTTTGGTGTTGCTTCTTACTGTAGCATCACCTGTCTCTGCCGAGTGATACCGCATCATCTTTGCATACAGAGTATCCCCGTCATCAATCAGCAGCTTCGTTCTCCTAGGCCTCACTATCACAGCTAATTGTTCACAAGCTCTAGGGGGAGGTCTTTACCAACTTTGTTTCAGTACTTCCTTCCCACAGCATGCGACATGGGTACTGTTATTATACCCATTTTTACAGAAACAGGAAAGGGAAGTTTAGAGAGGTGAAAGAATTTGCCCACGATCTCACAAACGGTTACGTGTGGGAACTGGATTTGAGCCCCAGTCTTCTAATTCTAAATCCTAAATTCTTAACCTCTGTGTATCCTGCCTCGGGTTCAGGTCTTTGGATTTTTTTTTTTTTTTTCTGTTATCCCTTCACCCCTTTGATCACTGCTCTTGGCAGTATGTGCTATTCTGACATGACCCACAGTGGCTCTGGCAGCAGGGTGAGAGGGAAGAGACTTGCTTACAGAAAAGTGCTGGTCTGAGCAGTTGGAGGAGGTAGATGGAAATAGACAGAGAGATGGATTGGGTTGGCGGCTCAGACGCTCACAGGAAGAGGACCATTTTGGGGACTGACAGATCTGAGGAATCGCTCTCGGTCGTGTATTCCTATATTTCCATCAGTCATCTGGAAGGCACTCTGTCCTCTTTCCATTCTCAGCCATGTTCTTGTCTTTCTTTGAAGGGAAAAAGTAATTTCTGTTCTGGAATGGTCTTGAGAAATTGTGTTACTCTCCTTCCTGGCCTGACAAAGCCCTGAACAAGCTATCAAGCTATGATTGTCATCTTTGATGGTTTTGCAGATAATTTACCAATCTGGTGTTGCAAAGGCCTAGCTCTATTTGATCAAGTAATAAGAAGCCATGTAATGAGTTCTTGTAACATCTGAGGAGCTACCACTGAGATACTACCCATGTGTTATTCAATATTTCTTATTTCAAGTCCCACTTACTTAAATTTCTCTATTTAGTGTCATGGAAAATTTTCTCTCATTAGAATGATCACTTTCCCTAATCAAAAATGAGGATTACATAAGCGATTATGTTTCCCTTTTTACCTTGGCTGTTGGGAAACAGGATTTATTTGATACTTGGAGATAATACCCATTTGGACTCAGGATCAGAGCAGATTATCTGCCCATTTCCCCCTCCTCCTTCACCTCTGGGTTCAGGTCTCTGTTTCTGACTTTAAGTTTTAAGTCGCGGTTGGTTGTTTGGCCTGAGGTGACCCAACACTGGAGCCTACCTGGGCTCTTTGGTGGGACTAATGGCAGACTCCGGGAGGGCTCACGCCAAGGAGTACTTCCCAGAACTTCTGCTGCCAGTGTCCTTGTCCTCACACTGAGACAGAGCCACCCCCCGCCTCTGCAGGAGACCCCCAACACTAGCAGCTTTTGGGATCTCAGTTCCGCCACGAGGGATTGAACCCAGGCCACAGCAGTGAAAGTGCCAGATCCTAACCACTAGACCACCAGGCTCTTGGTGCTCCAGCCAGGCGTCAGGGCTGTGCCACTGAGGTGGGAGAGCCAAGTTCAGGACACTGGTCCACAAGAGACCTCCCAGCCCCACGTAATATCAAACGGTGAAAATCTCCCAGAGATCTCCATCTCAACGCCAAGACCTAGCTCCACTCAACGACCAGCAAGCTACAGTGCTGGACACCCTATGCCAAACAACTAGCAAGACAGGAACACAACCCCATCCATTAGCA
>NC_041232.1:64561508-64562961 GCF_002837175.3 Physeter macrocephalus
AGACAAAATGCAAGAAACATTTAACAAGGACCTAGAAGAACTAAAGAGGAAGCAAGCA
Organism: Physeter macrocephalus; assembly: GCF_002837175.3. NCBI lineage: Eukaryota > Metazoa > Chordata > Mammalia > Artiodactyla > Physeteridae > Physeter > Physeter macrocephalus. The sequence goes on from NC_041232.1 coordinate 64,561,567, forward strand.
ACAATGAATAACACAATAAATGAAATTAAAAATACTCTAGATGGGATCAATAGCAGAGTAACTGAGGCAGAAGGACGGATAAGTGACCTGGAAGATAAAATAGTGGAAATAACTACTGCAGAGCAGAATAAAGAAAAAAGAATGAAAAGAACTGGGGACAGTCTCAGAGACCTCTGGGACAACATTAAATGCACCAACATTCGAATTACAGAGGTCCCAGAAGAGGAAGAGAAAAAGAAAGGGACTGAGAAAATATTTGAAGAGATTATAGTTGAAAACTTCCCTAATATGGGAAAGGAAATAGTTAATCAAGTCCAGGAAGCACAGAGAGTCCCATACAGGATAAATCTAAGGAGAAACACGCCAAGACACATATTAATCAAATGATCAAAAATTAAATACGAAGAACAAATATTAAAAGCAGCAAGGGAAAAACAACAAATAACACATAAGCGAGTCCCCATAAGGTTAACAGCTGATCTTTCAGCAGAAACTCTGCAAGCCAGAAGGGAGTGGCAGGACATATTTAAAGTGATGAAGGAGAAAAACCTACAACCAAGATTACTCTACCCAGCAAGGATCTCATTCAGATTTGATGGAGAAATTAAAACCTTTACAGACAAGCAAAAGCTGAGACAGTTCCGCACCACCAAAACAGCTTTACAACAAATGCTAAAGGAACTTCTCTAGGCAAGAAACACAAGAGAAGGAAAAGACCTACAAGAACAACCCGAAACAATTCAGTAAATGGTAATAGGACCATACATATCGATAATTACCTTAAATGTAAATGGATTAAATGCTCCCACCAAAAGACACAGACTGGCTGAATGGATACAAAAACAAGACCCATATATATGCTGTCTACAAGAGACCCACTTCAGACCTAGGGTCACATACAGACTGAAAGTGAGGGGATGGAAATAGATATTCCATGCAAATGGAAATCAAAAAGCTGTAGTAGCAATTCTCATCTCAGACAAAATAGACTTAAAACAAAGACTCTTACAGGAGACAAAGAAGGACACTGCATAATGATCAAGGGATCAATCCAAGAAGAAGATGTAACAGTTGTAAATATTTATGCTAGGTATCTTGGGTCACAAATCAAGGCTTGGTAAATTTCAGAAAATTGAAATCGTTTCAAGTATTGTTTCCAACCACAACGCTATGAGACTAGATATCAATTAAAAGCAAAAATCTGTAAGAAATACAAACACATGGAGGCTAAACAACGCACTACTTAATAACCAAGAGATCACTGAAGAAATCAAAGAGGAAATCAAAAAATACCTAGAAACAAATGACAATGAAAACACAACGACGCAAAACCTATGGGATGCAGCAAAAGCATTTCTAAGAGGGAAGTTTATAGCAATACAATCCTACCTTAAG
>NC_041232.1:64564190-64571796 GCF_002837175.3 Physeter macrocephalus
CGTGATACACCATATTAACAAATTGAAGGAGAAAAACCATATTATCATCTCAATAGATGCAGAGAAAGCTTTTGACAAAATTCAACACCCATTTATGATAAAAACCCTGCAGAAAGTAGACATAGAGGGAACTTTCCTCACCATAATAAAGGCCATATATGACAAACCCACAGCCAACATCGTCCTCAATGGTGAAAAACTGAAACCATTTCCACTAAGATCAGAAACAAGACAAGGTTGCCCACTCTCACCACTATTATTGAACATAGTTTTGGATGTTTTATTCACAGCAATCAGAGAAGAAAAAGAAATAAAAGGAATCCAAACTGGAAAAGAAGAAGTAAAGCTGGTCACTGTTGCAGATGACATGATACTCTACATAGAGAATCCTAAAGATGCTACCAGAAAACTACTAGAGCTAATCAACTGATGAAAGAAATTAAAGATGATACAAACAGATGGGAAGATATACCATGTTTTTGGATTGGAAGAATCAACATTGTGAAAATGACTATACTACCCAAAGCAATCTACAGATTCAATGCAATCCCTATCAAACTACCAATGGCATTTTTCACAGAACTAGAACAAAAAAATCTCACAATTTGTATGGAAACACAAGAGACCCCGAACAGCCAGAGCAATCTTGAGAACGAGAAACGGAGCTGGAGGAATCAGGCTCCATGATTTCAGACTATATTACAAAGCTACAGTAGTCAGGACTGTATGGTACTGACACAAAAACAGAAATATAGATCAATGGAACAGGATAGAAAGCCCAGAGATAAACCCACGCACCTATGGTCACTTTATCTTTGATAAAGGAGGCAAGAATATACAATGGAGAAAAGACAGCCTCTTCAATAAGTGGTGCTGGGAAAACTGGACAGCTACATGTAAAAGAATGAAATTAGAACACTCCCTAATGCCATACACAAAAATGAACTCAAAATGGATTAAAGACCTAAATGTAAGGCCAGACACTATAAAACTCTTAGAGGGAAACATAGGCAGAACACTCTATGACATAAATCACAGCAAGATCCTTTTTGACCCACCTCCTAGAGAAATGGAAATAAAAACAAAAATAAACAAATGGGGCCTAATGAAACTTACAAGCTTTTGCACAGCAAAGGAAACCATACACAAGACGAAAAGGCAACCCTCAGAATGGGAGAAGATATTTGCAAATGAAGCAACTGACAGAGGATTAATCTCCAAAATATACAAGCCGCTCATGCAGCTCAGTATCAAAAAAACAAACAACCAAATCCAAAAATGGGCAGAAGACCTAAATAGACATTTCTCCAAAGAAGATATAGGTTGCCAACAGACACAGGAAAGAATGCTCACCATCATTAATCATTAGAGAAATGCAAATCAAAACTACAATGAGATATCATCTCACACCAGTCAGAATGGCCATCATCAAAAAATCTACAAACAGGGGGCTTCCCTGGTGGCGCAGTGGTTGAGAGTCCGCCTACCGATGCAGGGGACACGGGTTCGTGCCCCGGTCCGGGAGGATCCCACATGCTGCGGAGCCGCTGGGCCCGTGAGCCATGGCCACCGGGCCTGCGCGTCTGGAGCCTGTGCTCCGCAATGGGAGAGGCCGCTTTGGTGAGAGGCCCGCGTACTGCAAAAAAAAAAAAAAAAAAAAAAAAAATCCTTGCACTGTTAATGGGAATGTAAATTGATACAGCCACTATGGAGAACAGTATGGACGTTCCTTAAAAAACAAAAAATGGAACTACCATATGACCCAGCAATCCCACTACTGGGCATATACCCTGACAAAACCATAATTCAAAAAGAGTCATGTACCAAAATGTTCATTGCAGCTCTATTTACAATAGCAGCAGCATAGCACAAGGAGATCAGCTTGGTGTTTTGTGACCACCTAGAGGGTTGGGATAGGGAGGATGGGAGGGAGGGAGATGCAAGAGGGAAGAGATATGGGGATATATGTACATGTATAACTGATTCACTTTGTTATAAAGCAGAAACTAACACACCCTTGTAAACAATAAAGATGTTTTAAAAAAAGTTTTAAGTCGTATAGCATTCTATCATAGGTTACTGAAAATCCTTCTTGGAAGTAGATGGGATGTAAATTATAATGGAGACGTCACATGGCCATGTCGTAGCAAGTCAGTGAGTTAAATTGAGAGCCACTGATCACCTCATCCTAGAAGGAAGTTCTTGTTATGAATCATCTAAGATGGTGGTCAATCAGAATTTGAGATAGGGTAGGTTCACTTCCTTTTCCACAATGACAACTCAAGGTATCCTTGTTCTAAACTCATTGTGTGAATGTACCAGTGATCTAGATGGACGTTTGGGTCCAGCAGACTTGATAAAATTAGTAACTGGAGAGAAACCTTTTACTCAGCACTTGCTTGCTGGACACAGCGTTTTACATGTTCTATCACATTTCCTTCTCAGACTGAGAGATCTGGCTTATGACGATGATGAGGAAACAGGCTCAGATAGGTAAAGTAACTTGCCAAGGACACACAGTGAATAAGGGGCAGAACCAAGATTTATACACAGACCTTTGTTACTAAGAACTACATTGTTTCTACTATGCTGCTTCTTGATGGTGATGACAGTGATACTAGGTACTTTTGTCCTACGTGCCAGGTACTATTTTAAGTGCCTGATACCCATTAATGCATCACGATATACTTATGATTGGTTCTGTTACCACTTAGGTTTTACTGATGGGGAGACTGAGGCACAGAGAAGTAACTTGCCATAGGTCACATAGCTAGTAATTGGAGGCAGGATTTGAATCTAGGCACTTTGGCTTTGAAACCCACTTGATTGTTATGCTGTACTATCTTTGATCCTATTGGTCTATAGATGTGGTAGTTACAGTGGGGAGAAAATTAGGATTTGGGATCATGAAACCTGGTTCCTGGTACCAGTTATGCCACTGAGTGGCCAAGAAATATTGCGCAGGTGACCTGCTCTCTGTACCAGCCAAGATCCGGTGAGAAGAGCAGAACCCCACCAGTTATTTTAACAGAGAGAGTTTAGTAGAGGAAATTGGTTATACAGGTGTGAGAGGTCTGCAAAGGCAAAGCGAACCTGGAGGAAACACGCAGAGGTAACCACAGGGAGCACCCCCCCGCCCAGGACAAGTGGAAGTAAAGGAAAGAAGCTTGGGGAGGGGACCTCATGGAACAGGGGCTCAGACTTCAGAGGATGGTCCCCCACTCCACTGGTCTGGGTATCGTAGGTCCTTGGAGAAGGGCCTCTCAGGGCTGACTCTGACCTTGGAGAAGCGGGCCCTGCCCACATATGCTGCTGGTGCCTCTGAGGGGTGTGGTGAGGCTGGTTCTGGGAGAGTGGGACAGGGGGAGACGAGCACCAACTTCCAGTGCCTGGGTGAAGGGCCTTTGCTGGCGCCACGCTGCCAGGAGTAGCCGTCCTCCCGCCTTGCAGTTTCTTTTCCCTCTAGTGCCCCTTGTTGGCGGAAACTGACAGGGCACCTGCTGTCAGAGGAGCCTTGTGATTTGCATTTTGCTGATCCCCAGCCCAGCACCACTGAGCAGAGTATTGACATGCGGTTCACAGCTGAGAGACAAGCGCTTCGCTGTAACAGGTACACCCTCTCTGCCCCTACTTCTTTATTTATAAAGTGATGAGATGGAACACATGGTGTGCAGGGGGCCGAATAGCACTCTGTTGACCCCTCTCCTAGGCCTCGATCACAGCGAAAGACGTAGCCAATCAAGTTTTCATCCTCCCCTCCTCCCCTCTCCACTCTTAGCAGTGAGCATTTTGAGGCCTCATGTGTCTTTTTTCCCCGGTACTTGCCTAGTGCCAAGAACAGTGCTTGCAGGGGACATTCATTATATGCTTGAAATATTGAATTATTGGATTTTTATATGTATGTAAGTCACCAAGTATTCGATAAACACAGACTGTGTACCCAGCCTGGGGCCAAAGAATGTGGGGAGCAGGCCATGCATGAGACATGGCTTGGCCATGCATGAGCTTACAGTCTTGTTATAAAGTGAGATAAACCCAATAAGCAGAGAGCAGGTTTTTTACCTTTATGATGAAAAGTCTCAAGTTTTAGCAGATTCAGGTGGAGTTTGAGTTCACGGACGGGAAAGGGATCCACATTGCTTGGAGTAGGAGGTTTTCAAGAGGATGTGGTTTCTTACCCATCTCCCACGTACTAACCTGGAGACATAATTTCTCCAACAACATGTGTGCTTGGGAGAAGGTATTGATTCTGCCACCTCTGTCATGTGGCATCGCTGATGTTGTGATTTTCCTCAGCATCATCTTCCCACAGTGAACCCAGTAGTTTGCGACTTCCAACATTAAAAAAAATGAATGTTTGAGATATCAAGAGAACGTCCAGCATAGTTACTTATTCACGGCTGCTGAAAATCTGCAACAGAGAAATCCCCTTGGGAGTAGCCCTGGATTCATCCGTGCATACCTCTACCAAATAAGTGAGCAGAGCAGACCTTTTGCTGAAAGGTGTCACAGAGCTCCTCATCCATTACACTCTGGCCCGGGCCAGAGTGTAACCTTGCAGATGTCACCCCAGGGAGAGCTGCACACCTCTCTGACAGCTGGGGCATTGTTCCCTGACCTCAAGGGAAGGCTTCAGGGACTCATTTAATGAAGCAGCACTTGATCTTCAAGGTCTACAGAGAAGGATAAATGGCCCAGAGGAAATGGTAGCATTCTTTCAGCGGCACCTGTCCACGTCAGCAAGCTGTGGGAACAAACACTGAGTTAAGCAACTAAGGAGGAATCTGATGATGCACCCCTTTGAGATGACCACACTGTTGACACCACTTTCCCTGACTCCTTGTACAGGAATGGGGCTGTGCTCTTTACACAGAGCGCTCAGGCACACTCCCCTCTCCCCTCTTTTTAATTTATCTTTTTAAAGGTTGAAGTGTGTTGCATAAAGTAAAGCCCATGAATCCTCAACGTACAGCTTGATGAATTTTTTACATGCATATACACTATGCAAGTAGATAAGACTATAGACTATTTCTACTACCCTAAAAGGCTTCTTCCTGCCCCCTCCCAGGCAGTCCTCTCCACTAAAGATTAGCTTTGTCTGGCTTTGAACCTCATATAAATGGAATCATAGAAAAAATATTCAGTTATGTCTTTTTCTTTTGCTGAATATTGTACAATTCCATTTTTCTTTCTTTCTTTTTTTTTTTTTTTTTTTAACTAATGGAAAAACTAGAAACAAGTTCAGAGAAGTGGCATGGCTTTAACAAGGTTTGATACCTTCAGTCCTATTCTGTTTACCATTGCACAGCTCATTACCATCCATCCATGCATCCATCCATCCTTCCACCCATCCATGCAAACTCATGTTGAAAGATGGCTATGTGTCAGGGATGGTTCCAGGTACTGGACATATAGATATGAGTAAATCACCCAGCCCTCAAAGGTCTCCCAGTGTAATGGGAGTGAGATATTTTAGGAGGATAATTAAGGTTTAGAGGGTGTAGAACTCTGTACAAGGAGCTGTGTATTTATGTGGATGCCTGGAGGAGGAGGAGGAGGGGGAGGAGGAAGAGGAGGGAAGGAAGAAGAAGAGGCAGTGGCTATTGCTGGAGGGCTCAGGGAGAAGGAAATGACATTAGAACAGAATTTCATTTCTCCTGTTTTCTCATCAACAGGGCTGCAAAATTTAAGAAGGCAGGTAGGGTTGAGGTCATCTTCTGTGTATATCTTATAGGGCCTTATGTTCATGGAGCTAGCAGGCATTCATGACCCACAATCTCCAAACATTACAAAATGTCTTCTCTACGGGCATGAGTAGTACACCTAGATCTTTCTAACTAGGCAGAGAGCAGAAAGCAATGGGTTACCATCTTGATTTGATTAGACACCTAGAAAGATCTATGGCAAACAACAAGACAGTTTCAGCAGAGTTCCTGGAGTGGAACTTTCTAGCTAGGGTAGACATAGGGCCCTGTATGAATTTCTGAAAATTATGTACATTAACTTGCTTCTCTAGGTGCGTAGGTAGGAAGTTTTTCAAGATCTCTCCCTTCTGTCAGAACATAAGAATACACACTGTGGCAGACATGTGGTAAGGTGACCCCCAGTGAGTATAACCCCTTTATAATACCACTGTATAATCCCCTCCTCCTGAGCATGGCAGAACCTATGACTTGTTTCTAACCAACAGAATATGGCAAAGGTGATTGAGGGTCATTGCCTTGATTAGGCTACATTTTATGGAAAGATGATAGGATGTCTCTCCCATAACTATGTTGTGTTATATAAGACTCTGCCTTAGCAGACTAGAGAGAGAGAGAGAGAGAGAGAGTATTCTGTTGGGCTTGAAAAGGCATACAGCCATATTGTAAGAAGGCCTGTGAAGAGGGCCACATGGCAAGAAACTGTAGGTGGGGTGGCCTCTAGGACCTGCGTGGCCTCCAGCCAAACAGCTGGTAAGAAGCTGGGGCCCTAAGTCATACAGCTGAAAGGAAATGAATTCTACTAACAACAGCCCATTCAGTACCTCGAGATCTGAGCAGAAGACCCAGCTAAACTGTGTCTAGACTCCTAACCTACAGAAACAGTGAGATGATAAACATGTGTTACTTTAAGCTGCTAACTTTGTGGTAATTTGTTACACAGCAATAGATAACTAATACACATACTTATCTACAAACATTGGTTGTATCAAAATAACCCCTCAGTGACACATGGCTCTGCAGACACTCTGAGTCCTATATGCTGTACAGAGATGTAGAAGTGGATGTAATGAATTCCTTTAAGGATTGCCATTTAGCATTTTACTTTGATACTATTATGGGCTCTGACTTATCTAAGAAGTAAACAAGGGCATTGCATAGGACATAAGTTTAGTTGTTCTGAGAGAGACCCTAAATCAGCCCCTTTTCTAACATTTGTAGGGCCTGGGGCAAGAATACAAATGGATGATATGCCATATGTCTAAAGAATGGAAAGTTATAAATCACTATTATGTATAATATGTTCTGCTATGTTGACAAATATACTTTCATAATAACAATATATGTGTAAAGGTCTTTATATCACTGAAAAATGGCAAAATATTAAAGATAATGGAGTATAATGATTATTTTGCATGCTTGGCTATTCTGATGGAAAATATTTGAATAGAGTAATAAAATAGACATTTAATTCATATATTATTATATATTCCATAAAATATATTTCCTTGCTTTCATTTCAGGAAAAGGTCACTAATTATTTTGTTTAACATAGTGGGTGCTCAGTTGACAGTAAGAATCTAAAGGATTGAAAAATAAAATGTGTGCCAAATTTGAACATTATATTTTCATCAAAATATAAATTTAAAGTAGTCAAAAATTTCAAGTTTAAGTGAAAGTTTTCAAAAAGTTTTTTCCAAAATATTCAAAAATTTATTAAAACTAAACAGAAAACATACAAATTATAAATAATAAAAAACTTAAATTTTAAATTTGTTATTTAAATAAGGCTGAATTGTTAGTTTCTTGAACAGTTAGCTCAAGATCTTATTAAACATTCTTATAAAAATAAAACTAGGGCTTCCCTGGTGGCGCAGTGGTTGCGCGTCCGCCTGCCGATGCAG
>NC_041232.1:64572002-64667829 GCF_002837175.3 Physeter macrocephalus
AACGGGAGGGGCCACAGCAGAGAGAGGCCCGCATACCACACAAAATAAATAAATAAATAAATAAAATAAAATAAAAAATAAAACTACTGTGGGCTTCCCTGGTGGCACAGTGGTTAAGAATCTGCCTGCCAATGCAGGGGACACGGGTTCGAGCCCTGGTCTGGGAGGATCCCACAGAATTATTTAATACTGCAAACTATTGCTCCACTTTCCATATGGAACTCTTGTAAATCCCACTCCAATCCAGTGGTACTAATGGAATCAAGAACTAGAAGATGAAGAGAAGCAAAAAAACAGATATTCTGCCCTTCTGGGAAACAATACTTCTTCATCAAGCAGAAATCTGTTGCATTGATGCGATCAGCGAAGAAGGATTTGATGAGTTAATACCCCAGTGCTGGCACTGTTCAAATTCTCCACGTACTCTGAAGCTGCATCTGTCCCAGATCCTGGCAATGGCAAAGTCCCCTATCTTTCACAACATTTGGACACAGTGGCATTTTGATTGAGCACTAGGGTACGAGATGTGGAGAAATGTTTCCCTGGGGCTTGAATGATGTTAGTCATGCCAGTGGATGTTTAAGGTACCGATCGTGCTGTGTCAGCACTGAGTCCTGTGTGATTGGAGCACCCGCGTGTTCTTTCGTGTGTGTGTGTGTTTGTGAGAGAGAGAGACAGAATTGACCTAGGGCTTTCAGAAGGGCAGGGCCCCATGCAGTCACCCTTCTTGTCGGAGTCCAAGGGGGAGCTTGCTGCCCCAAATATTTTTTAAACAATATAGCAGTTGGTTTCCTTCTCACATTAGCTTGCAAGCGTAATAGTCCTTGATGGGATGGCAGCTCCACAGTCTCGAGGACTCAGGCTTGCTCTCTCTGATTGTTCCCCTTTCCCTAAGATGTTGCCCTCATCTTCATGGCTCAACATGGTTCCCCCTGTGTCTACAATCCAGCCAGAAGGAAGAAGAAAGGAGAGAAGCAGGGCATGCTCCTCTTTAAGGGTCTGAACCTGAAGTTGCACACACCAATTCTGCACATATCCCACTGTCCACAGACGGCTGAGAAATGTAATCTTCCACTGGCTGTTCTTGTGTCCAACTAAAAATTTATGTTTCTATGAGAGAGGGAGAGGACACAATTTGGGTGACAGCCGGTAATCTCTGCCACAGGTGTATATTGTCTTATATAAGTTTGGAAGGAACCATGATAATTTACAGTCACGGATACAAGGTTGCCCAAGTCAGTTATATTTCATCAAAACAACAGATATATAAGAAAGAGCTTTGGATGGTTTTAAGCACATTGCAGGCCAGGTGTTACCTGAAGTGTTAAGCTGAGTGGGTGGAAAACTGAACTAGGTTCAGACCCACAAACAGCCACAAACTACTAAAGTGACCTTGATCCAGTTACATTACATCTCTTGGCCCTAGTTTGCTCTTCAGTAAAATGAGGACTTTGGATTAGACTACTGGGTTTACAAACTGGGTTCCATGGAAACTTATGGTTCCTCAGTGTTGCTTCAGGTGCTGGGGGTTGGCTCTGAACTTTTCTTCCCTATGTATTAGTCACAGCAGCTCCATTTTTATTGGTTGTGTGATTAAAAAAAAAAAGGGAAGAGGGCTTCTATTGCTAAAATGAAAGTTTGAAAATGCCTGGACACTGGGGTGACTGGTGGAGATAGCAGGCTATGGGGTCAGCCTGCCTGCATATATTTATTTATTTATTTAACATCTTTATTGGAGTATAATTGCTCTACAATGGTGTGTTAGTTTCTGCTTTGTAACAAAGTGAATCAGCTGTACATATACATATATCCCCATATCTCCTCCTTCTTGCGTCTTCCTCCCACCCTCCCTATCCCACCCCTCTAGGTGGTCAAATAGTAGCAAAGATCAATAAAACTAAGTGCTGGTTCTTTGAGAAGATAAACAAAATTGATAAACCATTAGTCAGTCTCATCAAGAAAAAAAAGGGAGAAGACTCAAATCACTAGAATTAGAAATGCCTACGTTTAAATCCCATCTTTGCCACTTACTCTCTGGGATATCTCAGGCTGAGGTATCTACCTTTCCTGAGCCTCATCTCGAAAATGTTGTCTCCTCATCTATAAAATATTGTTACTATTATTTGCCTCTTGGGACTGTCTTGGGCTTAAATGAGATAATATGATTCAGAGGGCTTATTTTTGAGGGTCTGGTGTAACGGACATGTTTAATATATGGGAACCATTGTTATCATTGCTACCATCACCAACCTCATCTCTAAGGCTTCAGCTTTGGGCTCTAAGGCTTTGTGTTTCTGTGAATTGTTGTACAAAACTAAGGACCTTTTTATGAAATGAATTAACTATCAGTGGGCATTTCTCTCTACTCCTGGATTTTCACAGGTTTTCTCCAAATGATGCACATTAGAGTTAGCCCATCCTGGGTAAAACAATTTAAACATAAGTAAGATGTAGGGTTCTGGAATTTCAGAGGCAATATTAAAATAACTCTTTTGCGACAGAGAAAACAATTTCAGTCTTTTAATTCAAGGGGAAAATGATTCAATTTTTTGAGGCTGCACATGGCAGGAAATAACACGCAGAGTTTATAGCACTTGAAATAGTTAACAAGAAGGATAAGCAGGAAAATCCCATGATATGACTTTTTGTCGAACTTGACTTTCCAGGGATTAAAGCTGCTTTGAGTTTAGACCCATGCTTATTCCAGTTTGTTTAACCCTTGACAGCTCCAGTCTGTTCCACTCAGTAGTTCCACACGAGGGGGTCATATTACACAGCCGATGAAGCGACAATATAGAACTGTGTCATCCTGGAACTGAGGGGCCAATCGATGTTCTACCCAGAATCGAATGGAAGAAATGTAACAGGGCTTTGGATCCACCCACTCATCTTATGATTTAAAATCCTCTCTAGCAAATTCCTGTTAAATCTTTACTCCAACTTGTAACCATAAGACCTTTGACATCCATCTTGTTTTCTAGCTCTGTAACGATTCTTGTTTATAGAACCTGAAAATCTTAGCACTGAAGTGACGCTCAGAGTTTATGCAATGCCAGAGTCTTCTTCACATCATCCTTGACAGATTGTTACTGCTCCTTCCTGACCATGTCCCATGATGGGGAGCTCACGGCTTTGTTAGGAGGCAGCCATTCCTTTGGAGGAAAGAACAAACTTCCTTGAAAACTTTTTCTTTTGCCCTGAAACTTGCTTTTCTGATATATATGTATTGTACATGTGTGTATATACCTGACAGCCTTTTTGACCTTCCAGATCAACGCTATATAAATTTGATCCCTCTTTGCATGTGGTCTTTGAAATATTTGAAGCCAACCCACCTCTGTCTTCAGCCTTAACATGCTCCGCTCTCTCAGCATCCCTCATATGTCATGATGCCCTTTACCCTCCCGGTCACTGCCCTCTGGGCTTCTTTGGTTTTGATGAAAGTATATTTGTTGAAGTGAGTGGACCATACCCTGCGCCTACTCTCATTCTTCTTTTTCCATTTCTCCCCATTTCACTTTAAAATCTGTATGTGATACCCCCAATAATGGCTTGATTAACGTTGGGGAAAATAAGAGGAGGAATATATACAGGCTCTTAAGTTCTATTTCTCTGCATACATTTCTGTATCAAGATGGCTTCTAAAAATAGTTTTGTAATAATAATTGAGATGTAAATCTGGGGTCTGCAGAGTCTCTCAGGCCTTTTCCAATGGCCATTCCTGTATTTCAGATCTTTATAATAAACCTGGGGGTAAATGCTGCATCTTTTATTTATCCTTACTACATTTCCCTTGGCTTTTCCTTTGTGCTTGTGTTTTTTAATTACCTCTAAAATGTATTAAGGTACTTTAAAAATCTATTTCTATCTTTAGAAATGTTAGAGATCACAAGCAATTGGGCACCATCTACAAGCCTGACAAGAAAGCATTTGCTTTGTTGATAACAGTGTCATCATCGAAATGGAGTGAGCCCCGCGTGGGACAGGTGTTTGAAGGGATGGATCAGGGTAAATAAAACCATCCCAAACCTCGAGTGAAAATGCAAAGACTATGCTCTACAAAATACTGTCTAAAAGTCAGTGTGTGGGACATTTGACCCTTCTGAGAGGCAGGCTCCTGGCTTGGGTAACTGCCTTTCTATAGTATGTCTTTCTATGACCCAAGCGGGTCAAGGTCATTACACGTTGTGTTTAAAAAAAAAAACAAAAGAAGAAGGTGAATGGAAACTGAGCTGAGAAGTGCAAAATGTATCATTTTAATTAGGACATTCCCCTGCAAAAAGAAAGACCTATATGAAGGTCTTTCTTTTGTGAAGACTCGTCTCTCTGTAAACCTGGATTAACATGACCCGGCTAGAGATTCCTAGCCTAAGGTGTGTGAGATGCTATATTATATACCCATTAGTTTGTAATTATGATATCTGAAAAAATAGTGAAAAATATTCATCAGAAAAAAATGAAATGATCAGCCATGATGTGTTTTTTAGTGAGTTATTATATTTACATGAACTGCCTCATCAAAATTCAGGAGTTTACATTAAACTGGACCTAGAATCCTTGACTCACCCAATGAGACAAGCAAATGTGAATTATCATTGATGACTGCCTCTCTCCTGCTGTGTCTTTTGAGTAATCCTTCCTTCCCCAAGCAGTGAGCACATTTATACTCAGGGAAATCTTCTTTTAGACATTATTATTATTATTATTTTTTTTTTTTTTTTTTTTTTTTTTTTTTTTTTTGCGGTACGCGGGCCTCTCACTGTTGTGGCCTCTCCCGCTGCGGAGCACAGGCTCCGGACGCACAGGCTCAGTGGCCATGGCTCACGGGCCCAGCCGCTCCGTGGCATGCGGGGTCCTCCCAGAACGGGGCACGAACCCATGTCCCCTGCATCGGCAGGTGGACTCTCAACCACTGTGCCACCAGGGAAGCCCTAGACGTTATTTTTAACTTCTTCATCCTTTTACCAAAACTGAGAACCACAAGACAAATTGATGTTTCTCTTCCTTCTCCACCACAGGCCTTTCTCTCTGCAGTGTTGGTGTGATAGGAAGCACAGCCGCAGGCCAGTCCACGGGGGCTTGGCCTAAGTAGGGATGCTGGATGCTGCAGAGTTGCCAGCCATGAAACAGAACCAGGGGCCTGGCTCTCCCGAGGAAATGCAGGCCGTGCAACTTCTCTGTTTGGGTTGGCAACAGGAGTCATGTGCTTCACTTTTGCTGAGGCCTGATCACTTGCTGAATATTTATTTGTCCCCAAGATTATTTAGTTCTCCTCAGGAATCCAGGCTCTCTGGCCAACTTTTCTCCTTTGGCATGGGCTCCCAGTGGGGAATGTGATTGACCCCTTCTCCTTTCAGAAGGGGCCTTAATGCTCATCAGGTTGGAAGTATTTTAGTAGAAAAGCAAAAGGGGACCCAGGAGGACACATGACTTGCTAAAAGATAGCAGCAGTACTACGACTAGAGCTTGGATCTTCTGATCCCAAATCCAGAGCTCTTTCTAGAATCTCTCAAACTCTGGGGAGCATATAAGTGCCTGAGGAACTTATTTAATAAAATAGAGATTCTCAGAGCTCCTCTTTAGAAATTCTGACATGGAATCTGCCTGTTGAACACGAATCTCCGTGATCCGAGATGGCTTGTGTGCACTAGGTCACACTGGCTTATCAATGTTTACCTTCTACTTGCATTCACCCTGTGAGGTTACTCAGTTAAATATGAAGATTGTTGTATTCCCTTACTTATTAAAAAAAAAAAAAGAATACAGCACAAAGAACATGGTAAAAACATTAAAATAACTTACAGAAAGAAAAAAACCTACCCATCAGTCTATCTATCTACCTACCCTTTCATCTTTGGAGATGTTATCTATCAACCCAATAATTCTGTTATCTCATTTTTACTTCTTTTGAGCCAAGTAGCCTGTGTTATTTGACTTCCTAGGAAACAGGGTCCTCAAAATCTATTAAAGTGAAAAAATACTATTAATTTTATTGAGCATATGCTACATTACTGAGTACCGTGCTCAGTGTTTTACATGCATTCACTCATTTAATCACATTGACCTTATGAAGAATGTCCTATTATTCCCATTTTCCAGATAAGAAAACTGAAGCTTGGAGAGGCTAATTAGCTTATGCTAAGTTTTCTGGTTAGGAAGCAATAAAGCTGAGATTCAAACCCTCTGACTCCAAAACCTATGCTCTTCCTCACCACACTGCTTTCCAGGTGTGCAGACAAAAGTCAGAGATGCCTGAACTTCAAGTCCTCACCTCCATGAAGAAAGGAGACATTCCTAAACAGAAAACAATCGGAGGACAAAAATAACAAGTGTACTTAATTTCTAAAATGTGTGCTAAAGATATATGGTGCTATAGGGAGTAAGAGTACGGACGTATCCACTGGGCTGGAAACTTTGAATGCAAGGGAGGAAAATGGCACTTTATCCTAATGGCAGAGGGTGCTATGATAGGCTTGGGGGGCAGGGAGTAACTCCGTGAAATGAAAAGTCCCAGAGAGCCCCAGTCTGTCACGAAGCCATCCATTTTGGCTGACTCTCCAAGCAGACCCGTTGCCAGAGCCAATAAAGATTTGGGATTTGACTCTTTTCTTCTCTCTAGAGCTGTTAATCAGCACAGACAGGACCCCAAATGAGAGGAAAAAGGGATGACAAGCTGGAGGTCTTAATAATTCAGGATATAGTGCTACCAGGAGAAAAATTTTCCCCAGAAGTGAAATCTCCATTGTCCCCAGTGAGTTAAGTATTATAAAAGTTTTTCTTATGATTTCCTTGGAGTTTCTTCAATCTCTCCCTCTTCTAAGTATCCACTGTGCTTTCCTTTGGCTTTAGCTTTGGACACGCCATCGTTTCATGTGCTGCTCATCACTGCCAATGATGTCAACTGATATTTACTGTCTTTTTTTGAAACTGAAGTATAATTCACTTACAATATTATATTAGTTTCAGCCGTACAACATAATGATTTGATACTTTTATACATTACAAAATGATCATCACAATAAATCTAGTTACCATCTGTCACCACTATTACAATATTATTGACTGTATTCCCTATGCTGTATATTTCATCCCTAGACTCATTTATTTTGCATCTGGAAGTTTGTACCTCTTAATTTCTTCACCTATTTTACTCATCCACCACCCCCCCCCCGCCCCCCCCGGCAACCTCTGTATCTCTGAGTCTGTTTCTGTTTTGTTTGTTTGTTTTGTTTTTTAGATTCCACGTATAAGTGAAATCATACAGTATTTGTCTTTCTCTGACTTATTTTACTAAGCATAATACCCTCTAGGTCCATCCATGTCACAAATGGCAGGGTTTTGTTTTTTACATGGATGAATAATATTCCATTGTATATACATACCGTGTTTCCTTTATCTATTTATCTATTGATAGACACTTAACTTGCTTCCATATCTTGGCTATTGTAAATAATGTGGCAATTAGCACAGGGATGCGTATGTCTTTCCGAATTGGTGTTTTCGTTTTCTTCAGAAAAATACCCAGACGTGGAATTGCTGGATTGTATGGTATTTTTAATATTTTGAGGAACCTCCATACTGTTTCCCACAGAGGCTGCCCCAATTTCCGTTCCCACCAACAGTGCACGAGGGTTCCCTTCTCTCCACGTCCTCGCCAACACTTGTTACGTGTTGTCTTTTTTATAATGGCCATTGTGACAGGTGTGAGGTGATATCGCGCATTGTGGTTTTGATTTTCCTGTCCCTGATGGTTAGTGATGCTGAGTGTCTTTTCATGTGTGACAGCTGCTGTCTTGTGCACTGTACTGTGCCAGGCTCGGAAGATACTTAAGGCCCTGCCATTGGGTGTTTAAGGCCTGTCTGGGGAGGTAGGGCCCGTCCATAATACCAATTAGCAGCCCTTAGAGTTCACTGTGATCTCAGTGGACTTTGTTATAAAGGGAGGAAGATGTAGGCCACAAATTAAGAGGACAGACCAAAAGTGAGCCAGAGAGTAGGAGGACCCAGAGGCCCTGAGGCCTGTGGCGTGGCCTGGGGTGGGAGGGACTCATCTTTTAGAGGAGGCAAGCCTCAAGAGGGGGCTCTGCAGGTAGGACTGGAGTTCTACAATAGGCTACAGTGAGGGTGCTTCCAGCAGCTCTGTCTCCCTGCCTAGACCACGGCCGCTGGGAGGGGTCCGGGTTCCCACCACATCTCCCCCGGGGGCCCTGCCCCATGCGTTATACATCAGAGGCAGTGGCCATTGGGGTCCCCTGGGAAGCAGGCTTTATGACAAAGATTTGTGTAAAGGGCGTTTGTTAGGGAGGGCTCTTGGGAAGGAAGAAAGAGGGAGGCAGAGTTGAGGATAAGTTGGGCTGCGAGGCTGTCCCGGTGACAGCCTCGTCTGACGCCCTGGGGACTTCTGCAGCTGAAATGTCCTTCAGAGTTGCCCCAGCTCGGAGGTCTTTATACTCTCCCGCTATCTTGTCCTTGGATGTGGGCTGCCCCGGGAGGGAGCATGACCTCGGCTCTATTCAGCAGAGACAGTTCCGAATGGGGGCCGCACCCCCTGCAGCCAGTGCAGTAAGTCCTCTGTCCCTGAAGGGGGCACTGGGCAGTGGGGCAGATCCATCCCATGGGCTCTCCAAGAGCACTGGACACCTTGACTGAGAACAGCTCTCTCAGTAGCACTGGGTCTCTGACGGCACTTGGTCCCTGACTTGTGGCTGCTACATAGACAGGGTAGGGTTGGAATTGCAGCATTCGTTTAAAGAATAATAATTTTCCAGGCCAAGAAAGACCATTTTGCAAAGGGTTGAGCAGCAGCCACCACAAATGGCCGAGTGTATGGGTTTCAGGCTTCAAAATACCATCGTCATTTGTAATGAGAGGGAATGGCAGTGTTCCCAAGCCAATTAGTGATGGTTGGGGAGGAATTCGTGACCTGTAAAGTCAGGCAAATGGTATCATTTCAGATACTGTTCCCCAAAGATTTTTTTTGGAGACAGAGAGGCCTTGGAGTAAGATAAACATCTCCGTGTACACAACTGTTAGTTAATTCAGGAGCCAGCCTAGGAGACAAAATAATTTATGGTAAGCCTCCTTTCGAGGAGTTGCAGTACTTTGGGTACCATTTCTCAGCCTTTAAGAGAGCTGTAGGAATTAGGAAGGGGGCACTCACTCTGTTTATTTTGTTGGAGGTGAGGAATCTCCACAAAGTGAGGTAAATTCCCTGAAGTCTCAGGTGAGGAAGTGGCTCATTCTGAGGCAGAACTTGGATCAGCCGGGTCTCAGTGCTTGAAGCACCAAATTCCTTGGAGGCAGGGAGAGAATGTATCAAAAAAGATTGATAAACATTGTGCAGCAGGGTAGAGTTTTCCACAAACTCGTTTAGACTCCAAATCTGCGTGTCCCCCAGACTTTCCCATTTGTGTAAATGGTACCATAAACACCCAGTCAGTCAAGCAAAATCATTAGGATTCTTTCTTAAGTTCTCCCTGTCCTCATTCCTTAGAGCTAACCTGTCAGCACATGTTATTAGTTCCACTTTCAGAATGTACCTTGCATCTCTCTCCACCTGCCACCTGCACCCTGACACCCAAGTCACCATCATCGCCCACCTGGAGCACCTCAGTGGCTTCCTTGCTGGTCTCCCTGTTTTCATGCTAACCTCCCCCTAATACATTCTTCACATTTCAGGAATCAGCCAGAAGGAACTTATCAGCATGCAAATTAGATCACATCACTCCCCTATTGAACACTTCATGGCTTCCTGGTATGCTGGAATAAAGTTGAAACTGCTTATTATACAAGACGCTGTGGGATCCTCCTCTTCAACCTTATCCCACACTGCTCTTCTTACTTCAGCCCCACCAGCCTCTTTCCTGCATATACCAACCTCTTTCCTGCCCCAGGGCCTTTGCACTTGCTGTTTTCTCTGTCTTGCTTGCTCTTCCTCCGGCTGTTTACATGGATGACTCCTTCTTCTCTTTCAGGACTCAGCCCAAACGATATCTTTTCAGAAAGGCCTTCTAGCTAAAATAACCCTCTCCCCTGAGACAGTTGTTACATCACCTGTCTCTATTTCCTTTATGGCCCTTATCACAATCTGATTTTTTTTTTTTTTTTTACTAAATCACTGTTTCCTTATGTGTTGTCTGTCTTCTCTCACTGCATTGTAAGTTCCATCAGAGCAGGCACCTGTCTTTTTACTGGTTTACTGTTGTATCTCATTGCTAACACAACGATGGAACATAGTAGGCACGTAATCAGCATAGGGTGAAAGAATGAATGAATAAGTAAATATATGAGTTTTCTAGGGCCTGTTGTACAAATGAAAGCAGAATACAGGAGCACCAGCCAAACTGTGATTTCCTAATTACATTACTAGAGGTTTGTACATTAAGCTATAATTTGCAAATATTTTATTTTATTATTAATTTTTATTGGCATACAGTTGCTTTACAATGTTGTGTTAGTTTCTGCTGTACAGCAAAGTGAATCAGCTATACGTATACATATATCCAAGTATTTTGTTTAAGATTCTAGAAGGATACACTATCTAAGGGAAACCAACACATGACTAAATTGTAGTACTCCATACTAAGTTGCCGTGGAGCCATTAGATGATGCAGCATCTCCTCTTATAATTTCTTATAGTATGTTGCTTATAAGGTAGGATATACTGTATGATCCTATTTTCCTTTTTAAAAAAAAAAGTGTTATTATATCTATACGGCAAAGGCTAGAATGATGTTACCAAAGTGTTAGCCAGGATCATCCGGAGTGTTCTGGTTATTCTTTGTTTTGTTTTTCTTATCTTTCTTATCTTATTTTTATATGGTGAATTTATAATGGTTTTAAAAGCAGCAACTGTTTTTGTTGTTTTTCTTCCAAAACATAGGAATGGTGAACCCTTTTGTGGAGTAAAGCATGAGCATCATCTTTGTCTTTTTCCTAAATCCATCTATTCATACCTTGGTTCACTTGCTTTTCACTGAATAAGCTGTGAATTAGGAGTTTTGTGGAGGTGATAGTGGTGGTGTCATTGGTGACAATGTTGTTTTAAGAAAAAGCCCTTCTCAGATGTGCGGTTCCTCCCTGGAGGGCGCTGTCTGGTGCACTGTCCTGGTGCGGCCTGCTGGGAAGCTGTGGCTGCCTTGGGGCCTCCGGAGAACCTGCTGTGTTCAGAAAATAACTCTTGAGAGCGCCCAGCGGCCTGCTGAAGGAGCGCTGAGTCAGCCGTAAGTTCTGTCAAAGCACACAGCTGAGCCAGAGCCGCATCCTCTGTGGTTCTGAATTCCATCTGGATTCCCTCTCTAGGGTACCAGCGAGGGAAGCTGACGCTCAGGCCGCCCTCAACGCTCAACCAGCTCCCTGAGCGGACTCGAGCGCAGGGGCAGGTGAGGAGCGGGTGCAGGTCAGGAAGCGACTGACACTGGCCCCGGAAAGGCATTGTCTGCATCGGGGAGGCCTGGCCTCTGTGGCCTCCGGAGACCAAGCCTCGGGTGACCAGAGTCCTGGGTTGCTAAGGGAGAGCAAAGGTGCTGGGCGTGAAATGCCGCGAGGTTTTGCTCCTTCCTCCCTTTGCCCTTGCCTCCTATCTTGATCTTTCTCCTTTCCTGGGCCCCCGGCATCATCCTCTGAGAGCCCCTACCTAGTAGCCTCCACCCTCCACAGACCCGCAGGAGTCGACAACCAACATTCTGTAAATAAATGCGCATCAGACGCTTAGCAGATGAAAGGGCTGTGACACACATACAGCAGATGAGGCCAAGGGGCAGAAGTGTCCCCTCGTCATGGAGCTTCCACTCGAAGGAGAGAGGACAGACGTGCTCATGCGGGCAAGACAAAGTGTAAGGCACGGACACCAGGGTAGAAGTGAAGCAGTAAACGCCCACATCAAAGGCCAGGCTGGATCCAGGACTGGGGAGGCCTGAGGCTTATACCACGTTGGAGGCCTTCTCAGAAAGAGGAGAGATGAGCTGCTAGGCCCCCTCCCAGGACTCCGAAAGGGGCCCTTGCAAGTGAGGAGTCCTTGGCTTAAGCTCTGTTAGTTTCCTGGTGTGATAGGGTTCTCCAGAGAAACAGAACCTATTGAATGTGTGTGTGTGTGTATATAAATAAAAGTATATTGAGAGAGAGAGAGAGAGAGAGAAATAGATATATCTGTGTGTGTGTGTGTGTGTGTGTATATACACACACACACACACACACACACACACACACACACACATATATATATATCACACACACACACACACACACACACACACACACACATATATATAAAGAGATTTATTTTAAGGAACTGGCTCACTTGATTTTGGAGGCTGGCAAGTTCAAAATCTGCAGGTGGGCCAGCAGACTGGAGACCCAGAAAGAGCCGATGTTGCAGTTGAAGTCCAAAGGCCGTCTGCCAGCAGAATTCCCTCTTGCTCGGGAGAGGTCAGCATTTTGTTCTGTTGGATGAGACCTGCCCATATTATGGAGGGCAATCTGCCTTACTCAGTGTCCTCTGATTTAAATGTAAATCTCATCCAAAACACCATCACAGAAACTTCCAGAATAGTTTTTACCCTAATATCTGGGCACCATGGCCCAGCCAGGTTAACATAAAATTAGCCATCACACCTGGTAAATCCATCTCTGAACGTGAGGAGGGAAGCAGCTCTGTGGACCGAGCCATCCGAGAAGGCTTCTTGGGAGTGGCGGACTTGAACCAGCCTTAGTGGACGAGCTGGCTTCATGGGGCCGGCTGTCCTTGCGTATTAAACCACAGGAGGGACTGGGGGGGGGTCTGTGTCGCATGACCCTCTACCAGACACCTCACCAGAGGCTGCAAGGATTCTGGGATGGCTAAAGGGGTTGGTGGCCTTTGGCTCAAGTGGTCGTCAAGGCCGTTTCTTGTGGCCTGCTTGTCCCTATACCGTCCCACCATGGGAACCTGGTTTTCCTTTTTCTTGTCCTCTTTCCCCTCTTTTGTCTTTCTCACCTTTTCTTCCTGTCTTTGCCCTCCTCCCTCAGGTTAAACCTCAGATAAGACAAGGCCTGTCTGGCTCACCAGACGTCACGAGAGGCTCTAGCAAGTGAGCTTCATTCCAAGTCCTTAGAATGAGCCACAGCCTCGGTCTGTGGTGTCACTCATGCACCCGGGTCTCCTTGATGTTCAGAGAAAGGCTTCATTGGTATTCCCCCACCCGGTGCCGGAGTGGCTCTTTGCTGATTTAATCGGTGTGTGATGTCATTCATCATGCAGGTGTAATTTAAGGGAGCCTCTCTGTGTTCCCGGTACAGGGAAGCCAGCCTCCTGGCTCTCCCAAGACCCCCATCAATCTGCAAGACAAATGGGTGTTTTCATTAAGCCCTTTACCTACAGGAGGGCAAAGCATTCCGGCTCGGCACTTTTTGTATTCCCCGCTCTGGTCTTGGCCAAGTGGCTTCTATTTCAGCTCCTGTTGTATTTTCGCAGCTGGATCCTGCCTAGACCTCCCTCTGGGGGGAGGTTCTAGAAGCAGAAAGCTGACAAAAATCATCTGAGCAGGGTACAATGGATAGCAATGGCCCAGTGAGGAAGAAGGCCCTCCCTTCCAGAACATTCCTTCCTGCTCCTTGCCACCAGTTTCAGAGTCAGCCTGGGGTCCGGAGGAAGTAGGGGCTTCAGCCACACTTTCTCCTTCTTCCAAAACCCAGCCTTGAGATCCTTCTGATTTGAAAACGAAGTCAAAACACTCCACCACCAGGGTGCATTCAAAGCAAAGTCGTCTGGTTGTAATGGTCCCTTGCCTGCATTTTGTACTGACAGCGTTCACCACTCTTCCTCACAGCACCCTGATGAGGAGGACAGGGCATGTTATCACCCCTATTCTGGGGAGGTGAGGTGAGGCCCGTGAGTGCCAGGACTTGAACCAGATCCCATGGCCAGTGCAGCCTGCCCAGGAATGACGCAAAGGGCAGGGTCTCCCTTGGCCGTGACTTTGGATGGTGTTTACAGGCTGCTCCGGAGTCCTGGCTGCACAGGGTGATCTCTCCTAATTTCTTGGGGCCTGATGGAAGAATCTTGGTGAAGTCGGTGAGACAAGTCTGGCGACGGCAGCATCCCCCGTGAGGTATTAGACTCTGAGTGTGAGCCTCAGGGCCCGGAATGAGCTTCCACCAGGCCACCTCCACGCATCTGTCCTCTGTGATGACTTGTGACTCTCACGCTGAGCTACGGTTCCTGGGGGATGGGGTCCGGGGAGGAGGGAGGCCTGGTCTCCATTGTAGCTCTCCCCAAATGCCAAGTTGCAGCTAGCTCGGCTAATTGGCAAGCGAAGGAGAAGCAAAAATAGTGAAAATCTGTGAATTAATAAAACAGCCTTGAAGCAACCGCCAAAATGTGTACAAATCGTGAAGTAATTAGAAGTGTGAAGAATTCTATCAGGTTGGCTGTTTCCAAATCCAGCATCTGATTGCTTTAGGAGGCCAAGGGCTGGCAGGCCAGGGGAGTAGAAATTCTTTCCATTGCATTCTGATCTTGCCTCCTTGGAGCCTGGGTTTCTTGAAACCCTTTTGGGGTCCGGGCAGTTGCTTGAATCAAATGTGCACCTTCCGAAGGCCCGTTAGCACATGCAAGACCTAATAACTCCGGTAACATCTTATAGTTTAGAATAAAACTTTAAGGTGTCACGAAGTAGTTGTTGCATCAGCGGTCTTATTTAATCTCACTGTCACGAAATATTTTTATGTCAGTGTTTTTCAGAGGAGGAAACCTAGGTCCACAGAGTGAAGTGATATAAACCCAACTCCAAGAGCTAACGAGTAGCAGAACTAGGGCCAGATCCAGGGTCTGCTGACAACCCCGCCAACCTTTCCCTCTCCCACCTACATTATTCCTTTGGACCCTGCTGTGTCTCCCAGCAGTGCTAGATATTTGTATCTCACAATTCTCATGGCTAGCAGCTAGCTGCAGTTCTGTTTGGCCATGGTATTAAATTTCGATAAGTTGCTCAACCCATTTGTTTGATTAGTAAACTAAGGCTCAGGCACAGTTAGCTATTTGTTGATTTTTAGTTTCATTTTATATCCAGATTAGAGCGGGGAGGAGAAAAGGATCCATTTTTCTTATCTTTTTGGAAACACTTTACGGAGAGAGGTTTCAGGTCTTAGGTCTTGTCATATACCCCGTGAAGAGGGCTAGAAACAGTATGTGCTTAGAGTTTCTTTGTTTGGGCTTGTTCTTTCTGGTCTGTGGGGACTTTCAGAGTAGCTGCTCACATTCAGTAATCCAAGGGCCGGGCTCACTCAGGTTTGAAATGCAGCTCAGAGTTAGAAATTCTGAGAGCAGAAATCAGAGCAGAACCCTGAGAGAGTCATGTAACGAGCTTGACGTGTATTGTTAATTCCCCAAGCGGCAGCGAAAGCTCCCGGGAGGATGGGGTTTACATCGTTTATAGCCAGACTGAGCAAACAACAGTGTGATTAAGTTACATGCATTAGTTGGCTCCATAATCAGAATAGAAATGTATGTGTTAATTTGGGGTGGAAAGTTTTCAACAAAGCAGCGGCCGCTTGCACAGACCCGTGGGAGAGGAAATGGGGAGTCAGGAGCGGTACCGGCTCTGGGATTTGAGGCGCCCAGTGCAGAAGGAAGATGTGGCCCCTTGTTTGAAAATTAAGAATTTCAAGACAGCCGCAGCAGACGTTAAACCAAGTGCAAGGTCCTTCTGAGCGTGGGTGGGGTACTGTAGGGCTGCATAGGTCCGAAGCCCTGGAAGCCACAGGAGAAAGGAGGTTATGAGCCGGGGCTAGAGGGTTCTGCGTGCACCGAATGGCACTGCCTAGAAGGCCAGAGATGAAAGTTGTTCGGCGTATATTTCTGGAGTCACTCGGATGCCCCGACTCGGTTCCAAGCTGCAGGGATTCTGTAGGGGGCAAGAAAGAGCTGCCAGGAGTGTGGGTGTTTCTGCGGACTCTGGCATCAGACCGTCAGCCCAGAGAGCTTCGACCTAAGCTCATTCCTTTCCTATCTGTAAATGGGCTGAATAATAAAACGCCCACCTCTGCTGTGAGGACTAAACACATTACCAGCTATCATGTGCAAGTGTGTGGACACATCAAGGGCTTTAATGAATGTTGGCAAAGAAGACAGGCAGGTACACAGCCATGATGCCTGATGGGGAGCCATGGGAGCACACAGGACAGAGCCGGAGGACGGAGTTGGGGAAGGCCGCCCTTCCGGGCATTCCGTCTGCCTGGATCCTGGCTTGTTCCCTTTGGATGGATACTGAGACTTGGGGGTCTGACACCGCAAGCTATTTCCTCCTCTCACTCCCTCTAGACCAGCCTCTCATTGCCATCCTGGGGATCCAGGGGTGCTCTGGTGCTGACCAGACCTGGCCTCTGTGTCCACAGAGGCATCCTCTCCTGACTCATCCTTCAAGGTCCTAAAATTATGCTCTTTTCTACTCCTACACTTGCCAGGTTCTCTGTGATCTCCTGGATAAAGTGTTATTCCTTATCCTAATATTCACAGCCCTCCCCCATCTGACCACACCTGTCTTGCTGGCCACGCCCCCTCCCATCACTACATTATGCAGAATCAGCTTCTCACCCTCACTGCATCAGCTTCAATCATTTCCTTCACCTGAGAGCCTCCCTCACCTGTGTTTGCGGTCAAATTCAATTCCGCATAAGTGGACTGAGTGCCTCTCCTACAGATTCTGTATTTGCCGATTCGCCTACCCACCAACATTTATTTGTAACCCTCAACTCAGTATTCCTGGTGCTTTCACTACTATTCACGGTCACGTGCAGAGCGGAAAGGCAAAAATTTGAGTCGCCTGACGTGCACGTTCCCAGCTGAGATCCAGCAAGGTAACACCACTGGCTTCTTGTTTCAGCTCTCAGGCTGTAAACAAGCATCCTTTCTGCGTCTATTTAATGCCACTTTTGTGCATGTTGGTGCTTTCTGTCGATGATTTCACTGTTTAAGTGCTCCTAAGTGTAGAGCTCAAGGTCTCTCTAGTGTTCCTATGGTCAAGAAGACTGTGATGTGCCCTAAGGAGGAGACACATGTAGCACACATACGATGGGCGTCCTTCAGGCATGCGCTACGGTGCCGCTGACCCTGAGCAGTGTTAATGAATCCACAATATGGTACATCCAGAAAAAGGAAGAGGAAATTCAGCAAAATGTATGTAAGGCCGCTCCATTGTTTTGACCAGAGGCTCCAAGGGGCCCGACCCTGTATTTCCCCTGGGAGCAATGGTTCCGTAGTAACTAATTCAGTGTCTGTGGAGATGTTGTAGAACACAACTACCACGAATAAAGGAAGTCAACCTTGCGGCCCCCGCCCTCCCCGGAAAAAAGGTTGCGATTCTACTAAGCATCAGACATCATTCAAACCCCTCTGGTCCTTTGTAGCTTCCTGCTTGATCCAGACCAGTGCTTTCTCTGTCCTGTGAGCTGATTTTGCGTCAGTGTCTGTGCATTCTATTTAATATTCACTCAAACTCTGTCTTCTGATGCCCCATCATTGTTATTTTAACTCTCCAGGTATGGCCCCCAGGTGGACAGTAAGTCCCTTTAGGGCAAAAAACAATGGACCCTCACACTGTCCTTCCTGGGGAGGTAGACACTGAAGATGTGCTGATGCCAAAGGTGGAAAAATTGTTAGAGTGGAATGTGCTTGCAGAGAGATACTAGACACAGCAGGGAATAATACAACAGAGCCTTTAGCTGCAAGGAAAACCTCAGAGCGCCTGCCCCCCCCCCCACCAGGGATGTGTGAGAATCAGAGATGTTTGTAAAAGCACAAAGTAAACGTTGAAAGTGCCACGTGAGTGTTCTTTGCTGTTGACATCTGTGGGTGGCCACAGGAAGGGATCACTGGGAGTGGGGGGCTGCCTGGGATCTCCAGGCCAACAGGACCCTTGTGGGACCTGGGAGGCTGACTCGGCGCTTTTCCAGCCAGGATCCCACCAGATACTTGGCAAACCAGCCAAGTATCTCGTGCTGCTGAGGGGAGAAAGTGAGATTTCAGATGGCCCTGGGTTTGACGTCCTCAGTCTGCTGCCTGCCGGAACTGCTGCCTTCCCTCTGGCAGAAGCCATGTATTTCCTGTCCACCTTCACGTGGCCTGGAGTGGTCACAGGTAGGGGCTCGGCCGCCCAGTCCCTGCAGGGATTCTTGGGAGCCTGTAGGCTGCTGTGGTGGGCGGCACATACGCCTGTGTTTCTTCTTCTATTCATTTGAGAGAGGTCAGTTTTTCTTCTTGTTGTTTGATTTCCACATAATTATATTTGCAAGGTTTTTCTCTGTGTTTTGTCACAATCTACTGTCCTGATCTTTCCCTTTCCACTTTGGGGTGCCCTCTGCCCTTGGTATTTCCCTCTACTGGTTCTCCTGGATTCTTTCACATTCTGTCATGTTCTGTCTCTCGTTATGGATCTTTGTGAATGATATTAAGCACCTTCTGGTCTTTAATCATTCCTTGAGGACAGAGACTGGGTCTGGTACAATACCAAGAAAGTCATAGATTTATTACTGTTATCTATTGAACTGGTGGAGTCATTTAAGGAAAACCTTAACAAAGGTTAAGTTTCTACACCTGGGTCCCTGGGGCAATAAGGAAATGGACTGTCATGCTCCTCACCTGTCCCAGGTGTCTGTGCGGCAGGGAAGCCTCAGCTTAGCTCTTTTCTACCCTGTGGTGAGGGGAGAGGCTGCTTGTGGCATGAGAGAGGTGGGAGGGACACAAGGAAGTCCCTGCCGAGTCTAGAAGACCCTCGAGGGCACTGGGGGATCCTTTTCATCATGAATCTTTAGGAAAAAGAGACATCCATCTGCCTGGAATGGTTGCCTGGAAACAGTGACCTGCCTGGGAAAGGACAGCTGTTCCCAGGCAGCCTTGGCTGGGCCCCGTGGCCTGAGCTATTGTGGCAGGAGGGGTTGGGGGGTCCCGCGTCCCGGAGCAGTGAGCAGGTGTCCTAGTTGACTTAAATGTCATAACACGCACTGGCTCAGAGAATGTTCTAGTGCATCTCTAGGACACTTGACGACACGTGGGCTTCTGAGGGTTTGATTCTTGTCAGCGGCCTCCCTTTGTGCAGTGGCTTACCAGGCCGAGCCACTTGCGCAAGGTGCTGCCAGGCTAATCTCACTAACATACCTTGATCGTATCACTCAGAAACCCTCAGTGACTTCACACTGACGAAGGGATGAAATCATAGCTCCTTTCATCTTACTCTAAAATCCGTGAGGTCGGGGCCTTCCTCTGATGCTTCTTACTGGTGTCCTCAGGACAGTGGATATGGCTGGTGATGAAATGCTGAGTGAATGTTGGCTTGATTTGATCTGTGATCACTTCTGGAGAATGGCCAGACTCTAGAATGTTCTGTCTGTCAGCCGGCTCTCCATCCTAAGGTAGAGAGCACAGTCCAGCACGGTCAGGGTTTCACTGTGCCATGTTGCTTTGCTTGAAATCAGGTGTGGGTGTTAGGAAGAATTCAGGGAGCATTGTGCACTAAGCAGACAGTGTGAAGTTAGGGCAGATGGTGGGGAACAGCAGTTTTGTTGGAGGTTGAAGTTCAGGTTTGTTTTCCCTGGGTCCCTGCCGCTCCCGCCTCTTCATATCTCCCAGGTGCATCATTTCTTTCCTTTGCCAACAGGCCTAGTGAAGCCCGGCACCTCCCTTCCCATCAGCCTGCAGCAAAGATGAGCGGGAAAGTTCTGAGCAGTGCTGGGCTCTGCTCCCGGAGAGGGCAGGATGCGAGCCCCTGGCACCATTGCTGACGTGGGGTTTGCCCGACACGTGCTACTTCTTTTCAACCTGGCTGTCAGGTTTTTTTCTCTTCAAGAAAATTGAGGAATGTGTGCTTTCAGAGTGAGTTCAAGGGCAAGGTGAGTTCAGTTCCAGGAGTGAGAAATCTGAGTGGTCCATTGTAGTGACTTAGAAAGAGGAGTACGACGTGAGAAGTCCGATATTCTTTGGCATTTATTTTGTTCCTAGATATTGGCATGGATCACATCCTGCCTTATGTCATAGTTGACTTACATCTTGTATTAGAGCATCAGCTCTTTTAGAGAAGGGATTATCTGTCATCCGTCTTTTATTCCACCGTAGGCATAAGAGGTGTTTCTATGTGTCGTGGAAGAAGCTCTATGATCTGAGATAGCCAGGCTCAGTTCCTTAATAAGGGAGCCAGGAGACAACTGCGAACCAGGAATTACTAAGGATGAAAGTATATTGGCTCAATATCCAAAGAATACTATCCCTATTACACCATGTGCTTTTAGTATTTCTGTTCTAAATCCTTAAGGCCTAAGTTCTTGAGTCATTTTGCTACTTCCCCTTCCTATGTGACTAGACTCAGGCCATTCTGGATCTTGCATGTTCCGGAGAGGTGGTTCTCAACCCTGATTCCATAATAGAATCACCTGGGAACCGCTCCTAAACCACCTGATGCCCAATTAACTGAGACTCCCTGGGTAGGATCCGAGCATCAGTAGCTGTCAGACTCCCAGGTGATTCCAGCATGCGGCCAAGGCTCAGCACGAGCTACCTGAGGGAGGGGAATCTGTTTTATTAAATCATTTTGTCTCCAGGGCCTCCTAGAGTGCTTGGCACAGAGTGAGTATTCAGCAGATGTCAGTGCCTCCTGTGACCATCTCCTCATGGATGTCATGTAACTTCAAACAACGTGATTCTAAGACCAAGCTCATCCCTCTTCCTGGGCTTCCCCGTCTCAGCATTTGCATCCCTGTCTGTCTGGTAGTACAAGCCAGAAGCTTGGGGTTCATCTTTGATGCCCCTCTCTCGCCTTCCGCCACATCCCAGTCCTTCACTCTGTTTGGCGATTTTGCACACTAAATCTATCTCACAGCTGTGCATTTGTTTCCATCCTCACCAGCACATCCTCATCCACGGTCCTATCATCGATCCCCTGAACTACCTCAGAAGCTCCCTAGCCAGCTTCCTGAGTGCAGCCCAGCCCCACCAATCCACTCTCCACACCACAGTCAGAATCATCTTTACAAAATGCAAATATGATCTTGTGGCCTGTTGATGAAAGCCCTTCAGTGACTTCCCACTGCTGTCGGGGACGAAACTCTTTAATCCGGTTAACAAGGTCCGTGGTCTGGTCCTCAGGTCTCTGTGGTCTGGTCCGCTAGACCCCAGGGTCTGACCTACTTTCTCAGTCTCCGTTCACTCCACTCTCTGTCACAGCTCTGCACTCCAGCCACTCTCGCTTTCTTTCACTTCCTTGAATCCTCCCCCCTCCAGCCTCGGGGCCTTTGCACATGCATTTAAAAGGGAACGCTTTCCCCATCTCCCTCTCCCTCCTTGCCTTGTTAATTGCCCCTGATCCTTCAGTTCTCAGTTTAAGAACCCTTATCTCAGTGAAGCCTTCTCAGGCCCCAGCCGGAAACTACTTTGTCCTGTGGTCTTGTGGCCTCAGGCTCGCTTCTCCATACGTGGTTACCTTAATTTGTAGCTCACCTTCCATATGGGTGATTTTTTGACCCATGTCTCTCTGCCCTGCTTGACTGCAGCCCCGCGAGGGGCAGGGCTGCGTCTGATTTTGCTCATTCTACCCCCAGTGCCGGGCAAAGGGCAGAACACCTAGAACGTGCTCAGTAAACCCTTGCTGACTGCATGCCTGGATAATCTTGCAGAGCAGCCCTAGGCATCTTTGGTCCCAGAGCTGCAGGCCCAGGAGTAGCTGCTGGCTTCTCTTGTCTCCTCTTCTCTTAGGCAGGGGCTGCCTCTCCTGCCTGAGACCCTGTGCTGGTTCCTAACCGCACAGTTATATGAAAGATTCCACATGACGTGTCTGCTTTGCCCTATTTTCAGCAACCTCCTAAAGATCAATGAATATCCGTGCCCATCAATTGCTTTTCTATGGGAATCTTTTGATATTTCTTAACCTTCTTAGAACTTTCCCAAATCTTAATTTTTAGGGTTTAAGGTGTATCTTCTGTCCTGCCCTTTGGCTCACAAGGGATTTCAGGAGTTGCTCTTTCTCGTTCTGAATCTCGTCGCATAGTGTCTTATGTCATCCAGGTGCTTTCACGTATTAGTGCTTGTGGCCTCACAGTGACGCTCGGGGGGCTGGGGGGGGCGCGTGAGGGGATCTCTGTTTATAGATGAGAACACGAGGCCCAGGACCGCAGCTTCCCAATTCCCATCTCAGCCTTCTGATTACCTTTAACCCACTGCACACCCTCCCCTCACTTTAAAAGCCACTAGAAACTAAACCCTGCATCCAAACATTGGTTTCTCTGAATCTCCCCACAACAATGGAGAGAACATTCGACTCCTGATTACCTGGTTTTGTGACCTTCTAAGACACTTCCCATCTCTGGACCTCACTTTACTGATTTTGAAAAATGAGAAGTTTGGATCAGATTATTAAGGATTCTTCAGTAATAATAATGGTGAAAATTAGAGTAATAATAATATTAGCTAATATTTATCAGGCACTTACCATGTGTCCAGTACTAAGTATTTTACACTGTCTAGGAAAAATGCTGTGTTTTTCCTTTATTCTTCCTCACAACACATTTTTTTTTTTTTTTTTTTTGCGGTACGGGGGCCTCTCACTGCTGTGGCCTCTCCCGTTGCCAGAGCACAGGCTCCGGACGCGCAGGCTCAGCGGCCATGGCTCACGGGCCCAGCCGCTCCGCGGCATGTGGGATCTTCCCGGACCGGGGCACGAACCCGTGTCCCCTGCATCGGCAGGCGGACTCTCAACCACTGCGCCACCAGGGAAGCCCTCTCACAACACTTTTGACAGCAGATTGTGTGGGGTTTTCTCTGACACCGACCAATTCTGTGACACCAGCTGGGTGTCCTACAATTCAATTCGGTTCTGACACTGTCTACCTGGAGTTAACATCAGATTCTACAGGTGAAGGGCTCAGTCCCACAAGACGGCACCCATTTCAGACACCAATTACAAGTCCAGGTTGTCACCTGTGCTTCTGACCAGCTGGGTATCAATCAGAAGTTCCCGTGACTCTCTGCTTAGATTCAATTAATTTGCTAGCACAGCTCACAGAACTCCAGAAAAAGGTTTATGTACTAGGTTTCTGGTCTATTACAAAAGATATTAAAGGATACATAGGGTGAGGTCCAGAAGGGTCCTGAACACAGGAGCTTCTGTCCCTGTGGAGTTTGGGGTGCACCACCTTCCAACACCGGGATGCATTCTTATTCAACAACCTGGAAACTTTTCAAACCCATACTTTTGGGATTTATGGAGACTTCACCACATAGGCATGATTGATTATTAACTTCTCTTCTAGCCCCTGTCTCGTCTCCGGAGCATGGCAGGTGGAGCTGAAAGTTCCAGGCATAGCAAGGCTTAATCTTGTTGGTGACCAGCCCCCATCCAGGAGCCCAACAAGAGTCACCTCATTAGAACAAAAGATGCTCTTATCAATCAAGAAATCGTGAGGGATATAGGAGCTCTGTGTCAGGAACCAGGATCAAAGACCAAATATTAGCAGGAACCAGGTGCAGAGACCAATATATATATATATATATATATTTCTATTATATATATAATTAATATATATTATTTCACATACATATATAGCTCAGTTTTAAATTCTTTAATCCCCTCTACAAGCAACCAAGTAGGGATTTCTGTGGCTCAGTTTTACAGATGTTGAAATTCAGAATTTAAGCAACTCACTCAAAGCCACAGAGCCAGGAAATGACAGAGCTAGGATGTGAACCCAGGATCACTGGCTCCAAAGCCCCCATTCTTCACCAGCTAAAGTAGAAGGCAGAGACCAGGCTTTGGGGTCAAACAGGTCTGGTTTGAGGACTGACTCTGCCACTTACCAGCTGTGTGATCCCAGAGCCAGGGTACTTCTGTACATCTGTTTTCCCATATGTAAAATGGGAATGATACCTGTAGCAGGTGTATCAGGTTGCTTGGGCTGCTATAACAAAAGACTACAGACATTTATTTTCTCACTGTTCTGGAAGCTAGAAGTCCAAGATCAAGGTGTTGGCAGCTTTGGTTTCTCCTGAGGCCTGTCCCCTTGGCTTGCAGGTGGCACTGCTCACTGTGTCCTC
Organism: Physeter macrocephalus; assembly: GCF_002837175.3. Lineage (NCBI taxonomy): Eukaryota > Metazoa > Chordata > Mammalia > Artiodactyla > Physeteridae > Physeter > Physeter macrocephalus. Next base: position 64,596,052 of record NC_041232.1, read on the forward strand.
ACATGGTCCTCCCTCTGTGCTCGTGCATGTCTGTGTCCTAATCTCCTCTTCTAATAAGGACATCAGTCATATTGGACTAGGACCTACCCATATGATTTCGTTTTATTTTAATCACCTCTTTAAAGGTCCTGTCTCCAGATACAGTCATATTCTGCGATCCTGGGGGTTAGGGCTTCAACATATGAATTTAGGGGGGTATGCAATCCAGCCCATAACAGGAGAGTTTTGTGCACCTTCAAGGACATCACGTCGGACAGAGTGCCTGATACACGTAGGCACTCGGTTAATGCAGGGTCCTTCCCCTCTCCTCTCATTGCCCAGCTCTGACTGCACATCCCTCCCTTTTTTTTCCTGGGTAATGATGAGACATGATGCTCTGTTGGCAGCATGCGAGTGAGCATGGGGTGGAATCTGTCTGTTTGGCAGCTATTTCTAGGGTGGAAAAAAATCTCTCCCTCCTTTTAGATTGTTTAGGGCAGAGTTTACAGCCCTAGAATTAACACCAGAAGCCTTGAAGTCTTAGAAAAATGTTATGATAAAACACAAGCCTTCTTGCATGACCTCCTTTATCCAGGGATGGTTGCTTACCTTTCACATGTGAATTTCTCCTTTTCCTCCAGTAAGGCAGCACCTCCCTCCTCTTGCAGCTGAATAGCTGAGGCATTAACACTTTGCACACAAACGGCAACAGGCATCTTGGAGCTGCCCACCGCTGTACCCTGGTAGTTCCTGTGTTTGCTTCCAGCCTCCTTTCCCTCCTGAGAGCCCACCTTTCCGAAGTCACAGAATGTTGGAGGTGAGCTGCCCGAGAGGAGCCAGGAGAGCGGAAACATTAATTCAGTGCTGCTGTTAATGAAGATGCTCTAGCATGGTGAAGTGGACGTGAAAAGAAATGTGGGAGCCTTTAGAGAAAGACCAGATTCTTCCCTGGAAGGAAGAGCCGAGAAGCAGCAGCAACAGTATTGTAAAAAATAGCAGCCACTGTTGACGGACTGAGAGCCCGTTACGTGCCAAGCACCAAGCAAAACTGCTTAGGTGAATTATCTCCGCCCTCAGAGTAGGTTTAATGATCCCCTTTCTTCAGACAAGGGACTGAGGCCTGGGGAGGCCAAACAACTCATCTGAGGTGTCACAGCTCATGAGGAGCAGAGCCAGGATCCAAACCCAGGCCTGCTTATCTGCAAGAGCTCAGCAGAGGAGGAAACCTGCTCAGGGACTCCCCAGGGCACAACCTGGGAAGGTCACATAGATGACCAGATGGATGGGGCAGAACAGCTGCCTCCTAAGTCAGAAGGGAGTACCTGGTGCCCAGAGCTGACATGACCTTGTCCCTTCAGATATCCAGGGGATGGCCAAAAACACAGCTCAAACTCCGCCTGTGGGGAGAGTAAGAAGCAAGCAATCTTGAAGAAACTAAAGTAATTCCTTCAAGGCTGGTGCCAAGCTTGATGACGAAATGGGAGTAAACCTGGAAAGCAGAAGTTCTTACACTTGAGCCAAATTATCTAAATTCTAAAATAGCAGTTTGTTCTCTGCCTTTTCTGTGTGTACAGTCATCCCTTGGTATCCTCAGGGGACTGGTTCCAGGACACTAGCGGATCCAAAATTCACAGATGCTCAAGTCCCGTAGTCGGTCCTTGGTATCTGCGGATGCAGAACCTGCGTATATGAAGGGGCAACTGCAGTTTGCACCCTGAAAAAACTCTATTCTCTAGTTGCTGATTTGAGTGGGCTCGGAGAGCTAGGTATTTTATTAAGAGAGGTTGGGAAGAAATGGAGAAAAGCTGTAGTCTCAGTGTCAAACCACTTTTGCTTTATTAATTTTTTTCTGGTTGTAAAATTGTGGTTATGGCAGGAAATTAGAAAAACACAGGAAATTATAAAGGAAAACAATTTCTGTAATCTACCACTTGCAGATAACCATCAAAAATTTTAAAGACTATCTTTTTTCCAGTCTCTTTTCTATACAATTTTAAAACAACGAAAAAAGAGATCATACTTTGCATCATTTAGTAAACTTTTATCACTTAGTGCTATATCATGCACATTTTCTAATATCTTTAAATGTTCTTTTTGAACAGACGTTTTTCTCCCCCAGTGGGTGATATACCATAATCTAATTAGTCCTTCCTTGTTGGTCGAGAGTTTCTTCCCTCTATTTGCTCACCTGGTAGGTGACCATTAGGGACCTCCCAATAGCAGAACAAGGTGGGAAGTCTATGCTATTTATATAGAGTTCACTCTGTTAATAATTATCTCTAATATCAGCTAACAGAGGTCTGAACTAGTGTCAGTATCCGGTATTTATAGCCACCTCACATTTTTTGTCCTCCTAATAGAAACAGTTCAAATGTGTCACAAACCTTTTATTCTGGAAGTGAATATTAGAGAAAGATGATTCATCTTGGGAAGTGTGGGCATAGCCCAATGTTCTTTATATACATCACACACACACACGTGACCTTTATATATACACATATATAAAAGCAAAGGGCAAGTGGCAAAGACCACCATGTTGGGAATAGAAAAGTTCCTATGACAATGAGATGTGAGATGTTTTGAAGGAGACTGACAATGAGACATACTACAAAATGGGCTTTTTGTCCTCTTTGGGTGTACATCAGCAGCGTGGCCATTCAGAAACCATGCTCTGCCACCTGGGGTGTTGGACCAAGGAAATCCGGGTATTTACCTCAATCTCAAATGGTTCTTGTTCCCAGGACATTTCCCTCTTTGCTTACAAAAAAGTCATATGGATGACCTTGCCTTAGGAATAGGACTTATGACTGCTTTCAACTCTTCCATTGGCCTTCACACACACACACACACACACACACACACACACTAACATAACACCTATGTGTTAGTGGCTGAGCAACCAGGGGAGGAGAAAAGGGGACAACTTACAGACCTATAGATGGAGCAGCCTTCTATGAATGTATCTACAAAAAGAAGGAAAAGGCAAATGTCAGCAAACAAAACTTATTTGCAAATTTACAAATCAGTATTTTTTTTGTTTTACTTTGTTATTGCCCGAGATTATTATTTGTCAATTTCAGGAGAATCATCTGAGCTGCAATCTGAAAAAAATGTTGGTTGAGTGAGAAATCCAGTTGGTGACACAAAATCAGGCTCCATTCTTTTTCTTTTCGCTAGTTCACTGAAGACCCTGGAGGAGCCACTTTCCCAAAAATAATCTCTCTCAAGCGTTCCCTCTCTGAAACATGGAACATAAAAAGTGACCTGGACATGTTGTCAGGAGAAGTTGGTTCTAATCTCACCCTGTCACTAAATCCGTCTGTGGGGTTTGGGCAAGTCTTTCTTGCCCCTGATTTCCTCATCTGTAAAGAAAGACGTTCATATAGATTGTAGCTTTTGTGTTTGAAGGTGCTTTGGTGTTGCATAGATGTTTGATTTGAACTTCTTTTAAAATATAGTTTTAATTTCTTTTAAGAATCATAGGGACTTCCCTGGTGGCACAGTGGATAAGACTCTGTGCTCCCAATGCAGGGGGCCCAGGTTAGATCCCTGGTCAGGGAACTAGATCCCACATGCATGCCTCAACTAAGAGTTCGTGTGCCACAACTAAGGAGCCTCTGAGCCACAACTAAGGAGCCAACCTGCTGTAACTAAGACGTGGCACAACCAAATAAATAAATATTTTTTAAAAAGAATTATAACTCCCAAACCACACTCAAATGTGTTGTTTATAATACAGTCAATGTGTTAATTTGAATTTTAGCTCACCTGAAAGTTTATTCTGCCATCTCTTTTTAACTTAAAAATAATTTGAGGTTGTCAGTGTAAACTGTATTTTTTAAAGCTATTATACATTTACTATAACTTATCTCTATGAATCAGGATTTTTCAATAATATCAAGTTAACAAAATTTAGAAATAAACTGGGTATTACATAAGAATCAGGTTCAATGTTCTCATTGATTGTCTTTATAATTAAATGATTAGAATTTAAACTAAAAATGGAGTAAATTAAATAGCATAGTCCAGAGTCTGTCTTGCAGTAGGTGTTGTTAGCAGTTATTTAGAATGTTAGCAATTCTCCACTGTATGTATTTGGTTTCCTGTAAGATCTTGTCTTTTGTTTATTTCTTTTTAAGTTCTGCAACATTACCTCTGAGAACCCCTCAGACCTGACATTCTATATAAATTACGTTTTTACATGTAAAACAAAACATACTTGTTGCCCTCCAAACACAATAGTATATACTAATGACCTTTAGTGGTTTTAGTGGAAGGCAGGGGATTAAAATAATTAAATGATAACCATTATAAAAGAAGTGTAAGCAATATCCTAATTAATGAATTTGCTAATTATTTTCCCCACTGCTTGGCTGCTATTTGGTTGTTAGCTGAAGCACATTATTGTATATTTGGGAAGAGGAAATTTACTTGAAGATTGCAAAGACTAGCCTACGAACCAGAGCTAAAGATTTCCACCACAGGGGATTTTAGGGAATAGGTTTTGGACAATTGCCCAATTGATCATTCTAAATTAAATTACTAAGTACTGACTCCAGATCTGGTTTAGAGAAACTTTGCTGGTATATGCATTTTGTCTTCCTTCCCTTATTTTATAAGTAAAGAATACTCCAAGAAATTGCCTAAGTTTGAGTAGTCAGGACTATCAGGAAATTGTTTTTGGGAGCAACTTTGCCCTTTAATATAAATTCAGTGAAGCATTAAGTAGAACTCCTTTTTAAGGCTGGTGTCCCTGGGCAGAATGGATGCCCCTCGTTTAATTACTATTTTAAGGGGTTAAATGATGCTGGGCATGAGCTCTAATGTGGCGTATGTGAACAGAGAATGCTGTAGCCAGGTTCATCATACAGTGTTCAAAGCCCAACGGTCCTTCTGTGATTAGTACCCTGCAGGGGGTTGTTGGTAATCAATCAGCCTCAGTCTTGAGCCTTCAAAGTGAGACTAGAGGGGCTATTTTGCCATCATCCTCTTGATGGCTCCCTTTTGCCTTGGGAAAGGGGTTTCTGCACCTACTCTCCCTCCTCCAAGTCCCCCTAAGTCAGTGGTTCTCAAAGTCTGGTCTTGGACTTCCCTGGTGGCGCAGTGGTTGGGAATCCGCCTGCCAATGCAGGGGACAAGGTTCGAGCCCTGGTCCGGGAAGATCCCACATGCCGCGGAGCAACTAGGCCCGTGTGCCACAACTGCCGAGCCTGCGCTCTGGAGCCGGCGAGCCACAACTACTGAAGCCCACGCACCGCAACGAAGAGTAGGCCCCGCTCACCACAACTAGAGAAAGCTCACACGCAGCAATGAAGACCCAACGCCGCCAAAAATAAATAATAAATAAAATAAATATTTTTTTTTAAAAAAAGGCTGGTCTTGAGACCAGTAACATCAGCATCACCTGGGAACTTGTTAGAAAAGCAAATTTTCCAGTTTCACCCCAGACCACCTGAATAGGACACTCTGGGGGTGGGACCAGTCACCTGCGTTTGAAAGATCCTTTGAGGTGATTCTGATGCTCACTCAAATTTAAGCACTGCTGCTCTGGGTCATGGCTCACCCAGGCAGGGTGCCCATTCAGGAGTCGGGTCTGGGGACTTCTGCTGATGTCATACCAACTGACCTGAGAGGAAGCTTGGGCTTATACCCTAACTTCATTTGGCTGTGGTTCCAGACAGTCCTCTTCTTGCTTACAAAAAATGATATGGATGGTCTTTCCAAAGGAGCAAGAATGGTGGCTGCTTTCATGCCTTCCATTGGCCTTAACGCACATAGACACACACAGGCACACGTGGACACACACGCATCTACCACAGCACTCTACAATCGCCTATAGTAGTGAAAGACTAGTTCCTCTCAGCTGTGTGCTACTTGGGAGGGTAGCCATTTTGCAAATCAGTCTTCATCTTCTGCTGTGGTCCTCCAACATGGCTGCAAGTTGGAATCACCTGGCGATTCCCCGTCCCTGCACTAGAAATTCTGGTTTAATGGTCAGAGTGAAGCCTGGGTATTGATATTTCTTTTCATTTTTATCTTTTTAGAGAAGTTTTAGGTTCACAGCAAAATTGAGAGAAAGGTACAGAGGTTTCCTGTATACCCCTGCCTCCATATGTTCACAGCCTCCCTCATTACCAGCATCCTCCACCAGAGTGGTACATTTGTTACAATCGATGCATCTACACTGACACATCATAGTCACCCAAAGTCAAGAGTTTTCATTAAAGCTTATTTTTTTTTTAAAACAGCAAATGTTTCTTTCTCACAGTTCTGGAGGCTGGGAAGTCCAAGATCAAGGTGCCAGCAGTGTCTGGTGAGGGACTGCTTCCTGGCTTGTAGATGGCTATCTTCTCAGTGTATCCTCACATGGTGGAAAGCAGAGAGGAAGTAAACTCTCTCATGTCCCTTTTTATAAGGACACTAATCCCATCATAAGGGCTCCACCTTCCTGACCTAATTACCCCCAAAAACCCACCTCCAAATGCTGTCATATTATCATAGTTTATTCTTGACATTGTACATTCTGTAGGTTTGGACAAATGTATAATGACATGTATCCATCGTTATGGTATCATACAGAGTATTTTCACTGCCCTAAAAATTATCTGTGCTCTGCCTATTCATTCCTCCCCCATTTCCCCAATGCCAGGCAACCACTGGTCTTTTTACTGTCTGCATAATTTTGCTGTTTACAGAATGTCATATAGTTGGAATCATACAGTATGTAGCCTTTTCAAATTGGCTTCTTTTACTTAGTAATATGCATTTAAGATTCCTCCATGTGTTTTCTTGACTTGATACGTCATTTCTTTTTAACGCTGAATAATATTCCATTGTGTGGACCTACCACAGTTTATTCATTCACCTACTGAAGGACATCTTGGTTGCTTCCAAGTTTTGGCAGCCATGAATAAGCTGCAATAAACATCCGTGTGCAGGTTTTTGTGTGGATATAAGTTTTCAACTTCTTTGGATGAATACCAAGAAGCACAATTGCTGGATCATATGGTAAGATTATGTTTAGTTTTGTAGAAACTCCCAAACTCTTCCAAAGTGGTTGTACCATTTTGCATTCCCACCTGCGATGTATGAGAGTTCCTGTTGCTCCATATCCTCGACAGCGTTTGGTGTTGTCAGTGTTCCAGATTTTGGCCATTCTGATTGGTGTATAGTGGCTGTTTTAACTTGCACTTCCAAATTGACGTATGATGTGGAACATCTCTTCATAGCCTTATTTGCCATCTGTATATCTTCTTTGGTGAGTTGTCCGTTAAGGTCTTTGGCCCATTTTTTAATGGGGTTGTTTGTTTTCTTATTGTTGAATTTTAAGAGTTCTTTGAATATTTTAGATAACAGTCCTTTATCAGATATGTCTTTTGCAAATATTGTTTCCCAGTCTGTGGCTTATCTTCTCATTCTCTTGAAGCATCAGGATTTTAAAAGCCTCCCAAGTGGTTCTAATATGCTGCTGAGCTTGAGAATCAATCAGTTAAAATGTCAAGGCACCTGATGAAGGTGAAGAGGAGGATGGGATAGGCAGTGAGGGAAAAGCCCAGTCACTGACAAGGGGCACAAGCTCTCAAAAGCTGGTTCCCCAGGCAGCTCTCACAGCCCTCTCTTCGTTCCAAAAGCAAGACTTGAACTGGGTCCTTCCCAACATCTTGTCCCATGGGACCAAAACAGCTTTCCGTCTTCCCACGTTGTCCTTGTGACCATGAAGTTGACAGTAAGTGGATGACTCCCTGGTCTTTCTCACTTTAATCAATGCAAGCCATGTTTTGTTTTGTTTTTTTTAAGGTTCAAAAGGGACTCATAATGGAAAGTTACCATCATCTTTCCCATCCCTGACCCCAAACTTTCAAGCATTTCTTTCTTTAGGTGTTTTGTTGTTTAGTTTCATATCTTTAAATAATATACTTTACCTGCTTTGTTGTGTTTTTTTGTTTGTTTTTGCTCATTTTTGTTGTTGTTTAAGAAAAAAAAACAAGGCAGAGAAAGGAGTAGTTTAAATAGGGAGTGAAAATCTCCTTTTCTGCCCATGAAATAATCTGATAGTATGTTATGTATTTATTTTTTGATGAATCCTAATTCCTCCATCACTAGAAATAAGCATTGTGGTCAGCGTCTTTACTTGATTTTGATAGTAATTATCACTTTTTAAAGAGCTTATATTTATCCTTTAACTTCAAGACCTTATATTATAGTCACTGTCTTTAACTTCCTTTCTCTTTCCATCAGATTTCAGCAGTAGCTCTCAACTTGGTATGAGAATATGTTCCTTTTCCTTCCCTCCTTCTTCCCTTCCACCTTCCAAACTTTTTTTTTCTACTGGATCTTTTTTTTACATGTCAAAGGTGATGACATTTACATTTTGTGGGCTATTCACCTGTCGATTGATTCTAAAAGTTGAAAACCAGTAAATGTCAGATTCATTTGTATTATGAAAGAAATGTGAAAAGAAATGTCCCCCCCCCGCCCTCAGTAACTCTCATCCTATCCCTGATTCTGCATTTCAAACAACGACAATGGCCCCTCAGAACTTGGGGTTTAAGTAGAGGATGGGAAGGGGAGGGAGGTAGGAACTACTTGCTTTTCTACACACAGCAGTTGTGGTGGTGGGGGAGGGCGTCCAGTGGTTTCACAGGCAAACCCTCACGGAATTCAACAGTTTCAGGAATTACTTCCCACCTGCCTTTTGACCTCAACCTGGGGCCTCTCCAGGTGTCAGTGGAGCTGGAGAGCATCCTCCTCAGCTGACCCTGCTCCTGCCTCACCCCCAGTGTGCATTCTGAGCTGAGACTTCCAAATTCTCAACTTTTCAGGAATGTGTTAAAATCCCTTGTCTTCTGGTCTTTCCCCTTCTGTTCTCTTCACTTTTATGGGTTTATATTGATTTAAAGACCCCCTTCCTAGCATTTTAATGCCATCTAAGTGGAAAAAGAGACGAATGCCTGCTTGGTCCACATCTAGTACAGCATCTGAGTTGCCTCCCCCTCTCTCTGCAGCTGCCTCCCAGCAGGACTTGAGTGCAAGAAGATCTGGGGTTTCTGCTTTGGAGAGGAGACCTTGCTTAGATAACTTTTCATTTGGGTGGGGCGAAGAGGGACTGGAAGAACAGAATATGATAGTGTAAAATAATGGCCACATTCGGTTGCCTTGGTAACAGCCTCCCTCTGTAAATAACACCTGGGAGGTTGAGGGAGACGGGGAGAGCTGATGTCAGCAGGTCTGGCAGGGGGATTGATGGGGTGGGAGAAGGGGAGGTAGTCACCAGATTGGAACCACTCAGTGGCTAGGATCGGCTTGACGGCTGGGAACAACGCCACACCTGTCATTGGTATCTGGAGGGCCCCAAACGTGTTCAGTCATGCAAGCAAAAGACTCAGGAGTTGTTTGAACAGGGAGAACAGGCAGCTGTGCTTTGGGGGGTGGGGCACTACTGCACTCTCTTCCACCCCTCTGCTCAGAGGGACTCCTTGACCCTCTCTTCTCCTTTTTCTCGGTAGCCCAGGAAATGAACTCCCTGATGTCAATTTACCATTCCCCTAAATAGCCAAGGCGATGCCTAACCTTTCCTAACTAGGACATGGGTTTTCATTCCATGGTTAGAGATAAAGCTTAAAATATAGATCCCCGGGCTTCCCTGGTGGCGCAGTGGTTGGGAGTCCGCCTGCCGATGCAGGGGACGCGGGTTCGCGCCCCGGTCCGGGAGGATCCCACATGCCGCGGAGTGGCTGGGCCCGTGAGCCATGGCCGCTGAGCCTGCACGTCCAGAGCCTGTGCTCCGCAACGGGAGAGGCCACAACAGTGAGAGGCCCGCATACCGCAAAAAAAAATAAAACAAAATAAATAAAATAAAATATAGATCCCCTGGGAGAGGGAACCTGGTATCTTAGTCTCAGAGAAGTATAGATGGCTGGACTCAGACCCTTCTGTAGGTGCTAATGGGGAGGGGTATGAGTGTTTGAAAAGGTGGTAGACAGGACACTGCAGAGAAAGAAAAGGATTAGAAATTGACTTTGGAACCATCGGATAGATGTTTCCTGACCATTTACCTATGACTGGCTGTTCCCTCATCCTCCCACCCCCTCCCACCACCACTAGCACCACCTCCATACCCTTCCCTAAACTCCCAAGTAGCTGTTCTGAGGGGATCTTGTTCAGAGTTGCAGTGGAGAATATGGGATGGGATGAGGCTTCGCAGGGGAGAACCATCTAAAGAGGGAAGATGGGGCAGCAGGAAAGAAAGGTACTTGTGGAGGGAACGGGGTGGCTGGGAAAGAGTGGAGAGAGGGGTGATGGGAGGTGAGGGATCTTTCTGCTGCACATTTAAAGCCATGGGATTAAAGACAAGGGATGAATGCCGACGCGCCATCCAAAATGGCCCTAGAATTGGGCAGAGCACCACAAGCTCTCGAAGTTGGCAGAGACTAACTAGTTTGCCGTGTTGCGGTCGCAGGAAGGATGGGCTTGTGAGCATCTGTGCAGGATCTTGCTGCTGTGTGATTATTAAACACTATATGTAGCCATCTGACACTAGCGACGGGAGCTAGTTACCTTTCTTGGGGTTTCCTACAATGAGCCCATTCATCTGACTGCTGTCCCTGGTCACAAAAGGAAAGGGAAGCAAGAGAAAGACAGTCCCTTGTCAAGGGGCACATAGCAAGCTAATGGCAATTTAGTGGTGTCACTTTGCACACCAGCTCTGTCGTCTGATTACTGGGACAGCTCTTAGCCGTCAGTGCCCCGGGGCATTTAGGTCACTCAGGCAGCATAGCCTAATGGTTAGGGCGTGGGGTCTGGAGGCAGACTGCTGGGGTTTGAAGCCCTGCTCTGCCACTTCCCAGCTGGGTATGCTTGAGCAAGTTCTTCACCGTCCTGTGCCTCGGTTTCCCTGTTTGTAAGATGGAAGCAATACATCAGTATTGCAGTATCCCAGTATGTTCCTGGGAATATCATTGTGAAGTTAAATGAGATGGAGTACATTGTTACCAGTTATTATTTAGTGTGGGAAGGTAAATAATAGCTACATGATTATTATTTCAGCAGTCTTTTATGTGATATTTACTTTACACCCTGACTTCATGGCTATTGCTTTTAACAAAAACCCTGTGAGTTAAATATGGAAGGTATTAATATTCTAGTTAACAGATGTGGAAACTGAGGCTCAAGGTCATGTAATCTATGAGTGGCAGAGGTCAGACTTGAACCCAGAGTTCTTTCATGAGCCAGAGGCTCTCCACTGCACCTGATGGTCACTTTCTCCTTGGGGGACACTGCCTCCTCCAGGCAGTTTCCAAAAAATTATGCGAGGCTCTTCATAAAAACAAGGGTCGTTCACTCTTGGCTGGTTTTTGAGAGTCAGGTGATGTTGTTCATCCTCTGCACCTGGGGGCACACCTGCAGATGGCCAGTCAGAGTAGGGGGCTGCCGGGAGCATGGGATGGAGGGGGGTGGGCACCTCAGCAAGCCCCGCCCCATCCCGCTCGGGCTGCCCGAGCATAGCCAAGGTGGACCCGAGGGCCATGGGCTTGTGCCAGGACTGTCAGAGCACCTGCGAGGGCCACTCTCCCCAGGGTGTCCAGCTCAGAGCTCCCATCTCTCCACACCTACTGGGGAGCCTCTACTCACTCCTCAAGTCTCCGTTTAAATGTCAGTTCTTCAGGGAATCTGCCATTTTTCACCAAAGTAATTGTCTCCTTGTCACCCCTGCTCATAGCATCCTGTACTTTCCCATGATACGTTTATCACAGTTGTAATCATACGTACACGCTATTTGTGCCAATATTTGTGTCACATCTGCCTCTCCACCCCCAGACTGTAAGTTCCTTGGGGCCAGGGATCGTGTCTGCTTGATTTGCCCTGGGTCCTCCCCACTGCCTGGTACAAAGCGATGCTCAGTAAATATTACATGAAAGTGTTAAATATTAAAAATACATGCAAATGCTTTGGAGAGTGGAAAGTTGCTTTGCAAATGTGTTTTCACCTTAATTTTATTGCTATCTGTGGGACTACCACACAATAAAAGAACTATGGCATACTGCCATATGGCACACTGTCTGTGGCAGCTGAAGCTTCCAGAAAAATCGGGCAAGACAGTTCATGGGAAGACTCAGCTATGTGATCTTTCAGCGTGGCTGTTGGTGAATGAAGGGAACTAGACAGATGAGCCTGAGGAGGTAGCCTTGGTAAACAACCTGAATTTAGCATCCCGAGTTTGTCAGTGTGATGATCTGAAAGCTGGTAGGAGAAAAAAAGAAATGAACAACTAAGGGAATGGCATGCAGTTGCTCTCTGGGTTTATTTTTGCTTAAGCTGGTCTGTTCCTACCAAGCTGGTGATGCCCCGCCTTCGGTGTGCTACCTGAGAGTGAGCAGTTACCAGGAACCTACCAGCAAAATCCCTTCTCTGATCCCAGTTCCTTTGGGTTCCGCCGGACTCTCTGCAACACTCCCACTAAGTCAACTACCTGTTTCCACACCTCCGCTCAGCTCCTATCTGACCTCACCGTCACCCACACCTTGGCGGGTGCTGCCCCAGTGCTGTCTGTAAGGCCGGCCCAGTCTTCAGTGCTCACCATTCAACTGCTCCCTTGTTCCTGTGACCAGCCCGCTCTTGTCCCAGAGAACCGACCACGCTTCCACCAGCACATCACCCCTCCAGGGGATGGGCCTCTATGCGCACCTCCCCCAAGCACCTCTTCCAAGCACTTCCACTCTCAAGTCCCTGGCTCCATTCCCACCCATCTCTTTGTCTGTTCGTCAACTTTTTATTGAGCACCTACTGTATGCCAGGAATCGTACAAGGCTGGGGATATAAGGACGAACCAGCCACTGTGCTTTTGCTCCCAGGATTCCCAGTGGTGGGAAGAAGGGCCTACAGAGAGGTGCAACCCCATGAGATTTTACCGCCTTAGGTGTAGGCATATTGTGCTTCATGATCCTGGAGAAGAGAGAGTTTACTCTGAGGACGGCAGGGCGACATCAGGGTAGCACTGCTTCAGGGGCCCAAAGAGGACAGTATCACCAACATACGGGCTGCATCTTCTGGGAAGGTGGAAAGTCAGGAACGGTCGCCCCAGTCTGTGTGGCTGCAGCGTGGGGTGCAGTTTAGGGAGTGGTTGGACGTGGGTCGGGAAGACAGATGAGGTCTGACGCAGGGGCTGTGTGAGAAGCTCGGGTTTTAATCTCTGGGCAGTGGGGAGCTATTGAAAACCTTTTGAAAACAGGAGAATGAAATGATCAGTTGTGTTTCCGAGATAATTGGAGGCAGAAAGGAGGATGCATTGGAGAGGTTGCAGGAAGGTGGTAGAGAGACCATTTGGGGGCTGTTGGGACTTCATTCATTCATTCACTCACTCACTCTAAACCTGTTCACGGAGGGAAGCCACAGATGCTACGGGGCTCTCAGCTGCAGGAAAGCAAATGTGAACGGTGTCGCACCCCGCTGCTACAGTGGGGACAAAAGCTAGAGGTGGTAGAATGCAGACTCTGGACATGTCAGGATATCCAGGACCTAAACTAAGGCAGTCTGGCTGAAGACAAGGGGGACAGATGGCAGTATTTCCAAGACAGGGTCCTATCTCCTCCCGTATCACCACCTCAACTCTGTTCAGTCTGGTCACAGCCCTCACCAGCTTCCCCTGGGAAGTGATCCCATAGGAGACCTTGGCAGGGAGTGGGAAGAGAAAGGGCAAGTCCAGGCTCAGAGAACACCCTGAGCACAGGCACAGGTATCTAAGATGTTTTCCAGGCCTTAGTCCCAGTCATCTTTTCTGGCACTTCAAAAGAAATCAGAGCCAATCTTTGCTCCTTGGAGCCTTGCGAGCGTGGGGTGGAAGCTGGCACCCCGTCCCTTTCTGCAGTTGTGTCGAAGAAAGATGGAACAAATCGATCCACAGGTCAAAAAGATGACTATCAAAGTCAGTGTCTGGTTTGCTTTTTGCTATATTTCAAAGAAAAACTCGCCTTATAAAACTGAACAAAGGGATGTGGGTGGACTTTGGGTCCCAAACCCTCTACCTCAGTTCCGCTTGGTCAGGACTCTTGCAGGACCCCTTGGCTCCATCCTGATGAGACCCACACTGTACTTCTCTCCAGGCTTCCTGAAGCCTGGCCTCATGAACACAGGCACTACATCCCGAGACTCTATCTGCCCGCGCTTGAGATCCTAATTCGCAGTTTTGGCAGTTGAAACAGATTCTAACTTAAAAACAAGTTACATTGTTGCTTGAAAAACGAAAGTGATTTTTGTCATTGGTAAGATAAAGTCTTAGTGTAAAAGCAACCTTCTTCCCGCCTAGGAGGTTCTTACTGATGGGTGGGTAGCGGTTCCTCCCACCACGCTTGGTGAGCAGGGGAGTCAGTCCTTTGTATCCATGGCTTCCGCATCGGCGGATTCAACCAACTGCAGGTCAAAAACATTTGAAAAAAATTTCCAGAAAGTTCCAAAAAGCAAAACTTGAATTTGCTGCACTCCAGCAACTAGTAACATAGCGTTTTTATTGTATTAGGGATTCTACGTCATCTAGAGATGATTTGAAGTATACAGGAGGATGTGCGTAGGTTATATGCAAATCATGCCATTTTATATAAGGGACTTGAGCATCCTCAGATTTTGGTACCCACAGGGGTTCCTGGAACCAATCCCCATGGATACGAGGGGACGACGGTCATCTCTCTCTGCTTACACCGAGTGAGAGGTGACCAGTGCTGGAGGGGGCAGCTCCTTCCTGCCACCCCTTCTTACTATCTGGCCTTACCTCTTCCCTCATGTTCTGGAAGGCAGCTCTGTCCACCGTGCCAACCCAGTCAACTGCCTTACCTACTCCTTTGAGCCCTAATTTGCCCTGGCCCTATAGCATTGGTGGATATGGAGGACAATGTCTACCCAGGAGCCTTCCTCCCAAAGGGTGGCTTGGAGGCTGGATCTACCTTTAAGCCTGGGAGTGGCTGAGCCCTTCCCCAGGCAGGCCCCCTGCCCATACCCATCGGCTTTGCTCTTGTTCCTGGCACCTGAGAACGCCAGCATAACAAGGACACAGAGCCTGGTTTGTGCTGGTTTTTCAGAACTCATTAAATCCCAAGGTTCGTTTGTCTGGAGTCTGCAGAGAATGGGAAAGGTGAAGGAATGCTTCGCTGCGTCACTGTCCCACCCAAATAATGACACTGTGCTGGCCTCGGTGCCAGCCTGATCCAGGTTTCCAGCTAATGGCACCGAGCAGGTGAAATCCAGTTCCTGCCCAGGACTCCCTGTATCTGGGAGAGCTGTGGAGTTGGTGGCTGCCGGCACCATTATGTTTGTCAAGCTAATGCGCTGTATTGTGTTGGTCAAACTGCTGCTCTTGTCAAGCTTCCAGCATTTTCTGCAATGAGGACTTTATTGCTGTGTGTGTCTAAGGCTCCCGGGCTGTGAGGACAGTCTGTGTGAGCCAAATGCTAACAACAGCCCAGAGACTCAATAAGGAGGCAGGAGTGGCCTCTGGGAGTGGGGGCAGGGTCCCTCTTTCTTCCTGTTACCCTTCCTTCTCTCTCCTCATTCTTGCTCTCTTGCTTCCACTGCTTTCTTTCCCAACCTCCCTCCACTCCCCTCCCAGGCACTGGAGCCATCTGTCTTCTTCTCCAGGGAGCTCGTGATCTGTCGGAAGGCTGATCACTTCCTTCCCTCCCCCTTCCGTGTCCGGCGGGGTTTGATGTCCCTGACCATCGGACGTAAGAGGCTTATTTGCATGTGGAATCCCTCACAGGCTTGTGGGAGTTCATTGTTCCTAAGAGGCCAGTGACACTCCCTAGTATCTCTCCTGCTAGAGTGAGGAGGGAAATGAAAAACAAGCACCCCGTCAGCACGTTTCCCCTCCAATGGGTCAGGTTCCTACAGTGTTATCTCTGTGGCGTGGGGTTCTGACTCTTGGGGTCTAATAAGCTTTCAGTGAAGGAGGCACTCACAAGGAGAGCAGAGGAGAGGGCGATGGATACATGGAGGTTAATAAGTGAGAGCAGATGGCCTCACCATGATGGACTTGCTTAGCCCCTTGGTGAGTATCTTAGTCTGTTCAGGCTGCTACAACAAAACCATAGACAGAGTGGCTTATAAATAACAGAAATGTATTTCTTATGGTCTGGAGGTTGGGAAGTCCAAGATCAGGGGGCCAGCATGGTCGGCTTCTGGTGAGAGCCCTTTTCAGGATTGTAGATGGCTGATTGTATCTACATTGTAGCCTCACACGGTACAAACAGGGTGAAAGAGCTCTCTGGGGTCCCTGTTATCAGGACTCCCATTCATGAGGGCTCTATCCTCATGACCTAATCACCTCCCAAATGCCCCACTTCCTAATACCGTCACATTGGGGGTTAGGATTTCAACATATGAATTGTGTTGGGGGCACAGATACAAACATCCGGTCCATTGCAGTGATTCATTGTAGATTCATTCCTAGACACTCCATCCCGGGCTGGGTGTCTCAGTGTGTTCTAGGTCATAAGAGAAGACAGGGATAATTTAGCCTAAAGTTCCCCTCATCCTGCCCCCTGCCAAAAAAAAAAAAAAAGACTCAAAACGCATGTGCAATGGCTAGTGAACCAATACTCACTTCTTCCCATGCAGAGGCCACTCACCCTTGGAGGGCTGTGAAGGGATGAGAAAGGGTAACAGTTCCGGCCCCCTAGAGCCCAGCTAACATCACTGTGGAAGTGGTTTAATTTTAGTATAATTGGTTTGTGGTCGTGACTTACCTCCAATTTGTGCGAAATACTTTTGGAAGTATATTCAGATCACCACCCTGTTCTGATTCCCACGAGTAAGTGGGGAAGTATGGTTATTCCCACTTCACAGATTAGAAACTCCTTGCTAGAGAGCTCCCAGGCAGTGGTAGGACTCGAACCCAGGTCTCCTGGCTCCCAACCTATGGCTTTCCTCCTCAGCTATGACAGTCCCGTATGGGCCAGACATTGTTGCTGTCACCTGAGCTGTCAAAATACCACTTCTTCTGTCACTTGTGAACAGGGAGATGCAATCACCAGGAGAGGGAACATTTTTTCTGCCCTATGAATGATTTCTTTGTACCTCTGAGTGCAACCCCTGTAAATGATTAGCCTCCATGAGAATAGGAGGGAGTAGTGTGTGATATATTTGCTGGATAATGGACCAGGTAACTGGGTGAGAAGCAGGCCAGTGAAAGAAGTCAAGAACTCTATGAAATGTATGAAAGAGACTGCACTGCACAGAGGATTTGAGTCAGAAAAGACTTGTGAAATTCTCACATCTGGTTGGCATCTCTAACGGGGAGAAAAGAAGTGAGTTTCACAAATTTGAATTTGTAAATGGTGCCCTGGAGCATGGGGCTTCTCAGAATGCATTTGTTCTGCCCAAGTATTATTTATTATTGAGTAGGTTAGGAATTAGGCACTGGGGCTAGAGTGATGCACATGAAGGGGTCCCTGCCCTCACCAAGCTTCCAATCAAACACTGAAGACAAGCGATTAAAGCTGAAACAAAAAGGGAGAAAGTGATATGAGAGGGGGAGGGGGAGGACACAACCTGACAGATAAGCTAGTCTGGGGAGGGAAAGGAGTATCAGGGAAAGCTTCCTGGATGAAGGGGCATTTAAACTTGTACTTGTGAGGATGAGTAAGAATTAGCCAGAGGAAAAGGATGGGGAACAGCATGTGTGGAGGCCTAGAGGCAAGAGAGAAGATGACATCTTCAATGGACTGAAAGACATTTTGTATGGCTGGTGAGTAGAGTCAAGGAAACGATGAGGTTAGAGGTTGAGACCTTTAGAAGCGATGCCGGTTTCCAAGATGACTTAAAGGGGGAAAGCAAATGCTTCTTCTCCAAGGAACTGGGGGAACTAGAAAAACAAAAGCAAGCACTCAGATGTGAGAGGGATGGGGGCGGGACCCTCCATGACAGACGTCCCCATGGGAGATGACAGAATGCACTGGTGTTGCAACCAAGCCTGGGTCAGGAAGCGGGCTCAACCCCTTTCTAGTGTGTGATCTTGAGAAAGTTACTTCCACTCTCTCAGAACGGAAGGAAGAGGTGCCTACCATGCACAGATCACTGGCACAGTGTTCATTCATGTCAGGGAATAGTTCCCTGCAGTGTGCTGTTAAAGTTCAGACATCACTGAACGTGTGTCACCGTGCCCAGCACATAGTAGGTCCTCGATAAATGCCAGCTGAGGCGGACCACGTGCCTGGAAGTGACCTTCTCCTGAAATCTGGGCTCACAGAGAGTAATCTCGGAATTCAGGAAGGCACAGTGGCCCGTGGGCACTCTGCAGTGGGTGCTAAAGCAAGTGTGGGAGAAATGAAAGATGCAGGCTCTGCTTTTGAGAAGCTTAGACCCTGGCTGGGATCTCTACCCTTTAGAATACAGTCCAAACAAAGCAAGCCCCAAAGAGGCTCACCTTATTTAGCCACTTAAGTCATAACTGTCCTGATTTAGATATTGAAAGAGGCCAACATCTTCTGTGATGCCAGGTTTCCTTCCTTTAAAAAAACAAAAAAGAAAGAAAAATGAGAAGTTTCCCTTTGCGTCTACAAAGGTCAAATGTAGGAGTTGTCTCAAATCAGAAGGATTTAAATGCTGGCACACACTCACACCCTCACACACTGGTGATCTGAAAGTCGGTCTCCCAGCCTCAAGCCTAGGCAGGTACAGTCCCTGCCCCCGTGCTGTTCCCGTGGCGACCAGCACCCACACCCCACACTCAGGGACCCAGACTGACTGCCCGCCCCCAGCTCTGTGCTGATGTGGGCATCAGAGCTCCAAACGAGGCCTCCGGAATTTCTCTCCGTGCTATTTCAGTATTGTTGGGAGGCTTGGGAAGCCTTTGTTCTCCCTGGCTGGTTACGTAATTTTCAAGAGAAAAAGGCAGAGGAAAGACTGAACTGAATAATCCCAGAGTTTGCTTTTGGGGGAGGCGGTAATCCCAGAGTCTGATGTTCTTGCCGCTCGTTTTTTTCCTTCCGGCCCTCTGTAGCTCTCCTCCTTTCCCCCCTCAGGGAGATGAGGATAAAACAGGTTCCCCTCCTGTTTCTTACTCGGTGGCACCCCCACCAGCATGCTCTGGAGGAAACCGTATAAGGGAAACAAACCAGGGCCAGTGGCCTCACTGCCTGAAAGGGATGTTAGGAGTTTGCACATCTCGGAGGAGAATGCTCACTGGGCCGCCTGTCAGTGGCTCCCTGCTGGAGACGTATATATTTTAGGCGAAGGAGTGCTTTGGGCCTGAGTTGGTTACTGTCCTGCCGGCTGGTGTATGAAGGGGATCCCAGGACCTCAGTTGGAGCGGACCTGGGGGCAAGAGAGGCTCGGGACACTGCAGCCTGAGTTGGCCTCACGGGTGATAACACTGGGAGGAGCCATCTGCCTGTGCACGTGGGTTTCCACAAACAGAAGGGGCTTCCAGACTCGGGTACCTTACTAGCCTAGTTCCCTCCTGGGTCGGGGGGAGTGGTACTTCACCTCAAGAGCTGGAAGACCAGGAAGAGTTGTTTCTCCTGATTCCTAGGAGCCCCGATGCTAAAAATCAGAGGTAACACAGTGATCACTGCCTTGGGACTAGCAGTCCTCTCCTTGGTGAGGAAACACCTCCTGGTCACCTCCCTTCTGGGGCTTGTGTGGCATTGTTGCTTGAGCCCCCCGCTTTATCTCCCACTCACCTTGGAGGGGTTCAAAAGCTTTCTGATCTGCGCCTCAGGGGCACATTTTTTAAATTTGTCTTTCCATTTGGGTTATACTTTGTCATAATCCTAATCTTACTGCACAACGTAGCCATTCCTGTGTCAACTGGTATTTATTTCTGGAATCCTCACTGTGTGCCAGACACAGGACTCACCCCCGGGGTTAAGTCAGTGAAGAAAGGGAGGTAAGATCCCCCACCGCCCCCCCCTGCAACAACCCTGCTGACTTCCCAAGGTTCTGTCTGGCTCTGGAATCTGATGGGCTCTAAGCCAGGTAAGACCCAGGACCCCCTGCCCAAAGCCTCAAGATTTCAGGCCAAGTTTGCATCTTTTCCATCTTGGACATGTCAAGAGCCGAGGTCTCTGCGTCCCTCCTCTCCGTTAGCTACCTATTGTCTATAATAAATACCCCCGCATTTAGGGGCTTAAACAGCCTTTGCTGTCACAGTTTGTGTGAGTCAGGAATCCGGGCACAGCTTTTAGCTAGATGCCTGTGGTATAAGGTCTCTTGTGAGCCTTCAGTGGAGCCGTGGCCACTGGAGAGGGCTGGAGTCCTCTCAAGCTCACTTTGGGGAAGATCCACTTCCTGGCTCGCTCGCGTGGTGGCCAGCGGGCCTCGGAAGATCCCGTTGCAAGAACTCACCCACGTCTCACCTCAGGGCTGCCTCATGACATGGCCACTGGCTTCCCCCAGACCTATCACCTGGGCTGGAAGCCACAGTCGTCTCATAACCTGATCTCAGAAGTGACATCCCATTATTTCCGCCATATTCCGTTCCTTAGAAGTGAGTCAGTAAGTCCACACATGCTTAGGGGAGGAGGTTCCACAGAGCCTGAAGCCAGGAGGCGGGGACCATTGGTGGCCGTCTTGGAAGCTGCCTTCCCCCTCCTCCAGGAGGCTTCTCTGACTGATCTTCCCGGTCCTCTTACTGCACTTGCAGTCGAACATGAAGTTGGTCCCCGAATATTCTTGCACTGTTTCTGTTATTGTTATGTGGTCCTTCTCTCCCTATAGGAATATAAGCTCCTTGAGGTCAGGAGCCATATGTTCTCCATCTCTTTATTTCCCACTTAGACCAACCATGTACCTAGCAGGTTACTATCAGGTGGACAGTGACAGCTTCAGGTTAAAAGGAAAAAGACAGTAAAAATGTCTTAAACAAAAATGGAGCTTGACCATCTCACTTGGCAAGAAAGCTGGAGGCAGGCATTTCCAGGCTTAGCTCAGCTACTCAGCGATGTCTACAGGGCCCCATGCTCATCTGCCAACTCTGGTGTGCTGCTTTGGTCTCCCAGCTTGTCCCCACATGGTCTCAAGATGGCTGCTGTGGTACCAACACCACTTCTTCCTACAAGTGCATCTAAGGACAGGGAGTAGGGGAAGAAAACTTTTTCAGTGAGGCCCCTCTAGTGCCTTTAAGGCTTATTGTCCAGAACTGGCTGATATGATCACCTCTAAACCACCCATTGCCAAAAGGGAGTTGGGTTAGCACGACTGACTTAGATTCATGGCCCTCAGCAGGGATGCGTGTGGGAGATGTCATTGCCCTCTAGGATTTTGGCTATGTGTGAGGCTGTCACAGGAACCAGGGGGCGCTGTTGGCATTTAGTGGAGCAAGGCCGGGGTTGCTAAACTTTTGGCGATACTGTACCCTGTACCGTATAGCTCCATGAAACAAATAACTCTTCTGTGCAATTGCCAATACTGCTGGAGACTGCTGCTTTGGACCAGTGGTTCTCAACTAGGGGTAATTTTGTGCCTTCTCCACTGGTGATAGTTTTCAATGTTTAGGGACATTTTGGTTGTCACAACTGGGGGGTCCTACTAGTGCATCTGGTGGGTAGAGGCCAGGGATGCTGCTAAACATCCTACAGTGCACAGGACAGCCCTGCAGCTGAGAAGGACCTGGCACAAAATTTCAATCATTCTGAGGTTGAGAAGCCCTGGTTTAGACCCGTCATCTAACCATGAGTCAACCCTGAGTTGGGCTCAGCTGCTCAATGGCTGACCCAGACTTGGTTTCCGTTCCTTTGGAGGAAGTGGGAATGGTTCCTGGGCAGGTGACCAGTGGCAGCTACAGGACCAGCTGGGAGGATGCTCAGCTCAGCTACCCTCTAGGATGGCCAGTCCCTGCAGCCAGGGCCTCTGGCATCTGAGGTTTACAGTTAAAGAAGAGGTCAAGGGCTTCCCCGGTGGCGCAGTGGTTGAGAGTCCGCCTGCCGATGCAGGGGACACGGGTTCGCGCCCGGGTCCGGGAAGATCCCGCGTGCCGCGGAGCGGCTGGGCCCGTGAGCCATGGCCGCTGAGCCTGCGCGTCCAGAGCCTGTGCTCCGCAACGGGAGAGGCCACAGCAGTGAGAGGCCCGCGTACCGCAAAAAAAAAAAAAAAAAAATAGGTCAAATACTGGTTGGAAAGCAGGGTTATGGCTGTTTGAACTTGGCGGAGGTTTTTTGTTGCTGTTGTTGTTTGGGGTTTTTTTGTGTGTTTTGTTTTCTTTTTGGTTTGGTTTAGTTTTCCTTAACTCTTAATCTCATTTTAATGTTTTATTTCTCAATTTTTCTGTTTATCAAGTGGGCTAGTTAACTGTGATCTCCACACTGAAGCTCAACACAGGCTGAAAAGGTATCTGGCTTGTGCTTTAATTTGAGAAGAACCACAGGGTGTGCATCCCCCAAATTTGTCCTTCACTAGTCCTGGGAAGTCACATTGGGTCTAGACGGTTCTTGGTGGGAATCACCTACTTGGGCTCAGCTAATGGGCTACAGTGATGAGAAGTGTGGGCTTTGGAGTCAGACAGACCCTCTTGTACACCCCAGATTCATCATTGGCTACTTGTGCGACTTTGGGAAAGTCATTTCCCTCGGGGGGCTTCATGGGAGAATGATATCAACCTCATGGGGTTCTTGTGAGACCCAACTAATCAGTCCCCTGCCCAGAGTGAACCCTCCACGTGTGTAGTTACCCCATCTTCATAGTGTCATCTTCACCAGTTCCCCAGAAAGGCTCTGTTAAGATACACATGGGGTTTGGGAGCGAGGCCCATCAACAGCACCATAGAATCGCAGAGCTGGAAGGTAGCTTGTGGAAAGCAGAGAGCTGGGTCCTGGGGGAACAAAACCTACAGATGAGCTGAACTAAGCCTGGGTGGGATCCCAAGCCCAGGGTTCCTCCCGGGGAGGGCAGGTGTGGGATAGTGCCACTGTGAAGGGGGAACGGGGGCTGGTGGTAGGGGATTGAGTCCAGGAGAGAGGAGACGGTGCAGAAAGAGCCGGAAAGGGGCCTGGTTACCACACACTTCAGTACCTCCTTGGGAACAGGCTAGAGGGCATTCCTACACAATCTAGAGCAGGGGTCTAGAGCAACTTGCCCCCTGGCCCAATCCAGCCCCCCACCTATTTTTGTAAATAAAGTTTTATTGAAACAGAGCCATGGCATTCATTTGGGTATTGTCTGTGGCTGCTTTTGTCATGCAAAGGCAGGGTTGAATAATTGTAACAGAGACTGTTTGTCCTACAAAGCCTAAGATTTTTACTCCCTAGCCCTTTATAGAAAAAAAATTGCCAATCTCTGGTCTAGGGACTTCATTCACATAGACTGCAGCAATTAGGATCACGGAGCTTCGAGTCAGACAGACTTGACTGATATGAATGGTACTACCTGGAATTGTGCAGGGTACAGCCTGTTCAACTGTAAACATCAGCCCTGCCGGGGAGGGTTTTCCTGCAAGTTTTTGGGTGCTCAGGAGAGGGAAGAAAGCAGTATCTGGGAAATGTCCTCCAGACAAGGCCTCCAATGCTGGGGGCCTTGGTTCCTGCTGAAAGCCACCAGCCTGAGGCTTGGGAGCGATCAGAGCAGGCAGAGGAGGTGAGTCTAAATTTAGACTCTCCAAAGCCGCTTTGTAAGCTAGAGCCCCAGGAATCCCAGAAAGGGACAATTGGCACACACCACCAATCTCTGGTTTGCCTCCACATGTTAAAAGGCTGGATGCATGCGAGGATAATTAATTGGCCTCAAATAAGAGACTGATGGAAAGTTGGTGAGAAATCAGTGGAGAAAAGAAGCACCATTGCTAGGAGTCCTGGGGTAGAGATTTCTACTCCTGTGTTTATTACGATGTTCACCATGGAATTGTGGGAGCCTTGCTGCCCTTGGAAGAGTTACATGTGTTCTTCTCGCTGACTGTCATTTGAGCACAGCTGAACCCATGACCTTTCCGCCTCTCAAGGTGAATGCCAGCTCCCTGGTTCCGAATCACACCTGTGATTCAGAGCAGCTGTGAGCCACCACCCCCAAATGGAGAATGAGTGTGCTTTGCCCTGAGATGCTGCATCACACCAAGAGCTGCCATCCTCACCCCTCTGCCCAGGTGGGCACATCCAGATGCCGGATGTGCCCCTCTCCAGGGCCGATGGGCCCACGCCTCTTGGTACACCATGCAAGAAAGGAGCCCTAATCCGAGACTTCTTAGGTAATCGGCATTTCATAATCAGTCCACCTGTGGGGAAAGGCAAAGGGTTTACGGTAGAAATTATAGAGGAATGATAGGGGAATACTTAGAAAATAAGGAGGTTTGAGAAGAGATGAATAACAGTAAACTCAAATGGGAACAGAGAAACGGTCAGATGAGGGCTGCCTTGTTCGTGTTGAAATGCTAAGAGAGGCAGGATCTAAGCAGATGATACTGAAGTTCAGAGATATTGGTTGGTCTGAGCAGTTGGGGCTTGTTGTGTGAAGATCCCTGTTGCAATGAACACGTTGCATTGGGGCAGCGATGGAAAGGGGAGGAGGCTGACCGTCTAGGGAAGGTAGGCATCGCGGTTTTGTAGACATAACAAATGTACCTCAGGTGACCCCAATTCACAGTTATGTTCTAAGCACTACTTTGTGTCCTGGGCTTGAGAAACAAAGCCTAGTTGAGAGATGGACATGTATAAAAAGTTAAATAACAGCCCAGATTAGTATATGGTAGATGTCAAATACAGTATACATACACAAACACACTGGAGTTCAGAAAAGGGAGGAATGTCACTGAGGACACTTCAGAGAGGAAGTGAGACTTCATCTGGATTTGGAATGATGGACAGGATTTCAACAAGTGGGGAAGAAGCAGGATATTTCAGGAACCAGAAAGATGCAAGCAAAGAAGCGGGATGGGAATTAAAGGAGTGTATTTAGAGGCCATGAGGATGGTGGATTGGCTGGAATCAAGCCTTCCCAAGGTGACGGGGTTCCTGCTGATAGCATGTTGGGCAGACCACTGACACACACACACACACACACACACACACACACACACACACACACACACACAGACATTTCCTCCCCCTGTGAGAGGAAGAAGAAAGAGTTTTAAAAATAAATAAAGCCCCTCTTAATTATCCACAGATTATCTGCACTGCAGCTGATCTGGAACAAATCCTGCCTTCAGCTTGCTGGTGATGTCATCTCCCTGCTTAGGTGCTCATTCCCATCTCTGTTTACAGCCCATTGGGAGCCGGAAAGGGAAGAAGGCTTCAGCATCTCCCCTTATAAAGCAATATATAAGTTCTTCTGTTTGCTCTGCCCTTGGGAATCAGGCCAAGTATATGGGTAGAAAGTGAAAGGTGTTCCAGTTTAGTTTCTGTTACCTGACTTGGGCAGCAGGAGTTGGAGGAGGGATGGAACCCCCAGGTGGCTCTTTTGTTCCCCTAAATTAGGTGTCCAGGTGGACTTTACAGCACAAGCCATAGACAGGCTCAGTGGGTGGTCCCAGCACTGTCTCTAACTGGCTAGGAATCCTCAGACTGAATGGTATTCATTTATCAATTCATCAAATGTTTATTGACCCTGTCTATGCTAGAAGCACTGAGCTGGTGTTCCCTGAGCTTCAGTGCCCTTGTCTGTAAAGTGAGAACTCAGACTAGAATCGTAGTCTCTCAGTGGAGATGCTGGCATTTGGGGGTGGGTGTCAGTTAGTCACTGATAGTGATGCTCGGCAGGATGATTGGCAAATCTGGCCCTGCTCATTAAAGGCTTGTAGTGACTCCTCGTCAGAGCAGCTAAGGAAGGCAGGACCACCCCCAGCTGAGGGCCACAGAACTTGTTTGTTACGATTATTTCCCAGTCTTAAGTTCTGATTATTTTGCTGCTGGGCCCGATAAAAACATGCAGAGTAGAATTGCTGAAGATTGATCAAACATCAGAATATTAGGTACATCTTATTCAAGCATAAGGGAATTTTTAACAATAGCAACAACAGGTAACATCTGTCGAGCAATTACTATCTTCCAGACTCTTGGTAAATTTCTTTCATTAGTAGTCTTTAGAGGGCATCTGATTATTTACTATTTCAGGTCATCTCTGTCCCCTAATTTTCCCCCTTGATTTTAGAACATTGAGTTGACTGTTGTTTTGCTTCATTTATCATTTGCAGAGTTCAGATGTGAAAGTATCCCTACAGGGGACCCTACGGGATTATGGGAATTAAGAAGCAGCCCTGGCTTGATTCAGTCCTTTGCACAGGATATAGTGTTTGTTCTCTGTGTGTGTGTGTACTTTATAAACTTATAAAACCTGTCAGTTCCTTAGAAGCTATGATATTGCCTTTACTTCAGAGGTCTGAATTTACATTGCTAGTTTGGCCATTTTTTTCTCCCCACTTAGGTCCTATGCCTGTAATTTGAGTCAGCAGCCACCAGGGGGCAGTCAGGATGTGATTTGACTCATTGCTTTGAAAAGCTAGGTCCCCATTATCAAAAAGAATACAGTTCACCATGCCAGCCCTGGTGTCATGCTAAGAAGTCTGTGCCCTGCTTTGCTGTGCAGAAAGTCCCTATTCCAGGGTGGCAATAAAATTTCCTTATAATCTGGTATGTATGCTTATGCTGCCTACATGGGCAGCAAGAGATACAAAGTAATTAAATCTCAGCGCATGGCAAATTCTCTCAAAATAGTCAAAGACATTTGCAAAAGAAGGAAGAAAAGGGGTCCAAGTAGAAAAACAAAATGATTGATCCTTTATTTTCTATCTGCAACTAGTTACTTTTTACTCTCACCCTTCTCAGCTAGTGCTGCTGTGTGTGTGTCTGGAGACCATAACAAATTATTTTCACAAGGTCGGAGCTGATCATTGCCACCCACAGTTTGTGCATATTAACCTTCGGGGAGCAGGCATTTACATAAAAGGCACACCAGTTGATGGTCTTATCAAATCAATCCATCTTCTCTCCCTTCCAGGGGAGCGCTGAACACAGCAGGCGGGGTGGCTGGGCAGTGCAAAGCCTGGAATCCCCTGAGCAAGCAGTGTTTCAGCTGGCTGGACAGATCAAATAACACTTGGGCTGGTTAACAAAAGACACACAAGTGGGAAGGTGCTGGAAGCCGAAGTGTGGAAATTTACCCAACATTGTTTCTTTGACAGGAAAGGAGACTTGGTCTGAAAGATGCTGCATTCCTGCCAGCCTCTCTGGGTCCAGCAGAATACCGTCTCATTCAAGGTAGTGTGGATGAGGGGGTGACAGAGGATGCTGCCCACATCTGAAGCCTCCAGAGGATCCTGGCTGGGCAGCTGAGCTGCCCTCAGGTCTGGGACTTCAGGTGTCACTTGGTGTAGAGCTCATGAAAGGTGCTTGGATTTCTCCGGCTTTCTTCACCAATGCTCAACAGACTGGTTTGGGTTTCAGAATCTAAGAGGAGCTGGTAGAAAGGAGAGCTGGCAGAGGTACAAAGAAGTTCCTACGAGCCTCTAGAGTCCATTGTTGGGATCTCTTCCTACTGCTCGGGACACAGAGAGCAGCTCCCAAGCTGCTGAAGGCTGTGATACCACTGAGCTTTGGACCATCAAAAGTAAAAGAACACAGCTCAGCAACAGCACCATATTTCAGCAAGAAGGAGCCTCTTTTAACAAAGGATTTAAAGGGGAGAGTTTCTGCATCTCTACTTTGTGGTCCATCATGATAGAAAACTTTACGTTCACATAGATAATGAGACTGGTTTTTCTTTCCAAGATGCTATAATTTGAAAGGATCATGAGCTATTCTAAGCTTCCAGGGAGGCTCAGGATACATAGGAGTTGGTGGACAGCCTTCCCAGTACAGGTTAAGGAAACAGTCTGAGCCTCCAACTTCTGCAGCTCAGCGAGTATGGACATATGCCACTCTTGTCTCCAGGGAGCTGGTGGCAGTGACATCACCCGGAGAAAAAGCGTCCCTCAGCCTCGGGACTTGACAGAATGAGGTGTGCTGGGGAAGCCATGAGCTGGGACTTGGCCTTTCCTGACTGCCCCTCCGTCCCACGGGCAGCCCCTGACCACTGAGCCAACGATGGCTGAGAAGGGCGACTGCATCGCCAGCGTCTACGGGTATGACCTTGGCGGGCGCTTCGTTGACTTCCAACCGCTGGGTTTCGGCGTCAACGGGCTGGTGCTGTCAGCCGTGGACAGCAGGGCCCGCCGGAAGGTGGCCGTGAAGAAGATCACCCTGAGCGACGCCCGCAGCATGAAGCATGCACTCCGGGAGATCAAGATCATCCGCCGCCTGGACCATGACAACATCGTGAAGGTGTATGAGGTGCTGGGGTCCAAGGGTGCCAACCTGCAGGGCGAGCCGTTCAAGTTCAGCGTGGCCTACATCGTCCAGGAGTACATGGAAACCGACCTGGCACGCCTGCTGGAGCAGGGCACGCTGACGGAGGAGCATGCCAAGCTCTTCATGTACCAGCTGCTCCGCGGGCTCAAGTACATCCACTCCGCCAACGTGCTGCACAGGGACCTGAAGCCCGCCAACATCTTCATCAGCACGGAGGACCTCGTGCTCAAGATTGGGGATTTCGGGTCGGCGAGGATTGTCGATGAGCATTATTCACACAAGGTATGTCTGGCCAGGATGGCCGATACGGGTGGTCCAGGCAGCCCTCAAGAATGCTCGGTGCTCAAGAGGGTGTTCCTAGCTCCAGTGGAATCAGAGGACTGGGGTCAGTATTAGGGGGAGGCTGGAGGCTGCTAGAAGGATCACGGGGCCGAAAAGTTGTTGCTGGGGGAGCAGGGAAGTTCTGGTTCTTAGTCTGCCTCTTAGTCTGGTCTAATGGTTCTGGCCATTAGTCACGGCTGTGACGGATGGCTCAAGGCCGTACAAGAGGGGTTGGATTAGATGATACAGCTCTAAACTCTATGGCTTTAAAATTGTGCTGCTGGGGAGTCCCTTGGTGGTTTAGTGGTTAGGATTCCGGGCTTTCACTGCTGTGGCTCGGGTTCAGTCCCTGGCTGGGGAATTGGGATCCCGCAAGGCATGCGGCGCAGCCGAAACAAAAAACAAAAACGTTGTGCAGTTGGTGAATTTGCCTCTAGCACCCTCTTCTTCCTGCCATCCACCTAACCGCCTCCCCTGCCTACTTTCCGCTCAGGACTCCCTGGGAGGCTTCCCACCACTGGAATCTTTTGCTCTGGTTCATCTCGCCTCCTCCTCCCATCAAAGCTGCCCCACTCTGTGTTCCATTCTCTCTGTCCGTGGACGGAGGCATAAACTGTGAATCTGATAAACTAACTCTCGGTGTACATTATCCAGCGAATGCCTCGGCTCTCCCAGGCGCCGTGATGTACTAGCCCCCTAGTGTGACGCTAAAGCCACGGGTGTCTGGATGCTGACCCCCACGGGGTGGGCAGCTAAATGCTCCAGCAGCAGCAGAGATCAGAGCTGACCTGGCCACACTGACCCTTGTTCTCAAGGCCCCAGACTTCTTCTTACCTAATCCACTGTGCCCCTCAGGAACTGGGGGTCCTCTGAAATTCTATTCCCCTTACCTCAGTTCCTGCCACTTTAGGGGAGTCTCTGAGCACCTCAGCCAGGCACCCCTCAACAGAGCTGTGGAGTGGCTGTGATTTCCAGCCTCCTGCCCAAACTTTTGTATCATGAATTTTTACTAGAATGAATACATCTCTCAGGAAGTAGGTGCACCATAAACTGTTATCAGCCAAGGAGCTGGGGTGGGTGATGAGAGGGGAGGGTAGCTCTGACCTTGAACATGCCTCAGCTTTCTCTCTGAGGCCCCATTCCTCTGCTCTCCCTCGCCACCCTATCTGCCTGCAGCCAGAAGGTCACGGACACCCAGAAACGTGCTGACCTGCCTGGTACAGCTGCAGCGGGGTGGGGGTGGGCAGAGCAGGGCTCCCTGTCCCATCGTCACTGGCTGGAACTTGGGGTCCAGCCCAGATTTCAGACCTCGAATCAGCCCAGCTGGCTCTAGTTCCCTGGTGCTGCCTTAACCGTGAGCTTGCCCTCTGTCCCCCCTCCTGCAGCCAGGCCATCTGTCAAAACTGACAGCCGACTCTGTAGGAAGGAATGTCCATGGTTAAAAAAAAAAAAAAAAAAAAAAAATAATCATGCCCTTCTGTCTTCCTAACTCCCTGTGCTATGTCTCTTTCTTCTGACGAGCAATGACCCCAAACAACTGAACCAACGGTTTTAACCCAAATCAGTTCTTATTTGGTAAAAGGACCAGAGAATCCATGACACTCTTATTTCTGGGATGCACAAAACCACCTTCTGAATTGGAATAAACCAGTACATTTGGGAGTCATAATAGGACCTTCCTCGATGAAAGGGTCTGATTAAGTGAAGTATTACAGGGAATGTGTGCAGAACAGCACGTGGTAAGCTTTTGGGAAAATCAGGGGAGGTGGTCACTGGGGCAAAGACTGGCTGTGGCAGCAATTCTTAGGAGGTGTGTGGATGTCTGAGGAGGTGATACTGTCTGAGGAGGCAGAGTCCCAGGCTCCCTCCTGACAGCGCTGACTGCGATGTGGACAGTCACGCTCTGCGAGCCTGCGTTTCCCCATCTCTGACGAGGATGATAATATACTCCCTGCCTGCCCCGCTGGCTTGTGGTTGTGAATCAAAATGGAACATGAAAGCAAAGCCCCTTGGAAAGTAGTAAGGACCCCATCCATTCACCTAATGAGCGTTTACTGAGTACACAGGGCCCGGGCCCTATGCTGGGAGCCCGGGAGGAGCCCCAGGTTCACGGACCACCACACGTGGCTGTGCTTCTGTCACTCAGGGGTGGGAAGCCACCTCTCCAGTTGGAACTTTCATTTTCCTGATGCAGAGGAATTTAGATGCTCTGACTTTCTCTTCGTGTGCTCTCTTCAGTAAAATTAGCCGTGGGAGGTTAAAAAAGAAATCACTGGAGCCAGCTATGAGCGCAGTAGGTGTTCACATCAGCCCTGCGTTTGGCAGGTGTCCCGTGCCCCCACCTGCTTCCTCCCCCATATACTTTCTGCTTTTAGCTTCCCCCCTGCTCTGCCCCGAGTAATGACGAGAGCTTTATATTTGGTGCCTTTATTTATCTGATGTGCATTTAAATCAGTTCTCATTTAATTCTCAAAACGCCGTGAGGCACTTCGGGCAAATGGTCCATTTTCAAATGGAGAGAATTGGCTTTCTCCAGATTACTTGGCTGACTGTGGCAGAAGGGACGTGAGAACTTGGCCTTCTTGTTTCTTGATGGATGACCTTTCTGTGTGCTGTCTCCTTCACGAAGGCTTTCTGTGTCTCCAGTTGGAATGAGTCATTCTTTCCTTTGAATTCCCCACCCCCTAACCTGGATCTTCTAGCGCCCACCATTCTCTGCTCTGTTTTACTGTGTGTGTGTCTGCGTCTTCCATGCTCTCCTAGGCTGAGAGCTCCTTAGTTCCTAATGGCCCTGTCATGTTCATCTTGGTTTCCTCCAGGGAGTCTAATCCTGTGCCTGAGACATGGCCCAGTTGATTGTGTTGACTGTCTTGAACTAATGGAAGAATTGTCATTGGCCAGCACATTACAGATAGGAAGCTAGCTGGGCTCATTGATTCCACGTGCTTGGGAGGTTTGACTCTCAGCGAGCGAGCACGGCATTCTTCCAGCCAATGAATTGGTGGGGGTCAGACATGTGCATCTGCTTTCCCTGGTGTGTTTGGAGGACAATGCCTACCTGTGAACGGTTCTAAACTGACCCCTCCTAAAGTTTCATGGATACTGTGCTTGCCTTGAAGAGGATCGTGCTCACCTGGGCTGCAGCTAGTGCCTTTGCGTGGGCCACAGCCCCTTGCCAGGGACGGGCTTTGTGATCCGACGGGGGGCTGGACTCGGATGCAGCAGCCGGTGTTCACTCTCCTCATTGTGACTTTCTCACGGGTGGACAGCAAGCCTCCTTCCCTTCTACATCCCCTCATCTAGCACAGAGCCTGGCACAGGGTAGGTGTCCATTGTGTTTGTCCGGTAAACGAGGTGCCAGAGGAAATGGCCTTCTCTAACGAGCAGCTGGCAGCACTGGGGCTTTAAGTCACAGTCAGGGAGCATTCTGAGCACGTGTTCCCCTACCACACCATCCCAGGGGTGTTGGTCTTTGCAAGGCAGAGGGCAACTGGAGGCCCCAGTTGGCCCACACTGTCAGGAAGATGGCAGTGGGTGGCGATGGGGGTGCTTTGATGGCTCTCACTCAACAGACACGGTATAGAGGCCCCCGGTTTCTCTGTGTCATTAATTGCATGACCTCAGGCAAGTCCTTTTCCTTGTATAGCTTACTCCCAGAATAAGAGATCTATAGGGAGACCTCCCAATCACCTTGTCCGTTCCCTCCATTTCACAGATGGTAAGACTGAAGCCTAGGAAGGGGAAGAGACTTGCTCAAGACCACACGAGGAGTGGCTGAGCCAGGAGTACAATGTCCAGTTTTCTCTGAGCTCCTTCTCAATGGTCTTATCTGCCAAATTGGGTCATCAGTTCCATTCTGCTTATTTCGCAGGATTCTTGTTAGAGTCAAATGGAAGTGGGGATGTCAAGGGCTTTCAGATGTACAGGGAGCTAAATCATGAACAGAACTTACTTGCCCAGTAGATGCCATGGTAACACCAGGCAGACACCCACACGTCAGTTTCCCCTCCACTGACATGGACCCAACTCCTGACGTGATGGCCAAAGGGCGAGTCATGAGGCCCTACTTGACGGTGGCTGCCCAGCCTGTGGTCCTGTCATGAACCCCTTTCTGCCTGCCTCCTGGGCAGGCCTGCTAATTAGTTCCTTGCGTTTGTGTCAAGAAGGGGCAGCTGAAGGATCAGAGCATGTTTTCCATTGAATTTATCCTATTAGGAAGTAGATGATCTCAAAAGAGAAAAAAAATGTACTTTAAGACTTCACTAAGTGCTGTGTAAATTCTAAGACGTGTCAGGAGCCCCCAGAAGAGGGTGCAGAGGGCTGAGCAGCATGTTGACAGTCTGATCAGCTGTGTGAACGCGTCCCTTCAGGAAGGGGCCTGGGAGAGGGAAGCACATTTTGTCCTTGCTGGGGCTGCCAGCAGACTTGCCTTTCCTGGGGGCAGTAAGCAGAAAAGCAAGCAAAGGAAGGAAAGCAAGAGTAAGAGGACCATAAAATATGTTTTGGTGGATCATTTGAGCAAGTCTAAGCTTTCTGCTAGGCTGGCCTGCCTTTGAGCCCTGACCCCTTTCTACTTCAGAACCCTGTCTTCTTACCTCATGGTTCATGATCAGAATGTTCTCACACTCTGCCTCCGTATCATGAAGATTCCTTAGAAATCAACTAGTACGGTGGTCCTCAAAGTGTGGTCCTGGACCAGCAGCACCAGCTTTACCTGGGAACTTGTTAGAGATGCAAATTCTGAGGTCCCATCTCAGACCTACTGAATCGGAAACCCAGTGTGGGGCCCAGCAAGCTGTGGTTTAGCCTCCAGGTGATTCTGAGGCTTGTGAACTTCTAAGCATCACTGACCTGAAGAAGTGGAGTAGCTTGTGTGTGGACAGAAAGCGGACGCCCCTGGTGCGTCTGCTGCTGCTTGCGGCCAAGGTTCTCAAACTTGAGCACAATGAAGAAGGCTAAGAACTCCTCCCAGGTTAACATAAGTGTGTTTGAAGTAGGTACCTTAACCAAAAAGGATAGTTAATGGCGGGGATATAAGGCACTGTGACGAGGAATTGTGAAGATTGTTTTAGGCAGCATGGCTTTTAGGGCCTCGGTCACATCACTTGGAAACTGCCTGGTCCACCATCCCTTGAGCTTGGCAGAAAGCTGTACAGACCAGGGAACTCCATCAAAAGGAGCGTTGGTTCTGTTTAGGTTTTACTTTAACAAGAGTTAGGTGATACGAACGATGATTTTAGAAAACACGCTTTTCATCCTGGTGTAAACTACTTCACTAGATGTTATTTAAAGACAAGACATTGCTTTCACAGTTCAGTGAGACTGAGTGTTTGATTGAGGGCTCAGCAAATTATTGCAGTTTGGTAAGACTTGTGGTTCAAGGTCCCAAAGGAGGCAAAGAGGTACATGATGGAGTATATATCAGCCAGCTTCCAAAGGCTTTGCACAGAGCTTTGATCAGCTGTGTTTATGCTGGTTAAATTGTGTTGATCAGCCCCACCTCCTGGCCACTCTGCCTTCCTTTGATGGCTTCTTGTCTATCTCCCTCTGTCTGCCTAGGCAGACACACAGAAAGCTCCCCTAGAGCACGGATTCCCTTGAAACTGAACCTAGGAAGAGGAATGCCTATTTCTGTGGCTGAAATAGAGTCTCTGCAGCTGATCAAGAGAATGTTCATTTGTTGTTCTGTGTGCCTGTATTTTGCATGGTCTCCACCTTGAAGATGCAGGCCCCTAGGTGCTGGAAGGGAGGAAGGGCTTGCCTGAGATCCCAGAACAGGACTGGGGTCCACAGTGCTGGCATTGGGAGAGGCCTAGCCACTCTCGAGAGCCAGGGTTCATGACAAAATGGGCTCATTGAAGGACAACTTGCTGGGGGCCCAGCTAGAAGTTCTTAAGCCACTAAGCATGTTATTCCAAATCAGTGGAGCTGAAAAGATTTATTTAAAAGGCTATGAAATATCCCTTTTTAAAAGGGAAAAATATGACCTAGGGGATTAGAACAGAGGTTGTGCTAGAGAGTCAAGTGTCCCTGAACACTTAAGCTGACTTGGAAAAGCCAATTTTGTTGGCTTTCAGTGCATCCCCCTAGTTCCCACTGCAGCCCCGCCCCCAGGAGCAGGGTCTTCATTCTGTCCCTGGGCCTCCTGGGGTCCTCTTCTACCCACTCCCAGAATGCTACACCCAGGCCTCCCTTCCTGGGAAGAAACCCCACTTAGCTCCAGGGGTGATATTATAAATCATTAATAACTGGCATGGTTCAGGCACCAACCAATTAGAAAGGAAGCTGGCAGAGTCCTAAGGCAGGGTTCTGGAGGTGCCCTGATTGCCAGAAATTGACCCTTTATTGCCGGATCATAGGGAGGTCTGGGAGTATCTGGGAATGAGGCAAAGGTGATGAGCGAGGGAACCAGGGGCTTCAGCAGTAGCTATTTCCCAGCCAGTTTGCAGGTATTTCATTGCTCTAACAATTAGCCTAGCTGTACCAGTGCATACCAGCCATGCTTTGCTGCCTTCTTCTTCATATCAAAGCTCACCCTTCCCATGTGCCTATGGGTCTGGTTCTCCACTGGGGGTGAATGGTGGATTAAACAGTGCAAAGAGATCACTAGCTCCCTCCTTACTGTCAACACAAGCCTACTCACTCACCTACTCACAATTAAAGCTGCCACCCCCTATGGCAAGCTCCAGAGCTCCAGAAGAATTCAAGAAGCAGGAAGTCAGCCTTCCTGCTAGGATTGCTAAAGAGGAGCTAGTATTTCATGCAGTACAGGCTTGCTGGGGACAAATTCTTTGTTTATCTAGAAAGTGTCTTTATTTTACTCTCATTTTAAAAGTTTGTTTTCCCAGGATATAAAACTCTGAACCTATGGTATTTTTCTCTTTCAGTACTTAAAAAAATGTCTTTGCTTTATTTCCTATCCTTATTGTTTCTCAGAAGGTCTTCATTCATATCATTGTTCCTCTGTATGTAATGTCTTTCTTTCTCTGACTGCTTTCAACATTTTTTCTTGATCTTTAACTTTCAACAGCTTGACTGTGATGTGCACAAGTGTGGTTTTCTTTCTACTTATCCTATTTAGTTAATTCATTGAGCTTCTTGAATCTGCAAATTGATTTTTTCCCCACCATATTTGGGACATTTTCAACAATTATTTTTTCTGCCCCACCTTCTCTTCTCCTTCTGGGCTCTGATTACTACGTTACTCAGCTTGGTATCATCCCAAAAGATTGTCCAATCTTTTTTCTCTCTTTTTTTCAGAATGGGTAATTCCTATGGTCTGTCTTCAACTTCATTGACCCTTTCTTCTGCCATCTTTAATTTGCTGCTAAGCTCATTTGGTGAATTTTTCATTTTGGATACTGTGCTTTTCTAGAATTTCTATTTGGTTCTTTTTTATAAGTTTCCACTTGTGTGCTGAGATTCCCCATCTTTTCACTCATTGAGACCATATTTTTCTTTAAGTCCTTGAACATATTTATAATAACTGCTTTAAATTCTTTGCTAATTTGAACCTCTGGGACATCTCAGGATATGTTTCCTATTTACTCTTTTTCTCTTGAATTTGGGTCACTTTTCCTGCTCCTCCACATTTCTAGTAATTTTTGGTTGTTTGTGGATATTACAGTTGATACTCTGAAAGAAACTTGAATGATATTGTCTTCCTTTAATGAGTGTTGAATTTTGTTCTGACAGGGAGTTAATTGACTGATGGTAAATTATGGAATCCTTGATCCTGTTAAGGCTTGGTTTTATGCAGGCCTAGAGTAGATTTTACTCCAGAGCATGATCCTTACTCCTATGGTATGACCTTTCTGTTGTCTCGCTTGAATGCCTAGAATGTGAACAAGGCATTTCCCCTCTGGCTGGACTGAAACTCCTATGTATCCAATGTTTCTGCAACCTCTACTATCCCTGTTCTGCTATTAGTACCAAAATAACTACTCTCTGTTAGACCTCACCCTGTGTATATGCAGAGCAGCCCTCAGCACATGCAGACCAGCCCTCAGCCAGAGATCTGTGGGGGAGCCCCCTACAAACTTCTGGGCCCCTACCCTATGAAGCATCTTCTTCTCCAGTATCCTGCCCCACCGGCTCCAGTGCTTCTGCAGCCCTGGACTCTACCTCCTCAACTCAGTAGGACAAACATGTTCTGCTTTGTTCCACCTCCCTGTGCTATGGTTGGGAAATCTACCCAGGCAGAGTGCCAGGGTGAAGATGAAGCTCACCTTGTGTGTTTGCTTCCCTTCTCTCAGGGATCCTGCACAGCCTATTGCCCAATGCCTGAAAACTGCTATGTATGTTTGTTTAGTTTTATAGTTACTTTCAACAGGAGGGAAAATCCAGTACTTGTTACTCCATCATGATCAGAAATGGCCAGCGCTAACATTTAATGATGTAATGCTCTGTGTGGCTGAACATCTTTTAATGCTAGCTTGTAAGCACCTTGGAGGAAGTGTTGATAACTTACTTATCTCCGCATCCCTGTAGCATGCTTAATGAATATTATTAAATGGAATTAAGTGGAGCGTCTGGGAG
The DNA here is from genome assembly GCF_002837175.3 of Physeter macrocephalus. NCBI lineage: Eukaryota > Metazoa > Chordata > Mammalia > Artiodactyla > Physeteridae > Physeter > Physeter macrocephalus. The sequence goes on from NC_041232.1 coordinate 64,633,143, forward strand.
ATAAGTGTTGAATAATGTGCTCCTCCTTCCTTTATACCTAGGAGATGTGCTGGGAAGGAAACTCCTTTCTGATAGCATCTTCAGTCTTGGTGGGAAGGATCCCAATTGCTCCAGTCCTGGCTCCAGTCTCTCTACTTGGGAACTCCAAGGTTGTAAATGTCTCAGGAACATGACACTGTCTTATTCTATAGGCAGATATTCCTGTGTTTATACTGAAGAAGAAAGATTAGAAAATTGGATCAAACCCTTTTAAATTTTCTCCTGAAATGTGTTTTTTTTCTTCATCTTTTACTTTGGTAGCCTGTTAAGGAGACAGTACTATAGAAATAGAAGACTCGAGGGGAGTATCATATTGCTATGTTTATCCTTACTTTCATGGGTAGCTTCTAATTCAGTACCACACTTCTGGGAGCTGGGAGAGACCAATCTTTATCTCTAGCCTCATTTGCTGCACTCCACTCATCTTGTGCCATGATATCACTGACTTGTCACCATTTGCTGGAAAATGCCATACTTGGTGACAGCTCTAGTCCCACACACTGTTTCCTTTGCTCCCACATAAACTCCTACTTATCCCTGCAGACTCCACTCAAAAGCCCCACCTCTGTAAAGCTTCCCCAGCTCCCCAGGGGAGAGTTAATCACACCTTCCTCTGGTTTTCCACAGCAGTCATCCCCACACTATTGTGATTATTTGTTTATGATCTAATATGTTTATGATTATGCCTCTTCCCCCAATAGATAGTAGGGCCCTTAGGAAAGAGTATGAATCTCATTCAGCTCTGTATTCCTAGCAACAAGCACAGTATCTGACGTATATGTGCTCATTAAATGCTTACTGACTAAATGCCTTTCCACTGAATCAAGCATGATCCTCAAGAGCCTCCTAGGATAAAGTATAATTTCTCTTCTTCAGGGCAGTTTTCAAATATTTGAAGTCATCTACCACGTCCCTCTATATCTCTGGAGGCTAGAACTCCTTTGTCTTTACACAATAATATTTAGGTACTGTTCTAAGTGCTTGACGGGTGTAGACCTATTTAGTCCTCATAACAACAACATAATATTAATAATAATAACAATAAGTGCTGCTGTTCCCATTTTACAGATGAATACACTGAGGCACAGAGAGTAACTTGTCCAAGGTCCCCCAGCTAGTAAATGGCAGAGTTGGATTTCAAAGCCCAATAGAATAGCCACCTAATAGTGGCTTCAGGTCATGCTTTATCCACTGAGCATACTGCCTTGTTGACTATTTAGATGACAGTGTTTCCAGAGGTCACACTATCCTTACTGTCCTTTCACTGACCTCCTCCTACTTATTAGACCCCAGAGGGAGGGTGACATCTCTGCTCCATAAATGACTCACTGCTCATGATGCTGGTATTTTGAGGGACAACCATGTCACTCTATTGGCTCATATTGAGATCGTACCCAATTTACTTCCGTTAAGTTTTGTATTCCCTATTTTACATTTGTATCATTGATTTTTAGCCCTAGTACAAGAGTTTACACTTCTCCCTGATAAGTTTCATCTTCTTGGCTTCAGGAAAATATTCCAACCTGACAAGATCTTTTTGGATCTTTGTTCTATCACATAATCTTATCCCATACAGCTTCACAATTCACAAGCCTATCTTCTATGACTTCACCCATATCACCAGTTTTAAAACGTGTGAAGAGATTCAGTGAAAGGCTTCATCTTATGGCCACCAGACACCTCCCTCCAGGGTGACACTGACCCTAAGCCAGAATTCTTTCGGTTTAGTTGTCCAACCAGTTGTGAATTTACATAATTATATAGTGGTCTGACCCATGTTTCTTCATTGTCTGCAAAGATGTCCTATGAGATTTAGCTAAATGCCTTATTGAGTTTCGGGGACATTGTCTATAGAATCCACTCATTCTACCTCAGTACAATTTTAAACTCATCCCAAAGTAAAAAAATCCCAATTCAAGCTGCATGACCAGCTGTGATTCCTAGATACACAGAACTCAGATATTGGCAAACACTATCTATCTTTTTACTTAGAGAAAACATGCTACATGAAAATTTAAACTTAACAAATTTGTGTTGGAGGTTAGGGCATGGCTAAATAAACTATGTTCATCCACTAAATGGAAAATTATACAACCATTTTCAATGGTGATTTTGAAGAATTTACAATAACATAGGAACTGTTTATGTAATAATGATTAAGTTTAAAAAGAGGTACAGAATTAGGTAGATGGTATGATCATAAGTTTAAAACAAGGAGAAAAGAATGACATATAAAAAATAGACTAGAAGTAAAAACTCCAAAATGCTAATGATTGGACTACACATGGCTTTTTCTTCTTTTTACTTTTCTATAATTCCAGAGAAAGTACAGCATGAACATGCATAATTTTATCACAGTAACCTTTTCAGGTAGGAAGTTGGGGAAGTTTGCTGGGTGGGAAGAGTAAGTTTACAAGATGTTTGTTGCAAAAAGTGGTAAACTGAGATTATGTGGTCCCTAAGAGAGCAGGGTCAAGCACAGCGGCATCTGGCCCAGGAGCCTGTGCATGCTGACCCGCGACTGTATTCTGCCTTGAGGTGCCCATGGTGTTGCATGTGTAGATCTTACCTCCTCACCCAGAGTGGCAGCCCTGCCTTGGCCGCTGTCTCCATGGGAACATGGGACAGGCTCTTCTGGGTGTGCCATGCCCCTGGGAAGCAGGACCACCCTCCTCATAGGTGGGGTGGGCATACACTGACTGCTACCATGGGACCCTGAGCAAGTTATGTAACCTGCCTCTGGCTGGCTCCATCCTCTCATGATAATAGATTCTACTTCACAGGGCTGTGTGAGGAGTGGAGGAGATGATGTGTGTGATGTGTGTGTCAGCCATCTGGGGAGCACTTGGTAAATATTAGCTCTTTTTTTTTTTTTTTTACTATGATTATGAATCACCATTGGAGGGAGTTCTGATACCTGAAATTCAACCACTAATGATGCCGAAACCCAGCCTCTGTGCACTGGTGCTGAATCAAATCTCGGAGGCAGAGTTTTGGGTGAAGTAGAAAAGAATAGCTTTATTGCTTTGCCAGGCAAAGGGGGTCACAGCAGGCTCATATCCTCAAAACTATGTGTCCCAACCTGGGGGGATTTGGTGAGTTTTATAGCAATTGTTCAAGGGTGAGGTTGCTGATAAGGATCAGGGTATGTGCAGGGCCTGCATTCCTTTAATCTGGAATGAGCTTGATGAGCTTCTGTGGTTCTCGAGGTTATCAGACTATAACCTTCTCTCTGGAATGAAGAATGCTTCATCAAGTGATTAACATCTTCCATTTGTTGGAAGTTTTAGTTCTGCAGAAGAGCTCAAAGATATTGTTATGTGTATTCCTTGAGGGGGAACCAGGACCCTGCCCCAAGGCTGCACTATTGTTTCTTGACTGCTCCTCCCTCATCTCTGCATCCCCTCCCTTCCCTGATTAGCAACCATTTGAACCTGCCCTTTGGAACTCAGGGAAAGTCACAGAGGCTGAAGCCCATTCCCTACAAACAAGAAATGGGGTACACAGCCTTCTGTGCCCAGGAGCCCCTCAGGGTCCTGCTCAATTTCACTAACAGTAAATGTTATTGAGGCAGTTGACCATGTTTTAGTTTCTCTTCTAAGATACAAACTGAAGGAATGAAGAAGAGGGGGAACAAGTCAGAAAGCCTTTATTTGAATGAACTTATCAAAATGGATGGATTAGGAAGCAGTGTGCTGGGGGAAGTGTGTTTAACCCAAAAGGGGACCAGAATAGGGAGCCTCCTGTCTTAATTTTGACACTTTGGCAATTTAACCAAAGACTGATTCTAGTACTGAGGTTATACGCTAAGAGTGATATTCAAAATACTTAATAATTTCTAAGGTTTGGGACCAACCAATCAGAACAGCCATTGGTGATGACCCATCAGGATGGATCCTGGCTACCCCTGCACATGTCACCCTACAAAGCCTGGAGAGCAGGGCCTGGCCTCTCCAGAGGTGCTTATTTAGGTGTCTGCCAGTGACTCCACATCCAGACAGGCAGAGCAGCAACTGAGAGCCAGGCCCTTGTCCCAGAGCTGCCCCATACTTATTCCTGCTTCCTTCTCTCTAGTCCATGATACCATGTTTGCCCTCTGCTCTCCAATACACACCTGGCAGCAGGAAAAGTGAAGCCATTCCTTAGTCTCCTTTCTGGGCCATGCTGGCCCCTCCTGTGTCCCCAGATGACCTGGACAGCAGGTTTCCAGGATGTTGGGGCCTCTAGAGTACGGCCATGAAGATTTTATTGTTGCACCTTCTACACGGAACTACTACCATCTGCAGAAACCATGCAGCCTCCTGATGGAGGATGAGCTCAGTTAAGCAGTTGTGATCTGCAGGACTCATTTTCTTAGGGATGAATTTTTCCCATTTTAAACCCCTACTCCATTTATTTTGGAGTTGGAGTCACAGTTCCCTGTGTAGGAGAGCAAACCCAGGTGCACAGAATGACTGGCCTGGTCTGGCTTCACAGGCCTGAGGAATCACCATGGAGGAAAGAGGTTGTCCATAGATCACATGATGAATGCAGAGGAGTCTGAAACTGGGAGGACTGAGTTTGTAAGTCTGGTTGTCTTTGGCTTTTTGTGTGAGCTCTGTTCCGTGCTCACCAGCTGCCCTCAACCCTGACCCCAACCAATTCGCATATGCTGGGTGGGTCAGATGCTCATGAGAGTGTGTGAACAGCCAATGGCTACTCTAGTTGGGGGACCAATATCATGATATCTACCCTGAAAATTTTCCTGCAATTCACAGTAGTGCACCTTGGGAGTACTTTCCCATCCATGATAACTCTGGATCCTCACACCAACCCTCTGAAGGAGGCATGTCACATTAATTATTGTTCTCACTTGATAGCTGAGGACTAGGGAGCCCCTGGGGCTGAGAGGCTCATCTACGACCCACTGCTAATAAGCAGCAGAGCTGGACCAGACCTGCCTCCAGGGACCAGGAGCAGCTGATGCAACTGGGCTCAGCTTCAGAACTTGAGAACTCCCTTGCTACCCTCCGTAATGAGATGAGGGAAGAGTCACGAAACAGGGGGCACTTGCTTCTGCTTTCTCATGAGGACATGTGGAGAACAGAGCAGTTCTGTGACCTTCCCTGTGCCCCACAGTGGGCAGAGATGGAGCCAGGACAGGAAATTATGATCCCTGTGTCCTTGGCCCTCCCTTCTTCTCTCTGTGGTCCCCACCTTCCCACGTCCCTGCTGCTGTCCCCCAGCACTCCCACACACCCTCTCCCTCCATCTCTCCCCACTGGAAACTTACTTACTGAAGCCCAGGACCTGCTTCTTTGGAACACAGGCTCCCACCGAGGGACCCAGAGCTCGCTGCCCCAGCATTCAGCCAGCTGGAAAAGGGCTACAAGCTAGGGTATCCCTTTCAGTAGAACACTGGTTTATATTTGCCTTTAAACTCTTTTTTAAAACAATTTTATTGAGATATTCTCAACATACCATACAATTCACCCATTTAACGTGTACAATCCAATGGCTTTTAGTATATTCACAGTCATGCATCTATCCCCAGAATCAATTTTAAAACATTACCCCAAAAAGAAACCTCACCCACCTGAGTCATCATCCCCCAAAGTCACCATCCCCCCAATCCTAGGCAACCAAGAAATCTACTTTCTTTCTTTACAGATTTGCCTGTTCTGGACCTTTCATATAAATAGAATTGTGCAATATGTGATCCTTTGTGACTGGCTTCTTTTACTTAGTGTTTTCAAGGTCCATCCACTTGGTGGAAGGTTTTAGTACTTCATTTCTTTTTACTGACAAATAACATTCCATTGTATGGACATACAACATTTTGCTTACCTATTCCTCAGCTGATGGATATTTGGGTTTCCACTTCGGTGCTATCAGGAATAATACTGCTATGAACATTCATGCACAAGTTTTTGTGTTTACAGAGGCTTTCATTTCTCTTGGATGTAGACATAGGAGTGGAATTACTGGGTCATATGATATTGTTTGAGGAAATACCAGGATGTTTTCCAAAATGGCAGTACTATTGTACATTCTCAACAGCAATGTATGAGGGTTCAATTTCTCCAAATTTTCACTCACCCTTGAGATTTTCTGTTTGTTTTTATCCTAGCTATCCTAATGGGTGTGAAGGGGCATGTCACTGTGGTTTTGATTTCCATTTCCCTGATGGCTAATGATGTTGAACATCTTTTCATGTGTTTATTGGCCATTTGTACACTTCTTTGGGGGACTGTCCATATCTTTTGCCCATTTTTAATTGGTTTTTAAAAATAGAATTGTATAAGTTCTTTATATATTCTAGATACAAGTCCCTTAACAGATAAATGATTTGCAAAAAATTTTCTTCCATTCTTTGGGCTATCTTTTTACTTTCTTGGTGTTACCCTTTGAAGCACAAATGTGTTTCATTTTGATGATATCCAGTTTATATATTTTTTCTTTTCTTGCTATTGCCTTTGGTGTCAAAACTAAGAAACCGGGCTTCCCTGGTGGCGCAGTGGTTGAGAGTTCGCCTGCCGATGCAGGGGGCACGGGTTCGTTGCCCCGGTCCGGGAGGATCCCACATGCCGCAGAGCGGCTGGGCCCGTGAGCCATGGCCACTGAGCCTGCGCGTCTGGAGCCTGTGCTCCGCAAGGCGAGAGGCCACAACAGTGAGAGGCCCATGTACCACAAAAAAATAAAATAAAAAACCTAAGAAGCCATTCCCTAATCCAAGGTCATGAAGATTTAACCCATGATTCCTTAAAGTTTTATAGTTTTAGCTCTTACATTTGGGTCTTTGATTCATTTTGAGTTAATTTTTGTATAAGGTATGAGATAGAGGTCCAACTTCTTTCATGTGTCTCTCCTTATGTCAGTACTACACTATCTTGATTACTGAAGTTTTGTGTAAGTTTTGAAATCAGGAGTGTGAGTCTGACAGCATTGTTCTTTTTCAAGGTTGTATTGGCTCTTCAGGTCACAAAAAGGATACATTCTATAATATGGATGAATCTTGAAACCATTATGCTAAGTGAAAAGCAGCCAGTCACAAAAGGCCACATATTATATAACTTCCTTTACATGAAATGTACAGAATAAGCAAATTCATAGAGACAGAAAATAAATTTGGTGCCAGGGGCTAGATGTTGGGAAAAAATAGAGTGTGACTTCCAATAAGTATGAGGTTTTATGTTTGGGTGATAAAAATGTTCTTGCATTAGACAGTAATGATGATTGGCAAGGTTGTACAATGTACTAAAAACCACTGGATTCTTAAATAGCGAATTTTATGATATGTGAATTATATCTCAAAAAATTAATAAATAGATAATTTGAACATCACTATATTTCTTAAAGAAATTAAATTTGTAGTTAAAAACCTTCCCACAAAGAAAACTCTGGGCCCAAATAGCGTCATAGGTGAATTCTACCAAATATTTAAGTACCAATTCTATAAACTCTCAAAAAACTGAAGAGAAGGGACTACTTCCCAATTTATTCTAAGCATTACTGTGAAGCAAGACCTGACCAAAAAACATTACAAGAAATGAAATATCTCCCATTAACATAGATGCAAAATTTCTAAACAAAACTTTAGCAAATTGAATTTAGCAATATATAAAAAGGAAAATGCACATCAGTCAAGTATGTCTTCTCTCAGGAATGCAAGTTTGGCTTAATATTTGAAAGCCAATGTTATAACCATTTGGGGAAATAATTTGGCAGTGTCTTTAAAAGTTAAACTTACATCTACCATATGATTCAGACATTCCACTTCTATATATTTACCAAGAGCAATGAAAGCATATGTCCATATAAAGCCTTGTGTGTAAATGTTCATAGCAGCTTTCTTTTCATAGAGAAAAACTAGAAGCTATCCAGATGTTCATCAACATCCATGTGAACAAACTGTGGTATATCCATACAATGGAATTACTACTCAGCAACAACAGGCAATGAACCATTCACAACAGTTTGGATGGATCTCAAAACAATTATGCTGAGCAGAAGAAGCCAGACCAAAATGAATGAATGAAGCAAATACTATATGACTCCATTTATACAGAATTCTAGAAAAGGTAAGCTAATCTGCAGTGACAGAAAACAGATTAATGGTTGCCTAGGGAATGGAGAGAGATTATAAAGGGACAGCAGGAAACTTTTGTGGGTGATGCATATGTTCATTATTTTGATTGGTGATGGTTTCACAGATATAAGTATATAAACTTATCAAACTGTACACTTTAAATATGTACAGCTTGTTGTATTTCATTTATACCTCAAAGCTGTTTTAAAGTGAAAAATCTTGGGACATCGGCCTAGATGGTGGAATAAAGACCCTGAGCTCACCTCCTCTCACAGACACACCAAAATCACAACTATCTGCAGAACAACCATCGATGAAAAAGACTCTACAACTAAAGACATAAAGAAGAATCACAACAAGAAGGGTAGGAGGGGCAGACTTCCAATAAAGTGCCATACCCTGGGGTAGGCAACACACAAAATGGAGAATAATTACAATTGCAGAGGTTCTCCCAGAGTAGTGAGAGGTCTGAGTCCCATATTTGGATCCCCAGCCCAGGGGTCCTGCACCAGGAAGACGAGCCCCCAGAGCATTTGGCTTTGAAGAGCGGCAAGGCTTAATTTTGGGAGCCCTAGAGGGCTGGGGGAAATAGAGTCTTCACTCTTAAAAGGGTGCACACAAAATCTCACACTCTGGGACCCAGAGCAGAAGCAGTAATTTTGACAGGCGCCTGGGTCAGACCAACCTGCTGATCTTGGAGGGTCTCCTGGAGAAGCAGGAGGTAACTACAGCTCACCCTGGGGACATAGAGACTGGTGGCATCCATTTGGGGGAGCTCCTTCTACCACGTGGATACTGGTGCTGGCAAGAGCCATTGTGGAATACTCCTTCTAGCTTGTTAGCCCCAGGACCCAGCCTGCTCTGGGCCAACAGCCCATAGGCTCCAGTGCTGGGATGCCTCAGGCCAAGCAACTAACTGGGCAGGGACACAGCCCACCCATCAGCAGACAGCCTCCCTTAGACCCCACACCCCACCCCCAAGCCCACAGCTGCCTCTGGACACAACGCTGCCCACCAGAGGGCCCAGGACCCAGCTCCACCCACCAGTGGGCAGGCACCAGCCCCAGAATCCCCTGGACCCTGGCCCTGCCCTCCAGAGAGCCTGCTCTAGACTCTGGACCAGCCTCACCCACCAGGGGGCAGACACAAGACACAAGAAAACTACAATCCCACAGTTTAAGGACCCAGAACACCCACAAGCAAGCCAAATCCTGACATGGGACTGGCTGGACCCTGGCCCTGCACACTTGAAGCAGTTCAATACAAGCTTCAGGATACCTCAGACCCTGTACTCAACTGTGTCTGGAACCAGCTCCACCCACCTGTGATCTGACACAAGCTCTGGGACCCCTGGGCCCTGCAGTCAGAGTGCAGGACCCAGCTCTGCCTGCCAGTAGGCTGGCACTAAGCCCAGGACCTGGCTTCACCTACTTGTAGACGGACAACAGCCCCAGAGTATTCTGGACCCTGACTCTGCCCACCAGTGAGCCAGCACTAGTGCCACCCCCCCACAGGGTTCCACAATTGCCACCTCATGACCCGGTCCTGCCAAGCAGCAGCTGGCAGCCTCTGCACAAGGCAGGGCCTGGCAACCAACTGGACCAGGGACAACCAAGCCTACCAGACCACTCACATAGTCAGCCTGCCATTACAGAAGGGCCCACGCAGCCTTCATAGGGTAACCAGAGGGGACCGCACTGCTGGGATGCACAGGATATCTCCTATAAAGGCCACTCCTCCAAGGTCAGGAAAGGTAACCACCTACCGGATACATAAAAATAAACCAAAAAAACCCCAGCAACCTAGGCAAAATGAGGCAACGGAAGAACATGTTCCAGATTAAGGAACAAGATTAAAAAAAGCCCAGAATAATAAGTGAAGTAGAGATACACAATCTACTCAAGAAAGAGTTCAGGGTAGTGATCATAAAGATGATCAAAGAACTTGGGAGAAGAATGGATGCACAGAGCAAGAACTTAGAAGTTTGTTTTGTTTTTTTTACAAAGAATTAGAAAATATAAAGAACAAACAGATAAAGAATATAATAACTAAAATGAAAAATGCACTAGAAGGAATCAATAGTAGACCAAATGATACAGAAGAATGGATCAGTGAGCTGGAAGACAGACTAGTGGAAATCACTGATGCTGAACAGAAAAAAAGAATGAAAAGAAATGAGGACAGTTTAAGAGACCTCTGGGACAACATCAAGTGCACTAATATTCATGTAATAGGGGTCCCAGAAGGAGTAGAGAGAGAGAGAAAGGAGCTGAGAACATATTTGAAGACATAATAGCTGAAAACTTCCCTAACCTAGGAAAGAAACAGACGTCCAAGTCCAGAAAGGGCAGAGAGTCCCAAACAGAATTAACCCAAAGAGAAACACAAGACCCATTGTAATTAAAATGGCAAAAATTAAAGATAAAGAGAATATTAAAAGCAATGAGGGAAAAGCAACAAATAACATACAAGAGAACTCCCATAGGCTATCAGCTGACTTTTCTGCAGAAATTCTGCAGCCCAGAAGGGAGTGTCATGATATATTTAAAGTAATGAAAGGGGAAAGCCTACAATCAAGAATACTCTACCCAGCAAGGCTCTTACTCAGATTTGGTGAAGGAATCAAAAGCTTTACAGAAAAGCAAATGCTAAAAGAGTTCAACATCAAACCAGCTTTACAAGAAATGTTGAAAGACCTTCTCTAAGAGGGAAAAGAAAAGGCCACAACTAGAAACATGAAAAAATATGAAAGGAAAAAATCTCATTGATAAAGGCAAACATACATTAATGATAGAAGATCAACCACTTATAAAGCTAGTAGGCAGGTGAAAAGACAAAAGTAGTAAAATCATCTATATCCAAAATAAGCAGTTAAGGGATACACAAAACAATTATATGTAAAATATGATATCAAAAATAGTAATCATGAGGGGAGGAGAGTACAAATGCAGGGTTGTTAAAATGCATTTGAAATTAAGAGATCAGCAACGTAAAACTATTACATATGTATAGAGATTGCTATATATAAACCTCATGGTAACCACAAACCAAAATCTATAGTAGCTTTACACACACAAAAAGACAAAGGAATCCAAACATAACACTTAAGATAGTCATCAAATCACAAGAGAACAAAAAAGACATACAAAAACAATCCCAAAACAATGAACAAAATGGCAATAAGTGCATACATATCAATCATTACCTTAAATGTAAATGGACTAAATGCTCCATTAAAAGACATAGAGTGGCTGAATGGATACAAAAACAAGACCTGTATATATGCTGCCTATTAGAGATTCACTTCAGATCTAAAGACACAGACTGAAAGTGAGGGGATGGAAAAAGGTATTCCATGCAAATGGAAATCAAAAGAAAGCTGGATAGCAATACTTATATCAGATAAAATACAGCAAGCCCCCTACATACAGACCTTCAAGCTGTGAACTTTCAAAGATATGAACATGCCCCTGTATGCCAGCTGTTGTACAGTACTACTGTACATTTCAAGGTACTGTACTGTAGATTAAAAATGTTTTCTTTTTTGTGTGTGTTTGTTTTTTATGTATTATTTGTGTAAAAAGTATTATAAACCTATTACAGTACAGTAATATATAGGCTATTTCACAATAGTTGGCTACCTAGGCTAACTTTGCTGGACTTACAAATAAATTGGGCTTATGAACATGCACTCAGAATGGAACTTGTTCATATGTAGAGGACTTGCTGTAGACTTTAAAATAAAGACTTTTACAGGAGACAAAGAAGGACATTACCTAATGATCAAGGGATCAATCCAAGAAGATATAAAAATTGTAAATATATATGAATCCAACATAAGAGCACCTAAACACATGAAGCAAATATTAACAGACATAAAGGGGAAATTGACAGTAACACAATAATAGTAGGGAACTTTAACACCCCACTTACATCAATGGATAGATCATCCAGACAGAGAATCAATACAGAAACACTGGACTTAAATGACACATTAGACCAGAGAGACTTAATTGATATTTTTAGAACACTCCATCCAAAAGCAGCAGAATACACATTCTTTTCAAGTGTACATGGAACATTCTCCAGGATAGATCACATGCTAAACCACAAAATAAGCCTTGGTAAATTTAAGAAAATTGAAATTATACCTAGCATCTTTTCTGACCACAATACTATGAGACTAGAAATAAACTACAAGGAAAAAAACTGCAAAAAACCCCCACAAACACATGGAGGCTAAACAATATGCTACTAAACAACCAATGAATCACTGAAGAAATCAAGGAGGTTCAAAAAATACCTGGAGACAAATGAAAACAAAAATATAATGATCCAGAATCTGTGGGACACAGCAAAAGCAGTTCTAAGCAGGAAGTTTAGAGCAACACAAGCTTACCTCAGGAAATGAGAAACATCTTAACCTAACCCTACACCTAAAGGAACTAGGAAAAGAAGAATAAACTAAACCCAAAGTTAGTAGAAGGAAAGAAATCATAAAGATCAGAGCAGAAATAAATGAAACAAAGTCTACAAAATAATAGGAAAGATCAATGAAACTAAGAGCTGGTTCTTTGAAAAGATAAACAAAATTGATAAACCTTTAGCCAGACTCATCAAGAAAAAAAGAGAGGACCCAAATCAATAAAATCAGAAATGTAAAAGGAGAAGTTATAATCAACACCACAGAAATACAAAAGATCATAAGAGACTACTACAAACAACTGTGTGACAAAAAAATGGAGGACCTAGAAGAAATGGAAAAATTCTTAGGAATGTACAATCTCCCAATACTGAACCAGGAAGAAACAGAAAATATGAACAGACCAATTACGAGTAATGAAACTGAATCAGTGGGAAAAAAAACCAAAACACTCCCAGGAAACAAAAGTCTAGGACCAGATGGCTTCAAAGGTGAATTCTACCAAACATTTAAAGAAGAATTAACACCTATCTTTCTCAAACTATTCCACACACAAACAAAAAACATTATAGGCCAATATCACTGATAAACATAGATGCAAAAATCCTCAACAAAATATTAGCAAACCAAATCCAACAATACATAAAAAGGATCATACACCATGATCAAGTGGGATTTATCTCAGGGGTGCAAGGATTTTTCAATATCTGCAAATCAATCAATGTGATACATCACATTAACAAATTGAAGAGTAAAAACCATATGATCATCTCAATAGAGGTAGAAAAAGCTTTTGATAAAATTCAACATCCATTTATGATAAAAACTGTCCAGAAAGTGGGTATAGAGGGAACCTACCTCAACATAATAAAGGCCATATATGAAAAACCCACAGCTAACATCATACTCAATAGTGAGAAGCCTAAGTTCAGGAACAAGACAAGGATGCCCACTTTCACCACTTTTATTCAACATAGCATTGGAAGTCCTAGCCACAGCAATCAAACAAGAAAAAGAAATAAAAGGAATCCAAATTGAAAAGGAAGAAGTAAAACCATCCCTGTTTGCAGATGACATGATACTATACATAGAAAATCCTAAAGATGCCACCAGAAAACTACTAGAGCTCATCAATGAATTCAATCAAGTTGCAGAATACAAAATTAATATACAGAAATCTGTTGCATTTCTATATACTAACAACAAACTATCAGAAGGAGAACTTAAGCAAACAATCCCATTTACCATCGCATCAATAAGAATAAAATACCTAGGAATAACCTACCTAAGGAGGTAAAAGACCTGTGCTCAGAAAGCTGTTAAGACGCTGATGAAAGAAATTGAAGATAACACAAACAGATGGAAAGATATACCGCATTCTTGGACTGGAAGAATCAATATTGTTAAAATGACCATATTACACAAAGCAATCTACAGATTCAATATAATCCCTATCAAAATACCAATGGCATTTTCCACAGAAATAAGACAAATAATTTTAAAATTTGTATGGAAACACAGAAGTCCATGAATAGCCAAAATAATCTTGAGAAAGAAGAACATAGCTGGAGGTATCATGCGCCCTAGCTTTAGACTATACTACAAAGCTACAGTGGTCATAACTTTATGGTACTGGCACAAAAACAGACACATAGATCAGTGGAACAGAATAGAGAGCCCAGAAATAGACCCACACGCTTATGGTCAATTAATCTATGACAAAGGAGGCAAGAATGTACAATGGAGAAGAGACAGTCTCTCCAAGAAGCAGTACCAGGAAAACTGGACAGCTACATGCAAAAGAATGAAATTAGAACATTTTCTAACACCATATACAGAAATAAACTCAAAATTATTAAAAACCCGAATGTAAGACCAGAAACTATAAAACTCCTAGAAGAAAACATAGCAAAACACACTTTGACATAAATGTAGCCATATTTTTTTGGATCTGTCTCCTAAGGCAAAGGAAACAGAAGCAAAAATAAACAAATGGGACCTAATTAAACCTAAAAGCTTTTGCACAGCAAAGGAAACCACTGTGAAAAGACAAAATGAAAAGACAACCTACTGAATGAGAGAAAATATTTGCAAATGATATGACCAATAAGGGGTTAAATCCAAAATATATAAACAGCTCATGCAACTCAACATTAAAAAAAAAAAAAAAACAATTTAAAAATGGGCAGAAGACCTGAATAGACATTTTTCCAGAGAAGACATACAAATGGCTGACAGGCACATGAAAAGATGCTCAACATCATTAATCATCAGAGAAATGCAAATTAAAACCACAATGAGATATCACCTCACACCTGTCAGAATGGCTATTATCAAAAAGAACACAAATGAAAAATGTTGGCAAAGATGTGGAGAAAAGGGAATCCAATACACTGTTGGTGGGAATGTAAATTGGTGCAGTCCCTGTGGAAAACGGTATGGAAGCTTCTCAAAAACCTAAAGATAGAACCACTGTATGACCCAGCAATCCCACTCCTGGGTATATATCTGAAAAAATGAAAACACTAATTCAAAAAGATACATGCACCCTACTGTTCATAGCAGCATTATTTACAACAGCCAAGATATGGAAGCAACCTAAGTGTCCATCAACAGATGAATGGATAATGAAGATGTGGCATAACACTGGAATACTGCTCAGCCATAAAAAAAGAGTGAAATTTGGCCATTTGCAACGATATGAATAGATTTGGAGAGTATTATGCTAAGTGATATAGGTCAGACAGAGAAAGACAAAAACTGTATGATATCACTTACATGTGGAACCTAAAAAATAAAACAAACTAGTGAATGTAACAAAAAAGAAACAGATTCACCGATATAGAGAACAAACTAGGGGTTACCAGTAGGGGAAGGGGAAGGGGCAAGATAGAGGTAGGGTTATTAAGGAGGTACAAATTACTATGTATAAAATAAACTACAAGGATATATTATACAACATAGGGAATATAGCCAATATTTTATAATGAGTATAAATGGAGTACCATCTTTAAAAATTGTTACACTATGTTGCACACCTGTAACTTATATAATATTGTATGTCAACTATACCTCAATAAAAAGACCCCAAAATTAAAAATATTCAATCAATAAATATTTGAATGATAACCATGGTCGATGTGCTGGGGATACAAAACTGAAACACAAGACTGTGGACAAGGTTCCTGCCTTCATGGAGTTTATATTTAAGTGGGAAGCTTATGCAGACTAGATGTTTTAACAGTCCCAGAGTTCACCCACACAACCCTTTCAGCCCCAGATGGAGAAGTTCCCTCCCTTCCAGAAGTGCAGGAGAGTGGGCAGCACAGCGGGATGCAGGGCTGCATGGAGCTGGCCCTCAGCCCCAGAAGAACCATGGCTGGATTTTCTCCTTTCTCTCTGGGGGTCCCCCTTTAGGCATCTGACTCACCATCTGCCCTCCCACGCTGACCAGCAGGAATCGGGTCAGGCATAGTGGTCGTTCTCGTCTGATAGCAGAGCAGACAGGAGCCCACATGTGCAGACGGAAGGTGCCACGTGAAGAGGGAAGTCGGGTCGGGAGAGCTGGAGAGAGAGACCTCACTGGTTAATGTTTTCAGTCCTTTGCGGACGTTACCCTCACCCTAACCTCCACCAAATACCCTTGGAGGAGCCTCTCTTTCCGATAAACATAGATGCAAAAATCCTCAACAAAATATTAGCAAACCAAATCCAACAATACATGAAAAGGATCATACACCATGATCAAGTGGGATTTATCTCAGGGGTGCAAGGATTTTTCAGTATCTGCAGATCAATCAATGTGATACACCACATTAACAAATTGAAGAGTAAAAAACCATATGATCATCTCAATAGATGTAGAAAAAGCTTTTGATAAAATTCAACATCCATTTATGATTAAAAACTGTCCAGAAAGTGGGTATAGAGGGAACCTACCTCAACATAATAAAGGCCATATATGAAAACCCCACAGCTAACATCATACTCAGTAGTGAGAAGCCTAAGTTCAGGAACAAGACAAGGACGCCCACTTTCACCACTTCTATTGACTGGCTTCTGTTATTGCGGCTAAGAAGAGCTCTGACTCCCTTCCTTCCTTGGGGTGGCCTCTGTCTTCAGGAGAGCAGCAGGCCAGGCGTGGTGGGCAGGACCCTCTCCCCTCGGCATCACACGGGTGTGGGTTGGATCAGCTCCTTAGAGCAGCTCTCACTGTCAGAGCAGCCACGCAGGAGGGAGGAAGGTGTGTCCTGAGGCGTACAGATGAAGGCAGGCCTGGGTGAGCACCCCTCCGGGGCTCTAGAGACCATCCTCAGGAATGTCCTGGGATGAAGCTGAATAGGATGGAGGCTGCTGCAGGGATAAGGAAGTAGGTTCTCGGCAGGCCTATCAGGATTGGGGCCAAAGGGCCAGGAGCGGGCTGTGGGGTGACCGGCAGGCAGCGCCACATTTGTAGGCTTGGCTCCCAGGAGGAGGTCCCAGCCCGGCTTTTCTCACCTGCCATTCCTCCTTCCCCCCTCCCCCCATGCCTTCGCGGTTCCTCTGCCTAGCCTCCTTGCTCAGGACTCTTCCAGGGGGCATCTCACACACCATCACGAATGCACGGGCTCGTTTGGGAACAAAACCCTGGCTTGAGATTCCATCTGATTTCTAGGCTCCATGCCGCTCCCAACTCACCAAGTGACCAGGAGCAAAGATCCCTGCCCTGTGCCTTGGTTTCCCCAACTGGGAAAGGGAACAGTGGCTGCACTTCTTCCCTCCTGAGGGCGCAGAAGATCAGAATTTAAAGCAATGTGGAATCTTTTCAAAGACCCGAAGAAAGACCAAGGGGCTGGCATCAGGGACCTGGGTTCCAGCCCTGCCCCCCACGCATTACCTGTGTCACCTTGAGCAAGTCACCCCATCCTGCGGGGCTCGGCCTCCTCACTGTAAATGAAAGAGAGAGTACACCCGCATCCCGCACGCTGCTGTGGGGAAGATCGGCGATGCGGGCGTGCCACGCATGCGTGCGGAGGCACGGTGACCACAGAGCACCAGCCCCCAGACTAATGATCAAGCCAGTCAAGGACTCGCGTCCCAGGGCCTTCCCCTCGGTCCATCTCAAGACAGAGACTCCAGAATTTTAGATGCAAGCCTGTGCGAGATCCAAGCAGCCTTCATCCTTGATCGTCGGGTCTCTGCCCTGCACCTCCGCCTCCGCCAGGAAGGCCATTTCTGTTCACATCACCCTCAGACTGCGTTTGGGAGAAGCAGCCAGGTTTAAAGACTATCATCTTCTCGAGTGGTACCAGATTATGACCCTCGGCGTGTCCAGCTCCCCTGGAGGGCTCTGTTGTCACAGTGATGTAAGTCGGCTGCCTTCACAGCGCGTCCTGCCGCAGGAGCCAGCGTGTCGGCGCTTGATGAGTTTCCTGATGAGCTTGGGGCAGGCGGCAGTTAGCAAAATAGCAATCAATGGGAACGCTCGAGTAACCAGAGCGGCATGGTTCTCAGGGACACAGAATGGGAGGGCCACGTTAGAGCCTAGATAGCAACTCATCTCACTACCCTGAAAGGACTCCCCCCAAAAAGTGACTTGCCTGATAGTAAAGTCTAGATTTGGCTCTAAGGAGCAAACAAATGACAACAAAATAAAGACAAGTCTCATCAAGAATTCCGTTGTTCTTTGGATTTTCACTTTAATTCGGTTCTGAAGGCTGTGGACCAAACGCCAACTGTCTTCCAAGTTCTCTATGCTTCTCTCTGGTGCCTGGCACCATAATGAACTAAAATTCAGAAAGACCCGGAAGCGAAGAAAGTCATTCAGTCATCAAAAATTGAATTCTGTTCCCTGGGTGCTACGCACCAAGGCAGGAAATCGAATGGGGACATTTCAGAGATATTTCCAGCCGCAGGAGTTGAAACAAAAAGCCTTTTCTGCTTAACCCTCATTTAGCCAGAACACCAAACCGCCTCCTCCGAAGCACTGAAACCTTGTCTACACCATATTCTTTGTAACATTCTGCTTCCTTCTTGAACAATGGATTTTCCTCTCAGAAGTGGCTCCTGGTTTAAGCAAACCAAACTGTCCAACTCTGTGCTTGTTGGAGAGCTAAATAAGGTGTGTTTGTTCACACTACAAACCCAAAGTCCATTTTGCAAATGTACTTCCCTTTAAGCTTGTACATGTTAAGCAGATCGAGATCTTCCTCCATCTAGCATGGGCCTAAGTTTTCAGGGACACGTCTGCTATATGCAATGAGACTTTCCTGAAATCTGTCTCTGTTATTTAGGGGCATAGGTGCCCAGGGCCATCCAAGAAAGGGATACTGCTTTTCTCAGCTCCCCTCTGGCTGATTGGAGGAGAGAGGAACAGAGTCAGGACTGAGGTCACAGATTCAGAGCAGTGAGATCAAGGCAGCAGGATAGGATGGATGTGAATTCCCTGGCAAATCCACCTTAGACTCTGCCCCCCTAGCCTTCTCCACAAAGCCTGGACGGGGACAGCCCAAAAAGGAGGCATGTGAGGACTGAGTTAGCCCAGAAGGCTCATGTCTCCCAAGCTAGCTCTTCTGCTTCACCTGCCTTGGCTGTTTCAGGTCATTACAGTGAGCTCTGCGGCCAGCCCCTCTGACCTTGCTTCTCTCCAGGGCCTCTTCGTAATAGACAGTAGAAAAGGAAAGTGGTAGCTGTCCCTCTATTTTAAAGTGATAACTGTTCAGGTTGGGCTCTCACATTCCTAACCCACCCCCACTCCTACTTATTCAGATCCAGGTGAGAGCTGATAGGTAAGTTATACTCATTTCCTTTCGGAAGAACATCTTGCTGCTAACAACAGCTTGATACAGTGAGTTAACCTAGGCTGACATATTTCAGAGCACCCAGATCCCCACAGAGAACAAGGCATTTGGAAGAAAAATGTAAGGGCTTTGAACAGAGATTATAAATGACAAAGGGATTCTGCACTCACTGTATAACCATTTAAAAAGCTCTTTTCATCCTAATGAGAAGTCGTCTGTAACTGAGGTGAAGAAAGCAGGTTAAGGTAAAGTATAATCGAATTATTTCATTTTTGGAAAGAAAGTTTATGTGTGTGTGGATGGAGAGAGGAAAGGAAGAAACAGGACTTATGCTAAACTGCGATTCCCTTTAGGGTGTGGGGTACCCTGAGCATCAAGGAATAACTTTCACTTTAAGGATTATTTCTTTGATGGCTGAAATTTTTTTAAGTGAACCTGTACCACTTTGCAATTAAAAAATAAAATAGGGCTTCCCTGGTGGCGCAGTGGTTGGGCGTCCGCCTGCCGATGCAGGGGACACGGGTTCGCGCCCCGGTCCGGGAGGATCCCACATGCCGCGGAGTGGCTGGGCCCGTGAGCCATGAAAATAAAATAAAAAAAAAATCTGTCCTGCAAGACAGCAAAATGAAAGCTCCAGAAATGAATCTGCCGGGAAGGCAACGCGTCTCCAGGAAGGGCTGGGCACCAGAGAGATACGGAAGGAGCAAGAATTTGACTAAACTCTATAAAGAAAGGATTCGTGGTCAGTTGAAATTTAACATTTTCTGCTTTCTGATGGAGGTCTGTGCTACTGAACTTACATCCTGGTGCACAGTCCGTGTAAGAGGGAACTCTTATGTATATATGGCAGGTGTCCCCAACCCCCGGGCCGCAGACCGATAGCGGGTCCGGGGCCTGGTAGGAACCAGGCCGCACAGCAGGAGGTGAGCGGCCGGTTAGCGAGCGAAGCTTCATCTGCCGCTTCCCGTCGCTCGCATTATTGCCTGAACCAACACCCCCCTCTCCCCGCCCCCGCCCCGGTCCGTGGAAAAATTGTCTTCCACGAAACTGGCCCCTGGTGCCAGAAAGGTTGGGGACCGCTGATATCGGGGACTTCCTACATACCCATACATTGTCATTTAAATGCCCATGTGGCATTCAAGTAGAAGCAGTTTTCCAAAACCAATCATCCTAAAGTCAGAGCATTAAAAAAAAAAAAAAAAAAAAAAAAAAAAGCCTGGAGAATTTCGTTACAAAATAGGTTTTTATCACTCTCAGGTTTTACTTCAAGGTTTTCAATAGGCTCTTGCCCCATGTACCTTTGTGCAGAGAACACCTCTGATGGTTTAAGAGAGTGAGAGTGTCTAGAGCCAGGACTAGTTTTAGCCAAAACTGCAGAGCTGGTAGAATCTGTATCCCTTAGTCTCCTCTCTCTGCCTCCCTTTGCTCACATTAGAGCTTCCCTCCTCAGTTTGCCATCCCCCGTCTCCTTTCCCATCCTTCCTTACATCCACAGGAGCACCACTGGGTGCTTCCTCCTTTTCTCAAAACCCTCCATGGATCTTAAAAAGGGAAGCTGGTAAAAAGAAAAAAAAGAAAGAAAAAGACAAAAAAAAAAAAAGAAAAATGGGAAGCTGGTATCAATCATTTACACTTTAGTATGAATGTTAAAATATGGCTACAGAGCCAGGAGATGTTTATATTTTAAGTTTTACTCTTTTTTTTTCTTTAACATCTTTATTGGAGTATAATTGCTTTACAATGGTGTGTTAGTTTCTGCTGTATAACAAAGTGAATCAGCTATACATATACATATATCATCATATCTCCTTCCTCTTGTGTCTCCCTCCCACCCTCCCCATCTTACCCCTCCGGGTGGACACAAAGCACCGAGCTGATCTCCCTGTGCTATGCGGCTGCTTCCCACTAGCTATCTATTTTACATTTGGTAGTGTATATATGTCCATGCCACTCTCTCACTTCATCCCAAAGAAGATGTGACACCTATATACAGTGGAATATTATTCAGCCATAAAAAGAAACGAAATTGAGTTATTTGTAGTGAGGTGGATGGACCTAGAGTCTGTCATACAGAGTGAAGTGAGTCAGAAAGAGAAAAACAAATACCGTATGCTAACACATATATATGGAATCTTAAAAAAAAAAAAAAAAAGGTTCTGAAGAACCTTGGGGGGGCAGGACAGGAATAAAGACACAGACGTAGAGAATGGACTTGAGGACATGGGGAAGGGGGAAGGGGAAGCTGGGATGAAGTAAGTTTTACTTTTGACTGTGAAAGGAAAGGTTGAATTCCAGGGAAAGGAATTTTCAGGCATCAGCCAGCAGGCGGAGGCAGTATTTTTCAAGCAACTTTCCTGCTGCTCCAGAAATCACACCACCTGACTGTTGCCTAGGTCTTGGGTCTTCCCACCCAGAGCCTCAGTACAGGGCCTCCCCCAGTCCTGGGGGGCCCCCTCTGCTCTTCAGAGGACATCTTTCATTGTTCTCCACAGACTAAATGGAGGTTTCTGGCGCAGACCACTCACCTTTTGTAGAAGAGAATCTGGACACCCAGGATGCAGCAGGGCCTGGGATTCACCGTTGAGAGCCCAGGAGAAGGAAATCCGGAGCA
This sequence comes from Physeter macrocephalus, assembly GCF_002837175.3. NCBI lineage: Eukaryota > Metazoa > Chordata > Mammalia > Artiodactyla > Physeteridae > Physeter > Physeter macrocephalus. Next base: position 64,655,063 of record NC_041232.1, read on the forward strand.
TAGCAGTCAGGGTTCCAGCCCTGATTCTACTTCTGAAAAATTGTGTGACCTTGAGCAAGCTATTCATCCTCTCTAAGCTGAGTTGTCTTACCTGTAAGAAGGAAATAACAGCATCTGTTTTTCTCGGGTTGTGTTAAGGATGGATTGAGCTAAAGAATGCAAAGTGCTCAGCACCAGGCCTGGCAGGGAGGGAGCCCTCAGGAAATGTGAGTTCTTCTTACTTGGTGGAACAGAGCAGGGCACGTGGGAGGAAAGAAAACCAAAGGCCCAATGGCAGCCAGACCTGGGGTCAGAGAGCTTGGCACAAAGACACCTGTTTCTGTCAGCACAGCTTTGACCCGGCAGCCTCCTATGGGTCCTGCAGTGGGCGAGCATGCATGAGGGTTGGCTGGTGGCTCCCAAGCCCGGCACAAGTTTTGAAATGATGACTGAGGACAGCAGTCCCTCTGTTTTGCAGCCTCATTCGTCTGAGGCACAGGCAAGACGGAAGCTAAAAAGATCTTTAACTGCCCAACAGATGGTGTATAGCCCGTGCACGACGTTCTTTATACATTTTACCTGAGCCTGTTCACTTTACGCACAGTTCTCATAAACTTCATTATCCGGTTGTCAAGTCCACGATGGATAAGAGGCAGCAAACTGGGGACGAGACAGGCGCCCGAAGAGCAGAGAGAAGTGACAGTCGGTAGTCTGACAAGGAAGGAGACAGAAAAAAATAGAAAGACAGACATTAGAGTTAACTAAGAGTCACAGCCATCAGGCTCTTGAAAGGAGTTTCTGCCTCTGATTTCTGAGAGCTGCTGTGTGTGATGGCTCAGAATCACGACGTTCAAATTCTTGACCCTGCCGAACGATGTTCAATCACATTCAGTGTATTTTAAGCAGCCAGCGGTGTGTCTAACTTGAAGGACAATAGAACCTTGGGCGGGAGGCACTTTCAAGTGTGCAAATTCTTTCCACATATTTGATTATCATTTAATTCCTATGATAATCCTGGGATAAAGGCAGGGCTCATGCTATTGTCTCCCATTTGACAGATGAGGAAACAAAGGCTTGGCGTGACCAAGAGACTGGCCTAGGCTCACATGACTTGTGCGTGGTAGAGCTGGGCTTCCCTCGGGACTTCTGACTTGTGGTCCAGTGCTGTTTCCACCACAGATGCTTTCACAGATTGTGTTCCTTGGAGCCCCAGGGTTCTACCCAGGGGCTGCTGCAGGGATGCAGGGGTGGCCCCCTTTCAGGGCTGTGACTTCCCACGTCTGATTCAATGAGGAGTGCTCAGTATTTGTCTGCAAGAGACTTTGGATGGGGAATGTCAAAAGGTCCTGCTGCCTAGAAAAAACATTGAAGAAAGAGAAAAAACTGTGAAGCTACTGAAAATGTTGCCCTAAATATTTTGGGAACATTTCTATCCGAAACGATTAAAATCGAAAGAACGTCATGGGGCTTTGTGCACACAGGGGAAACCTTCTGCTCTCTGGAAATCTCAACTGGCCAGAATGACTTCCCCCAAGGAGGTCCCAGTCCTCCGGGATGCAGCTTCCCTGAGGGCTGCCCCAGGTGGGCTCAGCCACGACCTCAGATGGAAAGTTCTCAGCTTCCACTCTCTACTAACTCTCCCTCCACCCACCACGCATGCACGCAGGGTCCTCAGGCCACCCAGGGCCATCGATGCCCTCTACAATCGCTGTCCCATGGGCCAAACATGTCCCTCCTCTGCACCTCTGGTGTCCTGTTCCCTCAGAGTCCCGCTGGGAGACACCTGGCAAACTCCTCAGCGATACTCCACTAACAAAGCTCACCTCACGTGGTGTCCTCTCTCCCCAACAGAGCACGTAGTAAAGTCTTTAACACCAGCTCATGTCTGTATGTGTCTCCCCAACTGTGAACATGTAATACTTGTCGAATGAATGACAGGTATCTCTCTGCATTTTAACCAGTGGCCTCTTACACACCAGAATATCACCCCATGTCATTTATCTGAAGGTGGGACTATCAGGCCCCATGACAGGCCCCCCGGGAGAGTTATCTGCATAGGGCAGGCTTCCATGACACCATATTGGTGGCCACTAATTCACCCAGGAAGATCTGGCCCTGCTCGCTTTGCCACTCTGCACCCACACCACCCTGAGAGGAGGAAAGAGTGTGAGAGTGACAACCGGAGGTTAGTCATTGATATGTCACCGCTGCTGCCACCAGCAGACACTTGCTGAATGTGGAAAATCTGCGCTGGGTGTCTTAAGAGGGAAATTATACTACTTCTCCTTCACCTGGCCACTCTAAGAAATCAGCCTGAATGGTAAGTGCTTGATAAATAGCAGTGTTGACTGACTGCTGCCCCATGCCTACTGGGAGCCAGTGATCCAATGGGAAAGACAGAAGATAGACTAAAATCTTAGCAACTCAGACAAGGTGGCATCTAGTCCGTGTGGAATGAGTGACACGGATGAGATCCTTTGTCGAAAACTTTCCTTTCCCTGCTTCCCTTTCTGGCCCATGTTTCCTCTAAGTTAGAGGTCATTGGGAGCTGAAGGGGTCAAAGAGGATGTCCTGAGGAGGTGGGGCGCGGAGTGAGCCTTGTGGGTTGTTAGGATATAAATAGGAATGAGGGACGAGCCATTCCAGGCGAGGGCTACGGCGAGAGCAGAGACGGGGGGCATCTCATCCACAGCAGAGCGTGACATCCGGTGGGAGAAGTCTGCGAGAGCAAGGCAGGGCAGGAAGGGCCAGAGCGCGCAGGCTGGTGGGTTTAGCGATAACACAACAAGCAAAAGAACTCTTACAGTCTCTATCAACACAGAGATTGAGAAAGGGAGGGCAGAGGAGCATCTGTTCAGAACTCGGTGCTTCTCGTATGTTCCCGCTGAGCCCTGACAGCCACCTTGGAAAGTATTACCTCTGTTGTGCAGATGAGGAATCTGAGGCTCAGAGGGGTTAAGAAAGCTACTGGGAGTCACCAGCAAGTAAGTTGCTGGCCCAGGATTTGAACCGAAGCGCACGTTCTCAACACAGATACCCAACATCTGAGAAATCTTTGTCTGGCGGGGCAGTGCAGGTTGCACTGGATGAGGCGAGAGCCAGGTCCTCCTGCTAAGAAAACCCAAAGATATTTCAGTGCACTGTACCCAAGAGTCAGGGCCCCAGCAGAACAGAAACACCCAAAAGGATTTGTAAGGAATTTGATTTTTGCTATTAAAAACAACAACAAAAAATCAAAGTAATCACTGTGGGAAGAAAATGAGACCCTTGTCGGACATCGTATTAGTTTGCTAGACCTGCTGTAACAAAGCACCACAAACTGAGTGACTTGGACAACAGAAATCTAATGTCTCCCAGTTCTGGAGGCTGGAAGCCCAAGATCAAGGAGACGCCAGGTCTGGCTTCTTCGGAGGGCTGTGAGGGAGAATCTGTCCCGTGCCTCTCCTCTAGCTTCTGGTGGTTTGCCAGCAATCTCTGGCGTTCCTTGGCTTGTGGAAGCATCACCCTGATGTCTGCCTTCATCTTCTCCCAGCACGCATGTCTGTGTCCAAATTTCTCCTTTTTAGAAAGACACCAGCCGTACTGGATTAAGACCCACCCCAATGACCTCATCCTAAGTAGTTACACCTGCAATGACCCTATTTCCAAATAAGGTCACATTCTGAGGTACTGGGGGTTAGGACTTCCAGATACGAATTTTGGAGGACACAATTCAGCCTAAAACAGGCTTCCTTACACTGATTCTATAGTTTGTGTGGATTTTATCTGAATTACATACAGGAAAGGAGCACCAAGACAGATCAGTCCTAAGGGCCTCTAAAGCTTCTCCTGGCCTTGGGGACCCACCGAGCAGAGGAGCGAGGAGAGGACAGACCGTGAGGTCCTGACCACGAGTTGGGATGAGGCTTGGACACTTGAGAGCCAGGAGAACAGCACGAGATGGTGCTCCCTGGCATTGAACCCCGACGTCCAACCACAGGGCCTGCTTGAGGACAGTGTGGGCTCCCCTGGAGAGACACAAGAATCATTCTGCAGAAACTGCAGATTTGAGACAACAGGACTCGGCCGTACTCACCCTGTGTTGGGCTGCACCCTGCAGGGCTGCAAGCTTTGTATAATAGTTGCCCAGCCTCGAGACCAAAGAAAGAGCCCAGAGACAGCAACAGAGACATCGATCTTACGATGTCTTACGGAAGAGACAGGGGAATCTTAAAAGTCAGAGACAAAGGGTCCTGGAGCTACCTACCATCGTGTGCGGCAGGCAGGCCGTGACAGCAACATCCACTGCTTGCGGGAGAAGGAGGCTACTGTTTATAGGGAGAATTGATGTCAGGGCTCATCGGTTACCAGGGGCTAATTAAGCCCTATAATTAAGAGCATTGGATAGTCATGTAAGTGAAGCAGGGCTTAGTTGAGCAGGGGATATACAGAGAACAAGAGGACAGGCATCTCAAGTGGCCTGACCATACACCCTGAAAGACTATGAGGTTCCAATCCGGGGTCTTTTCTGGATCCAGAGACCTTCCTCCTCATCCGACTCAGGGCCAAAGCAGCCAGCATTAGCAGGCGTGAGCTGTGTGTGTTGTCCATAACACAGCCTGAGAAATCAGGTGCAGGAACAGCCCTTTTGCCCAGCGCAACTTGTTTCCATGGAGTGTGAGAACATGCTTAATGAGGGTGATTATCCGCATAGAAACAGACGATGATGGCAGCGCACACCAGCGCTGGCTGGCAGCCGTGGGCTTGAGGTCCTGGGAACGTGCGGGGAGTCGGCCTGGTGTGGGGCCCCTTGCGAGGAGAGACACGGTGAGGAGAAGAGGAAGTGGAGCGTGAAAGAAGCAGCGAGGAACTCAGCGTCCTGGTTCTGTATTCAGAGCCGTGATTTCTCAAAGTGCGGCCCCCAGACCCATAGCATCAGCATCAGCTGGAAACTTTTTAGACCTGCGCAGTCTCTGGCCCTGCTCCGGACTCACTGAATCAGAAACTCCCTGGGGGTGGAGCCAGGGATCTGAGTTTAACAAGCCCTCCAGGTGATTCTCTTGCCTGCTTCAGTTTGAGAATCGCTAATGTAGAGCAAAGCTGTTCAAAACAAGACCTGGCTTAGTCACAGCTTCAACACTTAACTAGCTGGGTCACCTTATCTTTTTCTAAGCCTTACTTTACTTATCTGTAAAATAGGAATAAAAACACCTCCTCTACGGGAGTAGCATGTGGACAGCAGAGGTGGGAACTTACCTGCTTTGTTCACTGCTCTGTCCCAGCACTCAGAAAAAGTAGCTGGAACATAGCAGCTCAGAAGATAGTTGCTGTATTGATGATTTAACAAGTCTCTGGTGAAGTATTCATTGAAGTTCTTTACGTAAAGTACTGATACAGTACTTGGCAGGCATCTAGTAAGGGCTTAGTCATCTTGGCTGCTGTTGATAATATGATGCTGTTGGTCAGGAGTTCCTCTTCTGCAAAATGAGAGGCTTGATTGAAATGACCTATAACATCTCTTTCAGAGGAAGAGTCAGAAGATCAGATCCACAGCCTCTGAGGGTTCTAACTGTGCACCAAAATATCTAAATGGGGAGGAGAAAGGAGGTAGGCTGTCCCTTCCTCCACAGAGGGGAATAGGAGGAAGCAGGATGATATTGGTCACCTCTGGCCCTTGGGCCCAACAAGTACAGAGCATTCTCAGCCATCTAGAGAGTTTTCAAGGTCTCCTGAGCAGCTTGGAGGTTTCACTGGCCCGAGTCATTCCTATCAGCTGAGTCTGAGTCCTAAATGCTCAACATGAGGCCCCTGGGGCCAGACAACCTGTGGGTACAGGGGTTCATGGGCCCTGCCCAGTGAGCAGTTTCTCAGAGCTGCCTTAAGGGAGGAACTTGTGAAGCCTTCGTAACTCAGTTAGAGGAGATCATCCATATTCCTCCGTCACTCTAAAAAGGACTCAACCATAGTAAGACCACACAAATGAGCTCTTAAAGGTCAATAATACTCTTCCCCTCTGGGAATCAATATGACAGCTGATCATGGTTTTCATTCTCCTGAAGGAAGGAAGGAAGAAACCCAGTCAGGGCCTAGGTTACATTATTGGGTCACGGCCCCAAACACTCCTATATGTGGTACATCTTTGATCAACACGAAATAAAATCAAATCGGGCAGCAAGTCGCAGGCTTCAGTGTCAGCCTTCCACAGAGAGGCGAGTGGCCTCTAGGATCAGACTATCCCAACAGCCCTAAAATAGCAAAGAACGTAACCACAGATGCAACAGGTTCAAAACTAAGAGAATACTATGAACCCTATGCTCATAAATATTCATTTATTAAATAAATATATACTTATATTTTTCTAAGAATTTATTTCATATAATTATTTAATAAATAAACATATAATTTTATCAAATTTGACTCAGAAAGAAGTAGAACACCTCAATGATGAAAGAATCATTGAAGAAACTGAATCAGTAGTTAAAAATCTCACAACGAAAACCTCAGGCCCTGTAGTTTACAGGCAAGTTCAACCAAACTTTTAAATAACACATAAGTCTTATCAAACTCTTATAGAGAATAGAAAAAGAGGAGATATTCTGCTACATTAAATGCTTGCTAACAAAACCAGAAACAAATTAAAGGAGAAAAATAAAAGAGACTACATGATCATCTCAATAGATGCAGAAAAATATTCTGGAAAATTCAATATCTGTTCAATATCTGTGAATGATAAAAACTCATACCAACTAGGGATAAAAGCATTTCCTAAATGCTTAGATGGTTTTTTCCTAAACCATCTAAAAACTGGTTTCTACCAAAAATCTTCAAAAATGTTATACTTAACAGTGAAATGTTAAAAGCCTTTTTTATTTATTTATTTTCTTAAACCTATCAATAATTTTTTTTCTCATTTTTTTAACATCTTTATCGGAGTATAATTGCTTTACAATGTTGTGTTAGTTTCTGCTGTATAACAAAGTGAATCAGCTATATGTATACATATATCCCCATATCCCCTCCCTCTTACATCTCCCTCCCACCCTCCCTATCCCACCCCTCTAGGTGGTCACAAAGCACTGAGCTGATCTCCCTGTGCTATGAGGCTGCTTCCCATTAGCTATTTTACATTTGGTAGTGTACATATGTCCATGCCACACTCTCACTTCGTCCCAGCTTACCCTTCCCACTCCCTGTGTCCTCAAGTCCATTCTCTATGTCTGCGTCTTTATACCTGTCCTGCCCCTAGCTTCTTCAGAACTTTTTTTTTTTTTTAGATTCCACATATATGTGTTAGCATACAGTATTTGTTTTTCTCTTTCTGACTTACTTCACTCTGTATGACAGACTCTAGGTCCATCCACCTCACTACAAATAACTCAATTTTGTTTCTTTTTATAAAAGCCTTTTTTAAAAACAAGGAACATGCTGGGGAATTCCCTGGCGATCCAGTGGTTAGGACTCGGCACTTTCACTGCCAAGGGCCCAGGTTCAATCCCTGGTCAGGAACTATGATCCCATAAGCCATACGGTGTGGCCAAAACAAAACAATAAAAAACAAAAAACTAGGAACATGCTAAGATTGCACTAGTCCTGGTAAACAAAATAAGGCAAAATTGTTATTATTCACAGATGATTTGACTGTCTAAATAAAACCTCAATCTACAGCCAAATCAATAGATTTAATAAAGAGACTTTAGTCTTTTTGTTGCTAAATATAAGATCAATATACAAAAGTCAACTTCATTTCTACACACTGGCTGAAAGCAGAAAACATAATTTTAAATAATATACCATTTATAATAGCAATCCAAAAATATTTAGTAATTCGGCAATTCAGTTCTTACCCTTAGTTAGGACAAACTTCACGGGTTAAGGGCACTCCCCGCCACAGGACTGCCCTTACTGCAATCATCAACCACAAACTCAGGGTTTCCCAGGCCACTTGCATATCTGATCAGCTGGCTACAAATCTGGGGATTCCCACACCCCCTCACTTGAACAATTCACAAAACTCAGGAAAACCCTATACTTAAAACTATAGTGTTATTATAAAGAATACAGATCACAACCAGCCAAAAGGTGAGACCCATAGGGCAAGGTCTAGGAGGGGTCCAAATGTGAAGCTTCTTGGTCACCCTCTTGGCAAATTGATGTGTATCAGCAACCAGGGACACTCAATCAACCTTTAGTGTCCAGAGTTTTAATTGTGGTTTCATTACTGGGGTGTGGTTGATTGGATCATTGACCACCTGAGTGAACTCAATCTCCAGCCCCATAATCCTCTAATCATATGGTTGGTCTTTTGGGCTAGACCCATCCTGACAATGTCTAGGGGTCCACCATGAATCACAAAGACATTCCTATTACTCAGGAAATTCCAAAGCATTTAGAGTCTCCCTCCCAGGAACTGGGAATGAAGACCAGCCAAATTCTTTATTATAATTCTTTTATTAGAAGTAAATCTAACAAAAGAATACCTAGTGCCTCTTCACAAACTCCCTCTATAAAGACTCTGGAATACTATACAGCTGTGAAAAAGCATGAACTACAGGTTCACACATTAACTGCTGTATGAATTACAGTTTTGAAAACCAAATTCACTGGCAGTGCTTTGTAATAAACAGTGAAAGGAAGATCACCACTCTTTTGCAGAACCAAATTCCAAGAGTGGGCAGGGCCCACCAAGAGGGGTGGTGGAAAATTGGGAAGAAGGCAGACTTTCTCTTTGGGACCCATTCCCACCTCCTCCTGTGCCCCTTCCGCTCCACAGCCCCCCACCCCCTCCCTCGACGTGTCCAGGGCTCTTGTATTCTCCTACCTCCCTTAGCGCTCCAAAACTTTCCAGAGGCATTCCTGAGAGTGGAGAATAAAATCCTTGCATATTCTCTTCCGGGCAGCAAGGAATTTGCTTTGCTAGCTGTTCCTCTAAAAGTGAAACCAAGGGGTTTGGGCCTTTGGTAAATGGATTTAAGGGAGTGAGGTGGTGAGGGGACATTTTTAGATGGCAAAAAAATCAGACAGACCTTTTCTGGTGGCTAAAAATCATACCAGCTTGTTTGTCTGAGGAGGGAAGGAAATGTCCTTCAACCCCCTGTAATCATTCCCTATACCCACATGCCTCCTAGGGCGTCTTCTCAAACTCTCTGGGTGACCAGCTCTCTAGGAAGTTTGCCTCGGCCAATAAGAAGATGGGCCCTGCCGTGGTTTACTTCTGAGAAGGTTCCTAGGATGGGTACCTGGTTTCCTATCTTGAAAATCCTGGCAAGATGCCTCCCTGTCCTCCTTGGCCACTGACCCCTTCTTTGGCCTGTTTTACTCCTGGTGGGGGTCAGATTTACCATGGAGCTTGTGACTCAACTCAGGGCTTCTCAGTTGCATGACCACCACCCCCACCCAAGGTCCTGGGAGGAACCCTAACGATGTATCACGTATTTTTGTAATATTTGCAATGTAAGATATTTTGGCAGCAATTTGTTAGGAAGTGGTCTATTCCCGTTCTGACTTGCCCTCCCCACACTTCCACTTGTGTTGGATGGTGCTGGTGTGACTGGGCATTCAGAGAATCTGATTAAGGGTAGGTTGGGCTAGGGATGCATTTAGTTTGGGTTTAATGGGATATGTTGATATGGTTTGCAGCTACTTCTGTATAGAGTTTACTTAGTGCCAGCACCTCGGTGTAGGAATCACTTCTAGGAATCCCTCTGTGGCCCACCAAATCAACTCATGGAGTGTCATGACAAAGCAGCAGGACCCACCCTACAGCTCATAGTACATGACAACAACTAGGACATCACGGACAGCCTGGTTGATGAGTATCATTGATTCAAAGAATAGATGTTTAGTCACCACGTAAGAAAACTGGAAATACCCCCAAATCTTACAGCTCATCAACAAAAGAATACCTAATAAGGTTTTTCCCAAATCTGACAATAATCCTGAAAATTTATATGATATACCGGTAGCTAGTTTTGAAGGTGAAAGAAACTTCTAGAATATCAACCATACTGAAGAATTGACTGTATTAAAGGAAAGACTGAGTTATCTTTTCAATTATCTTTCAAATACTGAATTAGCTTTAAATTCTGTCTATAAAAAATTATATTACAAAATTATCATAGAAAAGATGATCAGAGGTTATGCAATCCATTCACGTGTTTGCTACCCACAGTCTGCCAAGCAGCTAATTAGTAAAAATGTTATTTTTATGAATGTAGTGATGTTTGTGGTATTTGCCAGCCTTTTATAATTTTTAATTTGCTGCAATTTTCTGATTCAAAAATAAATATTCATTTTCATACTTAATTTTGTGTTCATAATTTCCTATTTTTAAGCACCCCCCCGAGCCTGGATCCACCGTGGCCCCCTTGCTGTTTCATTCTTCACTTGGTGACTGCCCCATCCTCCCTCCCTCACCCAGTGTTGACTTGGCACTGGTTGAATGATTGCTGTTGAACCAGCAAACTCACTGCCCAGAATTGGGTTGTAGGCTCCTTGAGGACAGTCCCCTGACTTACAGCACCACACACAGGGCCAGAACCACCGGAAACACTTAAGAAATGCCTGTCAAAATACCTGTCTGAAATGGGACCAGCATTCCCTGGATCAGGTGACCTGGGCAGCCTCTCGGTGCTGGGGCACTTCACCTGGGCCAGGGACCTGCAGTTTTTCTAAGAAGAGAAGTGTTCCCACAGAGGGAGGCTGTGGCCCATGTTGGTAATGTGATCCGGGCTGGCTGCCTGGTCACCAAGGAGAGAAGACCCTTCTCAAGGTGAGTTCTGGGCAGGGTTGCTGAGCCTGGACTCACACCCTGACAGAAGCAACATGGCAGAAGTTGGGCTGGAGTTGGTCTCAGGGCCTTTCTGCTGCCTCCTCTCCACCCAAGCAGCCTGTGCCCCGGAGAGAGGGGTGGAGTGGCCTCGATGCTATTCACCCAGTGGCCTACAATCCCCACATTTCTAGTGGCTTTTGCAACATGCAGCCACCCTGCCTTCAGCCTCATCTCCCTGCAGGCCCCAAAAGGTGCAGCAAGTCCAGTGGTCCCTGCCCTCGGATGCTCACAGATAATTGGAGGAGGTGGTGAGTTTCCATCCACACAGAGCACACTCTGCAGGAGCCAGGATGTCAGTAGTCTTTGCCGATGTAATACAAGACAGTGGACAAACGGGTCAGTATGTTTCTTCTCCCAGGTAAATGTGCTAACAAGGACCTTACTCTGCATTTCCCACAGTCGATCCTGCAGAAGATTGGTCCCCAAGATGCACCTAGGAAAAACAAATGGTTATGTGGACAAAGAGGTGTGGCAAGTACTGCATCCTTAATCTCTGAGGCTGTAAATAATCTTGTTGGTTGCTGCCCATCTGTCCCAAGGGTGTTTGTACACACACCTGACCTGTCCCTAGTAGCATCTCTGAGATGTGGACCCATTTGGGGAAAACTGCCTTAAGCAACTGTGGGTAAGACTTTTACCAGGACAGGTAGGTAGTCAAATTCAGCAGTAGCAGGGCTTTTCTGGCTCCTTCTATCAAGTTCTGCAGGCAGCGACTTCCCTCCTACATACAGGCTGGACCCTGGTCAGGGGCCTTCCTGCAGCAGGAGCCCTGAATGACCACCACCTCCTTCCCCCAGACCCCTGCCCTTCTCAGGACCCTGGGAGAGAGGGACTTGTAACACCTTTAGGTAAGCATGCTTGAGCCCAAAGCCTGTCCCCTCCCACAGCCATCTGTGTAATGAAGCCACCTGGGGGCTCTAAAATCTGCCCTGCTAAGTTCCACCTGATCCTGAATGAAAACAAGCAAGACAGCGAGGGATCTCTCTCTTACTTTTCTTAGTCCACTGAGTCCATCTTCAATAAAGGTGGTGCTTTATACCCCAGAGCCTTCTGAGAAGGGGGTAGCCCAACAAAGTGCCTTTTATTCTTCTGGACAGTCTCTCCCTGCAAGCTGAACAGGGGAGAATACTAACCCTCTTGTGAGGGGATGATGTATGAGCAGAAATGGGGTAGCTGGTAGCAGAAGAGGAACTTTGGGGACTGAACTGTCTGCTGGAGGAATTGATGACCTTGGCACACTGTGTCATTGACCTTCTGCCTCAGCTCTGCACCCCTTCCCATCAGGAACAGTAACAGTGCCCACCTTGTGAGGCTGATAATCACATGAAAGAACTCAGATGGAGCTCAGGTGCTAACTAGGACCTGGTCAGCTCCTGGCAAACATTCATTATTATTGTATGCATCACTCAGTAGTGCTTTGGGATGAATATTCTTTCTTTTTGAGAGTGAATTAGAAGGGATGCACTAAAGCCCTGAGTCTGACCTCCATCTTGGCCCCAGGCAAGAATAACAGCGCCAAGGGCCCAGCTACCAGCATCAAGGTCAGGTCAAACAGAAATCCACAGCCACGCCCCACAACGGAGGGAGCCCCTAGATTTCAGGGTGCTGGCCTTGAACATGGCAGCTGCATTTGTGCTGCGATTCAAACATGGTCAACAAACTTCAAAACAGAGAAGCAAGAAGAACTACAATCCTGCAGCCTGTGGAACAAAAACCACATTCACAGAAAGATAGACAAGATGAAAAGGCAGAGGGCTATGTACCAGATGAAGGAACAAGATAAAACCCCAGAAAAACAACTAAATGAAGTGGAGATAGGCAACCTTCCAGAAAAAGAATTCAAAATAATGATAGTGAAGATGATCCAGCACCCCAGAAAAAGAATGGAGGCAAAGACTGAAAAGATGCAAGAAATGTTTAACAAAGACCTAGAAGAATTAAAGAACAAACAACTAGAAGAATTAAAGAACAAACAAACAGA
>NC_041232.1:64669616-64670099 GCF_002837175.3 Physeter macrocephalus
TTAACAAAGACCTAGAAGAATTAAAGAGCAAACAAACAGAGATGAACAATACAATAACTGAAGTGAAAAATACACTAGAAGGAATCAATAGCAGAATAACTGAGGCAGAAGAACGGATAAGTGACCTGGAAGACAGAATGGTGGAATTTACTGCTGTGGAACAGAATAAAGAAAAAAAAATGAAAAGAAATGAAGATGGCCTAAGAGACCCCTGGGACAACATTAAATGCAACAACATTCACATTATAGGAGTCCCAGAAGGAGAAGAGAGAGAGAGAGAGGACCTGAGAAAATATTTGAAGAGATTATAGGCAAAAACTTCCCTAACGTGGGAAAGGAAATAGCCACCCAAGTCCAGGAAGTGCAGAAAGCCCCATAGAGGATAAACTCAAGGAGACACACACCGAGACACATAGTAATCAAATTGGAAAAAATTAAAGACAAAGAAAAATTATTGAAAGCAACAAGGGAAAAACAACAAAT
>NC_041232.1:64670175-64670726 GCF_002837175.3 Physeter macrocephalus
AGGGAGTGGCATGACATATTTAAAGTGATGAAAGGGAAGAACCTACAACCAAGATTACTCTACCCAGCAAGGATCTCATTCAGATTCAATGGAGAAATCAAAAGCTTTATAGACAAGCAAAAGCTAAGAGAATTCAGCACCACCAAACCAGCTCTATAACAAATGCTAAAAGGAACTTCTCTAAGTGGGAAACACAAGAGAAGAAAAGGGTCTACAAAAACAAACCCATAACAATTAAGAAAATGGTCATAGGAACATACATATTGATAATTACCTTAAATGTGAATGGATTAAATGTTCCAACCAAAAGACACAGGCTCGCTGAATGGATACAAAAACAAGACCCATATATATGCTGTCTACAAGAGACCCACTTCAGACCTAGGGACACATACAGACTGAAAGCGAGGGGATGGAAAAAGATATTCCATGCAAATGGAAATCAGAAGAAAGCTGGAGTAGCAATTCTCATAAAAGACAAAATAGACTTTAAAATAAAGAATGTTACAAGAGACAAGAAAGGACACTACATAATGGTCAAGGGATCAATC
>NC_041232.1:64670997-64671622 GCF_002837175.3 Physeter macrocephalus
ATAAATGAAATAGAAACAAAGAAAACAATAGCAAAGATCAATAAAACTAAAAGCCGGTTCTTGGAGAAGATAAACAAAATTGATAAACCGTTAGCCAGACTCATCAAGGAAAAATAGGGAGAGGACTCAAATCAATAAAATTAGAAATGAAAGAGGATAAGTTACAACAGACACCGCAGAAATACAAAGCATCCTAAGAGACTACTACAAGCAATTCTATGCCAATAAAATGGACAACCTGGAAGAAATGGACAAATTCTTAGAAAGGTATAACCTTCCAAGTCTGAACCAGGAAGAAATAGAAAATATGAACAGACCAATCACAAGCAATGAAATTGAAATTGTGATTTAAAATCTTCCAACAAACAAAAGTCCAGGACCAGATGGCTTCACAGGTGAATTCTCTCAAACGTTTAGAGAAGAGCTAACACCCATCCTTCTCAAACTCTTCCAAAAAATTGCAGAGGAAGGAGCACTCCCAAACTCATTTTATGAGGCCACCATCATGCTGATACCAAAACCAAACAAAGATACTACAAAAAAAGAAAATTACAGACCAATATCACTGAGGAATATAGATGCAAAAATCCTCAACAAAGTACTAGCAAACAGAATCCAACAACAC
>NC_041232.1:64671641-64672360 GCF_002837175.3 Physeter macrocephalus
TAGATGCAGAAAAAGCTTTTGACAAAATTCAACACCCATTTATGATAAAAACTCTCCAGAGAGTGGGCATAGAGGGAACCTACCTCAACATAATAAAGGCCATATATGACAAACCCACAGCAAACATCATTCTCAGTGGTGAAAAACTAAAAGCATTTCCTCTAAGATGAGGAACAAGACAAGGATGTCCACTATCACCACTATTAATTCAACATAGTTTTGGAAGTCCTAGCCATGGCAATCAGAGAAGAAAAAATTAAAGATGATATGAACAGATGGAGAGATAAACCATGTTCTTGCATTGCAAGAATCAATATTGTGAAAATGACTATACTACCCAAAGCAATCTACAGATTCAATGCAATCCCTATCAAATTACCAATGGCATTTTTTACAGAACTACAATTAAAAATCTTAAAATTTGTATGGAGACTCAAAAGACCCCGAACAGCCAAAGCAGTCTTGAGGGAAAAAAACGGAGCTGGAGGAATCAGACTCCCTGACTTCAGACTATACTACAAAGCTACAGTAATCAAGACAATATGGTACTGGCACAAAAAACAGAAATATAGATCAATGGAACAAGGTAGAAAGCCCAGAGATAAACCCATGTACCTATGGTCAACTAATCTATGACAAAGGAGGCAAGGATATACAATGGAGAAAAGACAGTCTCTTCAATAAGTGGTGCTGGGAAAACTGGATAGCTACATGTAAAA
>NC_041232.1:64672982-64675286 GCF_002837175.3 Physeter macrocephalus
AGAGACGTGGATGGATCTAGAGACTGTCCTACAGAGTGAAGTAAGTCAGAAAGAGAAAAACAAATATCGTATATTAACGCATATATGTGGAACCTAGAAAAATGGTAGAGATGAACTGGTTTGCAGGGCAGAAATTGAGACACAGATGTAGAGAACAAATGTATGGACACCAAGGGGGGAAAGTGGTGGGGGAGAGGTGGTGGTGGTGTGATGAAATGGGCGATTGGGATTGACATACATACAGTAATATGTATAAGATGGATAACTAATAAGAAGCTGCTGTATAACAAAATAAAATAAAATTCAAAAAAAACCAAACAAACTTCAAAACAATCTCCTCTTGACTGGTGGTCTGTGTCTGAAATTCCACCACCGGCATATCAATCATTCCTTTGGCTTAGATTTGTATCCAATTCATTCACCGCATTTAAAGTGAGCGTCTACCCTGCAAGGCAGAGACAAAACAGCCGGTCCCTGCCTTCAGGGCCTCCCCTCCTATGGAGCTGTGATCCGGAGATAAAGGGGGCCAGGATCACAAAGGCTTACCAGCTAAGCCAGGCAGAGGGGAGGGGTCTGCAAGAATTTCCCCACAGAGAAAATGAAAAAGTAAATACTTACCTTACAGGGTTATCAGGAGGTCAGCTGAGCTAATGCTGGCACAATCCCTTGTGCATAAGGGGGGGGGACCTCAACAAATATTAGTTCCCTCCCCCTTCTAACCTGTTCTCATTTATTTACACGTGGGGATTAATCAGGGACTGAGAGGAGGGCTTGCTGGGTGAGAGGGGAAGATGAGAGAGCTGCCCCCATCTGGGGACAGGAGTGGGGGACAGAAGGGGAGGACTTGGGGCTCAGAGATCAACTTCTCTGATGTTCTTCCCCGACATGGCCGCTCCCTTTGATTCACTCTGTTCTCTGCTCACAGGTCCCCTTGTCGGAGAGGCCTTCCTGGGCCACCCACTCAATCTATCACTGTATCTCCTTACCCTGCTTTATTTTTTATTCTTCACAGTCTCTCCACCAGACATATTATACATCCATTTGTTCAGCTGTCTTTCCTACCAAAATGTATGCTCCATGACTACAAGGGACTTTGTTTTGTTCACTGCCAGGGTGGATTCTCAGTGCTGCCAGTTAGTATCTAATTTGGCCTTGGTCAAGTTTTTCATCTCTCTATACTTTTTTCATAGGGTCGCTTTGATGATTAAGTGCACTGATAATAAAGCAGCACTGGGCACAGTGCCGAGCATATCCTAAGTTCTCAATAAATAGCAGCTGTTGTTATCATTGGTTATTTTCCAGTAAGTTTTTACTTCCTGTGGGTCAGATGTCTGGAGACCACTGTGGCTACTCAAGGAATCATCTCATCTTGAGTGGAGCCAGAAATAGAAGGCTGCACTATTTGGGGGACTGTGAAAATACTGCTTACCTTTCCATAGCTGATGAGCTAAGGATTCCTAGGATACGGTTCTCAAATATGGCTGCGCATTGGGGTCATCTGGGGATTTTTTTAAATGACTGATGCCTGCGGCCTCCCACAGAGATTCTGATGTAATCAGCATGGTGGGTGGCCTGAGAGTTGGGATTTTTCTTAAGTTCCCCAGGTGCTTCTAATGTGTATCAGGTTTGAGAGCCGCTGCTCCAGTGTGCTGCCAGATTTCCCCTTGCAAGTCAGTGAGACAAATGTCTAATTATGGCCTGGTGGTTAATGTATCTTCCTAAAAGGAGCCACTTGCTCACAGACCGGCCCATTAAAAATTAATCACTTTGGCCCAGCAGGGTCCCTCACTTAGAGGTTGCTAGTGACTGTGATGCAGAATCCTAGGATTCTAGCGCCCCACAGAGGAAAGCCTCGAGACCAGCAGCACAAGCAGATGGGGAAACTGAGGCTGAAGCAGCCAAACCAAGCCTTCCCTCCACCCAGCTCTCTAACCAGCCCAGCCCTGGTCCTAGCGAGGATGGTGGGATTAGAGCTGGCGATCCCGGCGCATCACCGAACAAACAAAACATTTGATCATGTCTTTGAACTGTAAGAGAATTCAGAGTTGATGACTTGGACCCCAGGAGGATAATGTCCAAAGCTTTTATCTGTGATGGTGACCTCTAGTTGAATTAGAAGACAACAACATTTCAAGAAAGTGCTTTTTAAAAAGAAGCCCCGGGCTTCCCTGGTGGCGCAGCGGTTGAGAGTCTGCCTGCCGATGCAGGGGACGCGGGGTCGTGCCCCGGTCCGGGAAGATCCCACATGCCGCGGAGCGGCTGGGCCCGTGAGCCATGGCCGCTGAGCCTGCGCGTCCGGAGCCT
>NC_041232.1:64675366-64678903 GCF_002837175.3 Physeter macrocephalus
CGCGTACCGGAAAAAAAAAAAAAAAAAAAAAAAAAAAAAAAAAAAAAAAAGAAGCCCAACTCCATTGCTTCCACTTTCCTGCTGTTTAAAAGTAAGAAGTACAGTATGCTGAGTGAAAGAAGCCAGTCACAAAAGGATAGATACTATATAATCCCACTTAGATGAGTAGTCAAATTCATAGAGCCAGAAAGTAGAGTGGTGGTCGCCAGGGGCTTTGGGGGGAGGAGTACGGTAAGCTACTGTTTACTCAGTTTTGCACGTGGTGGTGATGGTTGCACAACACGTACTTAATACTACTGAACTGTACACCTAAAAACAGTTAAGATGGTGAATTTTATGTGTATTTTACCACGATTAAAAATAAGTTGTTTTTTAAAGCAATTCTATTATAATTTTTTTTAATGTAAAACGAAGGGACCACATGGGGGCTGCAGGCCTATAGGAACTTAACTGGGCTTTTGGTTGATTTCCATGGAAACTGGGGAAGAGATGAATTTCATTGGACAGGATTCCCCACAGCATGGAGTGGGGAAGGGGCAGCCCCGAGAACGGAGGGTAGCAGATCAGCATTTAAGGGCATCTTAGAAGTTAATGAAAACTCAGTGCAGCTGATTTAACAATACTGTTTCTTCACCGTGTGTATATTTTAGCTGCACAAACAGAATGTACCAGGTGACTTACCAATCACTGTGTTGTAATGGTGGGCTTTTAAGATTGTGTGTTCCTTCCCTCAGCCTGAGAGATTCCCTGCTGCACACATTCATGGAAATGCATTTAATAGAATGAGTTTAGAGTCAGCAATAAGAAAGGCGATTCCGCTGTGGTGTTATTTCTTTTTTAAAAGGCTTCTAACGTACATGATATGGATATTGGCACAAATAAGAATCATACCTTCAGAGGAAGGAGGCTGTGGAGAGGGAGGCTATATGTTTCTGCCTAAACTGGGCCTCTGGGAGGGTGTTGTTTTTCTAAATGATCTTCTGATGAGTGTCTGTAACACAGAGAATTAGCCCCTATTACAGGTCAATCTGCTGCTCAGAGAAATCTGCCTGGCCTGTGAGCAAGGCAAGTCATAAATCCCTCAGGCAGGGCAGGATATTAAAGATCATCCAGGGCTTTGCTCGTCCAAGTTCAGTCCCCTGACCTGCATCATCGGCATCACCTTGTTGGCCTGACGAAATGGAATCTACATGTGTTCAGCCCGGATTCCCAAGAATTCGAGTGCATGCCAAGGTCGGAGGAGCTGCGCTCTGGAGGGTGCTGCTGGCACATCTCCCACAAGCTTGCCCATTCTGTGCTTGCCCACCTCTGCCTGTCAGGAGCCCAGCCCCCCTTGGACAGCCCGGTGGCTTTCGAGGGCTCTCTTTACTTGAAAGGCAGTAGAGCTGCATATTCACATCAAAGGTGCTACATCAGCACAACCTGGGGTTGAATTCCAGCTGTGCCACTAACAGCCTGTGTGACTGTGGATAGGTTGCTTACCCTCTCTGTGCCTCAGATGCCTCCCTGTCAAATGACTATAATGAGAGTCCCTACCTCATGGGGTTGTTGCAAGGATGAAATGAGTTAATCCATATGAAGCATGAGAGCAGTTCGAGAACCTCAGTAAATTTTAGCTATCATCAGTGTATTGCATGGATTTCTGCCTTACGCTTTGGCTCATGTCTATCCCAAGAGCCTCAGAGAGCAAGCTTAGCTCCTGGTCCGAATGACAGCCTTGCATGAGTCTAGAGGCAGCTTTCATGCCCCCCACAATGTTCTCCAGGCTCAGCGTGCCCTGTCTTTCCCTTTCCTTATGTGATGTTCCTTTGGTTTCCACAGCACATCCACCAGGAGCTCTTCTGGGAACTTGCACCTCCACAAAATCACAGCAATCGTGCAACCGCCGCCATTGACCCCCTAAAGCTCAAAGTTTTTACTTCTCCATAGCCTGATTCCTTTCTCCCTTGACCTAGCTTCTTCTAGATCAGACAGGAGTCCATGTGTGCATTCCTACCCACTTTCAAGGAAGTGTGGTACCCAGGGGCCTTCCTGAAGCCTTTCTGAGACCGTTAACCCCCTTCTATGTGGAGAGCAGCATCTTTGCTGCCAGCCCAGCTTGCAAGCCTCCCAGCTTCCAGTGACAGGTGTGCTGAGCCTGCAACTGCCACAAGTGCTCCAAGAACGGCCCTCCAACTAGTCAGAATCAGCAGGAGCCCAATCACAGGCACAGGCCTGCCCAGGGCTTTCCACAGCCTACGCTGAAAGCCCCATCCTACCCACCATCCCTTCCTCTCCACTCGGCGTCCCTCCACAGCTCCCTGCGTCCTTCCTGGGGGTCTCAAAGTAGGAAGGGCATAAGGGTTCCCTTGGGAACTCATATGAGATGGAGATTGGAGGGCTCTAAGTCAGCTTTGGCCAGTCTGCACATCTCACAAGCACTTCCCCTGATTCTCATACAGGAGGTCCTTGGGGACCGCTGACCTTCAGAACGAAGGTCAGTCTCCTCAGCCCCTCCCCATGTCCCATTTGTCCACATGTCCAGATGTCTGTCCTCTGAGCACATTCTAGGTCTCGCCGGTCCCCCAACCTTTACTCACACTGGCTCCCCCCAGCCACCACCCCCTCAGATGTTCCCCAGCACAGCTATCCAAGATGTCCCCATCCATCAAGACCAACTGAAACCAACCTCTTCTCATGAAGCCTTCTCTGACCCACCTCAGGACAAAATACCACCCCTCTGTGCTCTGAGCACGCTTCTGCCTTGCTGCCTACCATTGACTCTATTTAGTATGTGAGGTGGTGGAGGTCCAGCAGCATACAGGCTAGTGTATGGGCTCTGCAGCTGGATGCCCTGGACCACTTCCCAGCCATGTGAACTTGAACAAGTTGTATAGAGAGCCTGCATCTAGTATCTGATGGATGGATTGTTGAATAAGTTCAGGTAAAATGCTAACGCAGCGCCCAGCACAGAGCAAGTCCTACATAAATATTGACCGAGATCCTCTCCTGGTCCTTCCAATCATCTTTTCCTATTGAACGTTTCATCTATTTAACCACATTACATGCTCTTTGAAGCCAGGGATGATCTTAGTCATTTCATTTCTGCCGCACATGGATGACACAAGTTGGGCTCCCAGGACACATGCCACAGACTTCTGATCAGGAAGGTGAGGCTGTCAGAGCCCCACTCCATCCTGACCTGGAAGCAGGGGCAGCCCTCAACAGCCATTCGGTATGAACGGAGCAGCAACCCTTCCTGCCTGCCCTGCCATCCCCCCACCCCAACGCACGCACAGAGCTATGGCTGACTGCACTCTTATCTTTTTTCTTTTAATAGATCTTTATTGGAGTATTATTGCTTCACATTACTGTTAGTTTCTGTTGTACAACAAAGTGAATCAGCCACATGCATACACATGTCCCCATATCCCCTCCCTCTTGCGTCTCCCTCCCACCCCCCCTATCCCACCCCTCTAGGTGGTCACAAAGCACCGAGCTGATCTCCCTGTGCTATGCGGCTGCTTCCCACTAGCTATCTATTTTACATTTGGTAGT
>NC_041232.1:64679290-64680030 GCF_002837175.3 Physeter macrocephalus
CCTCACTACAAATAACTCAATTTCGTTTCTTTTTATGGCTGAGTCATATTCCATTGTATATATGTGCCACAGCTTCTTTATCCATTCATCTGTTGATGGACACTTAGGTTGCTTCCATGTCCTGGCTATTGTAAATAGAGCTGCAATGAACATTGTGGTACATGACTCTTTTTGAATTATGGTTTTCTCAGGGTATATGCCCAGTAGTGGGATTGCTAGGTCATATGATAGCTCTATTTTTAGCTATTTAAGGAAACTCCATACTGTGGTTGTATCAATTTACATTCCCACTAACAGTGCAGGAGGGTTCCCTTTTCACCACACCCTCTCCAGCATTTATTGTTTCTAGATTTTTTGATAATGGCCATTCTGACCAGCATGAGGTGATACCTCATTGTAGTTTTGATTTGCATTTCTCTAATAGTGATGTTGAGCATCTTTTCATGTTCCTCTTGGCCATCCATATGTCTTCCTTGGTGAAATGTCTATATAGGTCTTCCACCCATTTTGTAACTGGATTTTCTTTTTTTTGATATAGAACTCCATGAGCTGTTTGTATATTTTGAAGATTAATCCTTTGTCTGTTGTTTCATTTGCAAATATTTTCTCCCATTCTGAGGGTTGTCTTTTTGTCTTGTTTATGGTTTCCTTTGCTGTGCAAAAGCTTTTACGTTTAATTAAGTCCCATTTGTTTATTTTTGGTTTTATTTCCATTACTCTAGGAGGTGGGTCAAAAAAGA
>NC_041232.1:64680072-64680970 GCF_002837175.3 Physeter macrocephalus
GTCTTTAATCCATTTGGAGTTTATTTTTGTGTATAGTGTTAGGGAGTGTTCTAATTTCATTCTTTTACATGTAGCTGTCCAGTTTTCCCAGCACCACTCATTGAAGAGGCTGTCTTTTCTCCATTGTATGTTCTTGCCTCCTTTGTTGTTAATTAGGTGCCCATATGTGTGTGGGTTTATCTGTACGCATTCTATCCTGTACCATTGATCTATATTTCTGTTTCTGTGCCATACTGTCTTGATTAGTGTAGCTCTGTGGTATAGTTTGAAGTCGGGGAGCCCGATTCCTCCAACTCAGTTTTTCTTTCTTAAGATTGCTTTGGCTATTCGGGGTCTTTTGTGTTTCCATATGAATTGTAAAATTTTTTGTTTTAATTCTGTGAAGAATGCCATTGGTAGTTTGATAGGGATTGCATGGAATCTGTAGATTGCTTTGGATAGTATAGTCATTTTCACAATATTGATTCTTCCAATCCAAGAACATGGTATATTTCTCCATCTGTTTATGACATCTTTGATTTCTTTCATCAGTGTTGTAGAGTTTTCTGAGTTCAAGTCTTTCGCCTCCTTAGACAAGTTTATTCCTAGGTATTTTATTCTTTTTGTTGCAGTGGTAAATGGAAATGTTTCCTTAATTTCTCTGATTTCATTGTTGCTCTAAGGAGTGCCAGAGATTTCAGTACATTAATTTTGTATCCTGCAACCTTACCAAATTCATTGATTAGTTCTAGTAGTTTACTGGTGGCATCTTTAGGATTCTCTATGTATAGTATCATGTCATCTGCAAACAGTGACAGTTTTACTTCTTCTTTTCCAATTTGGATTCCTTTTACTTCTTTTTCTTCTCTAATTGCTGTGGCTAGGACTTCCAAAACTATGTTGAATAAGAGTGGTGAGA
>NC_041232.1:64681134-64682885 GCF_002837175.3 Physeter macrocephalus
TATCACATTGATTGATTTACATATATTGAAGAATCCTTGCATCCCTGGGATAAATCCCACTTGATCATGGTGTATGATCCTTTTAATGTGTTGTTGGATTCTGTTTGCTAGTATTTTGTTCAGGAGTTTTGCATTTATGTTCATCAGTGTTATGGGTCTATAATTTTCTTTTTTTGTGATATCTTTTTCTGGTTTTGGTATCAGGGTGATGGTGGCTTCATAGAATGAATTTGGGAGTATTTCTCCATCTGCAACTTTTTGGAAGAGTTTGAGAAGTTATCAGTGTTAGCTCTCCTCTAAATGTTTCATAGAATTCACCTGTGAAGCCATCTGGCCCCGGACTTTTGTTTGTTGGAAGATTTTTAATTACGGTTTCAACTTCATTACTTGTGATAGGTCTGTTTATATCTTCTAATTCTTCCTGGTTCAGTCTTGGAAAATTGTACCATTCCAAGAATTTGTCCATTTCTTTGTGGTTGTTCATTTTATTGGCATATAGTTGTTTGTAGTAGTCTCTTATAATCCTTTGTATTTCTGCATTGTCAGCTGTGATTTTTCCTTTTTCATTTATAATTTTATTGATTTGCGTCCTCTCCCTATTTTTCTTGATGAGTCTGGCTAAGGGTTTATCAATTTTGTTTATCTTCTCAAAGAACCAGCTTTTAGTTTTATTGATCTTTGCTATTGTTTTCTTCTCTTCTATTTCTTTTACTTCTGCTCTGACCTTTATGATTTCTTTCCTTCTACTGACTTTGGGTTTTCTTTGTTCTTCTTTCTCTAGTTGTTCTAAGTGTAGGGTTAGAATGTTTATTTGAGATTTTTTTGTTTCTTGAGGTGAGATTGCATTGCTATAAACGTCCCTCTTAGAACTGCTTTTGCTGCATCCCATAGGTTTTGGATTGTCGTGTTTTCATTGTCATTTGTTTCTATGTTTTTTCTAATTACTTCTTTGATTTCTTCAGTGATCTCTTGGTTATTTCGTAGCACACTGTTTAGCCTCCATGTATTTGTGTTTTTTACAGTTTTTTTTCCTGTAATTGATTTCCAGTCTCATAGTATTGTGGTCAGAAAAGGTGCTTGATATGACTTCAATTTTCTTAAATTTTCTGAGGCTTGATTTGTGACCCAAGATGTGATTTATCCTGGAGAATGTTCTATGTGCACTTGAGAAGAAAATGTATTCTGCCACTTTTGGGTGGAATATTCTATAAATATCAATTAGATCTATCTGGTCTATTTTGTCATTTAAAGCTTGTGTTTCCTTATTTATTTTCTGTTTCGATGATCTGTCCTGCCGCCAGCCGCGGCGGGTCCTCAAAGTGCAGCAACAATCGACGAGAGGGGGTAGGGAACTGAGAGCACCAAGGTATGGGATCAGAAGGGCACAAACAACTGATGGTTGCAAGGCAAGTTTAATAACAAAGCATAGTCATATATATACCCCTAAAGCAGGGACTCTTAACAGACATTGCGCCCTAAAGCAGAAACCTTGTATAAACATTGTTCTGTAGAACTGGTCTTTTATCTCAGCTTAGTCGCCACCATATCTGCAGGGACTTTGCATAGTCATTGTGCCCTAAAAGAAAGGAATGCCACTGTCTCGAGGGCTCGGTCTCAGCGCCCGGGGCACGGCACCGCGAAACATCCTGCTGCTCGAAGGCGCAAAACGGGTTTATTGCTTATTCCACAAAGGCACCAACTCCCCTCCAGGGTTGCTTATCCTAGCTTTAGGGAACAACCAGGGACTCTCA
>NC_041232.1:64683184-64749250 GCF_002837175.3 Physeter macrocephalus
TGTAAGTGGGGTGTTAAAGTCCCCTACTATTATTGTGTTACTGTCAATTTCTCTTTTCATGGTTGTTAGCATTTGCCTTATGTATTGAGGTGCTCCTATGTTGGGTGCATAAACATTTATAATTTTTATATCTTCTTCTTGGATTGTTCGTTTGATTATTATGTAGTGTCACTCCTTATCTCTTGTAACAGTCTTTATTTTAAAGTCTATTTTATCTGATACGAGTATTGCTACTCCAGCTTTCTTTTGATTTCCAATTGCATGGAATATCTTTTTCCAGCCCTTCACTTTCAGTCTGTATGTGTCCATAGGTCTGAAGTGTCTCTTGTAGACAGTGTATATATGGGTCTTGTTTTTTTATCTGTTCAGCCAGTCTGTGTCTTTTGGTTGGGGCATATAATCCATTTACATTCAAGGTTATTATTGATATGTATGTTCCTATTACAATTTTCTTAACTGCTTTGGGTTTGTTTTTGTGGGTCTTTTTCTTCTCTTGTGCTTCCCACCTAGAGAAGTTTCTTTAGCATTTGTTGTAAAGCTGGTTTGGTGGTACTGAATTCCCTTAGCTTTTGCTTGTCTGAGAAGCTTTTGATTTCTCCATTGAATCTGAAAGAGATCCTTGCTGGGTAGGGTAATCTTGGTTGTAGGTTTTTCTCTTTCATCACTTTAAGTGTATCCTGCCACTCCCTTCTGGCCTAAAGAGTTTCTGCTGAAAAATCAGCTGATAACCTTATGGGAATGCCTTCGTATGTTGCTTTTTGTTTTTCCCTTGCTGCTTTTAATAATTTTTCTTTGAATTTAATTTTTGGGCCCTAAGCCTTACGAGGGTCTTAATGGCGCATTCCTCAGAGGGCGATGCTGGCCACACTGTCCATGGGTGTAAGTGGGGTGTTAAAGTCCCCTACTATTATTGTGTTACTGTCAATTTCTCTTTTCATGGTTGTTAGCATTTGCCTTATGTATTGAGGTGCTCCTATGTTGATTCTAATGTTGGTGTGTTCAGTGTTGTCCCAGAGGTCTCTGAGATTGTCTTCAATTCTTTTCATTTTTTCTTCTTTAATCTGTTCCTTGGCAGTTATTTCCACCATTTTGTCTTCCATCTCACTTATTCGTTGTACTGCCTCAGTTATTCTGTTATTGATTCCTCCTAGTGTATTTTTCATTTCAGTTATTGTGTTGTTCATCTGTTTGTTTGTTCTTTAGTTCTTCTAGATATTTGTTAAACATTTCTTGTATTTTCTCAAAACATGCCTCCATTCTATTTCTGAGACTCTGGATCATCTTTACTATCATTACTCTGAATTCCTTTTCAGGTAGGTTGCCTATTTCCTCTTCATTTATTTGGTCTTGTAGGTTTTTACCTTGCTCCTTCATCTGTGACATACTTTTTGCCGTCTCATTTTTTTTTTTTTTAATGTGGGATTGTGTTCCTGTCTTACTGGTTGTTTGGCCTGAGGCTTCCAACACTGGAGTTTGTAGGATGTTGGGTAGAGCTGGGTCTTGGTGCTGAGATGAGGACCTCTGTGAGACCTCTGTCCGATGAATATTCCCTGGGGTCTGCGATAACAAAGTAAAAAATAAAATTAGACTAGGAAACTAACAGATATGTTAGAAAGAATATAAAGATAAAAATATAGATGAATCAACAACTGGAAGGTACATCAGTACCACAATAGTAAGAAATAGGAGGAGGAAGAAGGAAAAAAAGAAAGAAAGAAAAAAAAAGGCAGGGGGAGGCCTTGGCTGTGGAGGGTGAGGTCTAAGCAAGAGCGAGGTTTGGTGGTGGGTGGGGCCTATGCTCAGGACCCACAGGGCTGGAAAAGGCCCTGGGGGCTGTGGGGGGTGGGGTTTAGGCTCAAGGAACAGAAGGGGCCCAGGCGTGCCCCCCACCACTGGTCTCAGAGGGCAAGGGACTTCACCTGGGAGTCCAGCAGGCTGCCCGCACTTGAGTGGGCGGGGCAAACGCCCTCCTCTCCTCTCCTGCTCCTCCCGTCTGGGAGGGCTCCTCCCACCTGCCTCTCCTGTTCTCCCCTCAGCCTCCTTCCTATGCCCCCAGGACCCATGCAGCCTGGAGGGGGCTTTGAAGGGGGGGTATCGGCCTGGGAGCTCAGCAGGCTCCCCGGCCCAAGCGGGCCAGGAGATCACCCTCCGCTCCTCTCCCGCTCTTCCATGAGGGTCCCTCCCACCTGCCTCTCCTGATCTCCCCAGCCTCGGGGGTGCCAATCCTGTCTGGCCTCCACTTCTCCTCCCCCTTCAGTCCCCTCATGTCTTGTTCACTTGGGGGTTCCTCCCATCTCTTTGGGCATCAGGGTCCCCACCAGCAGCTGGCAGGCACCCTAGTTGTGGGGAGATGCTAACTTGGCGTCTTCCCACACCCAGGGCTTTTATTCTTGGGAGAGTGTTGTCCCTATTTAAATTTGCCCTACCTCTGTGAGGTGCCAGTAGGTGCATTAAAGGGTGAAGTGGAAAGTTTATGGGATCAAGCCTTCTCCTCCAGCCTTCTGACTCCCAGACCCAAGAGATCAGGCTTGGGCCAGTGGAGGCACAGAGAAGGCAAGCTGAGCAGAGCTGAAGCCCACCCAATACAGGCTCGCCGGAGCAGCGGATGGGTGCCCACCCTTCCGGGGTGAGTTCGATGGAGGCTGTTCTGAATTCCTTGGCAGGCAGCTGGGACTGAGTGTGGTTTCCTTGCTCCTTCAGCAAAGAGAATGCTCAGCTTTAATTCTACCCTCCCTCTGGATCTGTGGAGGGTCCCTAATTACTCTCCTCCTGGGGCAGCTGCTACCAGATTATCTCCAAACACCTTTAAGGCTTTCAAAGTCAAAGCCTCTCACTGGCTGGACATGACTCCAGCACAATGGGCTGGTTGGAGTAATAGCTGAAGAAGCCCAAAGGCCCCATGGTGGGGTCTAGACAGGAAACCGTGTCCACCCCTCCCAGTGGTGCCTCTGGAGTTGCCTTCTCACCGGAAACACCAAGGGACAGGGTGGCAGGAGGAATGGGACACTAGGGAAAGGGTGATTCTGGTCTTGTCTCTTACACTCAGGGGGTGACCCGAGGAGTGTCCACTTCCCGTCTCCCCAGCGTGGTGATGAGACAACATGCCCGGCCTGTACCCTCTGTCCCACCCACTGGTCAGCCTGCCGATGGGCGAGCCCCAGAAGAGACCATGTCTGATCACTGAAGACAACTTCCTCTACATCCAAATGGAACTGCAACTATCTTCACCCTGCAGGCTCCGGCAGAAAAGCCATTTAAGGATTTCTGTTGAGCCAGTACACTTACGGATTTATGAGCCCTTCTGATAAAATTGAGTCTCCACTCCTGGGTATCTTTAAAGACTTCTTTTTATTCTAGAAAATTCTGACTTTTGCCCCATCCACTCAACTAAAACTCTTCTGTTGAATTCAGATCACCAGTATTGTGCGGTGGGCCCCAGCGCCTCTCCCACTCAGACACCCAGGGCTCATCTCAGCTGAGGGCAAGACCTCCAGCCCCTTCCCGTGTCTGCCCCACAGACCCAGGAATGGAGGCTCCCCTCTGTTCCCATCCCCCCCTTCCCCAGGGCTTCCCTTGCTCCAGAGCCTGGCAGAAAATGCACTGCACCTTCCCAAATTCTCCTCTGTCCTGTGGCTTCTGAAACATATCAGTAAATCCCCTGACTTGAGGGACAAGTAACTTGAGGGAAGCAGCTAGTAGTTGACAAAAATCTGGCAGGTTCTTGGTTTTCATTCGAAGGTAAGGAAGAGCCAGGGGTGAACTTTCTCAGCTGTTACCATGGCCTTGCCCATAATTCTGGCCCTGGGGCAGCCTTGCCCATGCAAACATCTTTCTTTTACTTTCAGGGCAGGTGTTTCAGAAGGAAGCTCCCTGTGTCCCACTTCAGCTCCAGACTCTGCAGATAGGCAGGTGTTAATTATAGGGAATTCCTTCCCATAAAAGATTGCTCATTTACACATCAGAGTAAACTCGCCTTAAGTCACCTCCCCTCTGGGTACTCTGCTTTAGTCTTCCTCTGACACTCTCACCCTCTGACTGGAAAAAATTGGACCACTCTTTATTTATAAGCCACCCACCCAGATGTAAGCTTCTACAGTCTGGCTTGTCTCTCCTTTTTAGAATCAAACTTAAACTCCTAACAGATTACTCTTCATACAGCAATGTGGATGAGTCCAGATGCATTACGCTAAGGGGAAGAATTCAGACTCAAAAGGCCACACGCTGTGATTCCATTTATATGACGTTCTGCACAAGCAAAACTAAAGGGATGGAAAACAGTGGTTTCTAGGGAACTGGAGCTCGGGGGTGACCAGAAGGGGGCACGAGGGAATTGTGTGAGCTGACAGAATTGTATGTCTCTTGATTGTGATGGTGGTTTCATGATCCTACGCTTTGTCAAAACTCATAGAACTGTACCCTAAAAAGAGTGAATTTTACTCTTTATAAATTATACTTCAATAAACCTGACTTTAAAAAAAATTACTTACACTTGCCAGTCCTTTCTGGAAGAAGGCAAGGCATAAGGCAAAAGCTGTCAACTTTTCTAAACTCCTCATCCACCGTTGAAAGTGGGAACTGGATTTCTCCATAAAATCAGGTCTGTTAAAGAAGGGGATCAGTGGTTCCTCCAGAAGGTGCCCCATTTTGAAGGGGTTAAGACCATGTGAGACGTTCCTTACTCATCCATCCATCCGTGTTCATTGGACATTTCCTAGGAGGCAGACTTGGAAGTAGGCAATGCATAAATGGCTGTGAAACAAGATACAGCCTCTGCCCATGAGGGGTGAATAGTCTAGTGGTCCTGGGGGTGGGGTGGGTGAAGGTGGAACTGCAGAGAAGTAAAGAAACAGTAACAAGACAGGGATCATGGAGCTCCTGGGAAGGGGCATTCAACCTCATCCCAGGGAGTTGGGAAGCTTCTGAGAGGAAGCAGGCCTGAGTGTGAGTTAGCCAGGAAGGACAGTGGGTGTGAGGACACCCATCCCTGGAAAGTACACATGCAAAGGCCCAAAGGACAGAGAAAGGGGGCATATTTTTAGAATTATAAGGAGCTGATTTTGGAGCATCGAGGCTGGGGAATGGGTATGCCTTGGTCTTTTCTTCCTTCCTTCCACCAGTCTGAGGACCTGATCTAAAGAAATAAGTGCCACAGAGGAGAGAAAACTGCTGTAACTCAGGGCTCTCAGGTTTAAAACATAATAAATCTTTGCTCAACAAGTGACGAGATTTCAGATTAATTGATCAAAAGCTCCTGGGTACTTGGGCTTCCTAACGTTTCATCTGTTTTTAACCTAGGTCTGTGATACTTTTTACATCAGCAAAAAGGAAAATTAGATGCTAAATTGGAAATTACAACAGCAAATAACAAAACCATCCCTAGAATTTCTCATTGGATCCCCCTGGTGCTAATTATCTGACCTTGACCGCCAAATAGGTCTATTTTTTCACTTTAGAGAGACCGTTCCACGTGATTCAACAGACATTTCCCAGATTCCACTGTTGGACCAGCTTTGTGAATTACATAGAGAACAAGCTCCGAATTGCCTGGCTTTATTTCCCTATCTGTACTGAAGCACCTATGCTGTCACTATATCCCGTAGTGAGGGATTCCACTCCAGACTGCACATTGAGCAGTGGCTGAAATCAGCTAGAACATCTATCCCCCAAAAGACACTCTGTAGAACTCCCAGAATCCTCTGGGCCAACCAAAGCTGTGTCCACTCTGCCTTTTAGGGCTGCTTCCAAAAGCCCTTCACCCGCACCCATTATGAAGGTGGCCTCATCCATTCCCAGCAGGGGCCTGGAATCTGGCATCACGGCAGAATTAATTTAATCATCTGCACCAAAGCAACTGGCTTGATTTAAATTTTACAGCTATTTCTGACATTCAGCCACTGAATAAATCAAATTCCACTGTCTCATCGTTACTCTGTTGATGGTGATAACAAACTCAAGTATGGCTCCTATTTATCCATCTTCTTACTAGATGAGGGTAGAGTGCTATGCGTCGTTACATCAAGATGGGGTGGGAAAGCATTGCTTCTTAAATAGTGTCATCCTGGATCCCTTTCTACAGAAGAGAACTCCAGGGCCTCATAAGATTCCCCCCCCAAATCCTCTGAGCCCCACAAAGCTGCCTGAACCCCTCTAACCAGACGATCAATGGTAAAGGATGGAGAGTGAAAGGGGTCCTGTCTCCCTGGAAAGGAAAAGGAGGAGAGGCATGTGAGGGAGGGTGTCTACAAATGACTGATTACTGGAAGCCGGGATTTTGTCTTCCAGGGTTACCTGTCAGAAGGGTTGGTAACGAAATGGTACCGCTCACCACGCCTGCTCCTCTCCCCTAACAACTACACCAAAGCCATTGACATGTGGGCCGCTGGCTGCATCCTGGCCGAGATGCTCATGGGGAGGATGCTCTTTGCTGGTAAGCTGCTACCCAGGCCACCTTCCTTCTCCTCTGCTGTAGCTCAGTAAAAGGGTAGACACATGTTAATCACAAACATGCTAGTCTTTCTCTTGGACATTACCTCTGCAGCTTTTATGGCACTACTTGGAGGCACCTCATTATCAACCATTTCAGGCAAAATACTGGAGAGGCTAAAAAAAGCCTTCTGAGCACAGAACTTTCAAAATCAATAATCGTGTATATTCAAACACCTTGAGATTGACCCCTGAAAACACCCATCCTACATTTTCAGCCCCTTCCTCTCCTCTCCCTGCCACTGTGAGGCGTCAGTCTGGAGTGTTCATTTGGAGAGGGGACCCCACAAGTCTCCCAGAGTCTCTGAACTGAGCCTACATGAGCCCACTGCAGGGAGAGGCCAAGGGACTTGTTCAGAGCAGATGCTGATCCGTAGGCACTTTCTGGGCCAGCGCTCACAGCATCCACAAGTGCCTAGTGGCTCACAGGCCATCATGGGAGACACGGAAGAGCCCCGCCCTCGGCTACCAGCTTCTGGAAGACTGGGACCCCATGGGGATCGGTGGTAAGGGGAGGGAGCTCTGTGCAGCTGGGTGAGTCAGGGGCACTTCTTAAGGAAGATGGGGCCTGGTTGGATTTCACCTGGTGGAGGTAAATGGCAAGGCTACTCATGCCAAAAGGGAAAATGGAGGAACTGGAGGTAAGAACAGCCTGGAAGTCAGAGGGGGCAGCAAGGATTCAGACCTGACCCATCCCAGCAGTGTCAAAGCTCTGAAGCAGCATCAGTGATGGCCTAAGCATAGAAGAGGAGTTGAGTTTCCAAGATGCACAAAGCCTGAAGCTTCTTACAGATGAGGATCCCAGCATCCAGCATGATGCCTGGCAGGGAGACCACACTCCATAAATAATCATTTGTTGAATGAATGAATGAGTAAGTGAATGAGTGCTTGAACGCTCGACTCCATCCTGTCCCACAGACCTGGCACAGTCTGTCTTCCTCCCTCAGCCCAAAGGAGCACAGAGGCAGTGTGCTCATGACACGTCCCAAGCTTAATTTGTTCTTCCTGACTTTTTTTCCTCCTAATGGGAATCCAAAAGGTAAGACTCATTGCTAGCCTTAAAATTACTTCCTTCCCCAGCCCAGTAAAGGACATGCACAGAGGCATATGGGAAAGAGCATTTGGAAAGCCTTGGGCCAGGCTGCTCCCATCACTTTAGTGATGGCTGACTCAGGCAATATGAGACTGGCCCATTCCAGAGGCACAGGATGCTAGGGGAATGGATGGGGCCCCAGAGGCTACCCCTTCTTTCTACACTTGACCAAGCCCCAGAGATGGCAAGCAACTTGCCCACAGTCACACAGCAAGTTAGTGGCAGAGTGAACTCAGGTCCCCTGGCTCCCAGCCCAGCTCTGGTCCCGCTGTCCCAGGGCCCTAGAACGGCCCGGGAGCTTCTACACGTGCCAGCCACGTGGGCAGCATGCTCAACCATCTGGTGTTTACCTCCCCAGGGGCTCACGAACTGGAGCAGATGCAGCTCATCCTGGAGACCATCCCTGTGATCCGGGAGGAGGACAAGGACGAGCTGCTCAAGGTGATGCCTTCCTTCGTCAGCAGCACCTGGGAGGTGAAGAGGCCACTGCGCAAGCTGCTCCCTGAAGTGAACAGCGAAGGTACCAGAGCCCCACAGCCGAGCCAGAACCTGGAGGCAGCACTCTGGTTTCACCTTGGGGGGCTGGGGCAGGCACGCTCTTCCAAAAGGACCAAACAGAGTCCCTAGACACGGAAGCTGGGGACCCCTGGCAGCGGGCGTTTGCCCTCGCTACTTCCAGACTGAGTTCGGCCATCGGGCCACCCTCAAGGCGGTCACAGCTGGTCCTCCATACTCTACCCTTGATTTTGCTTCCTTTTCCTTCTTTCTCACTTGCCTCCCTCCCTCTCTTCCACCTCCCTTTATTTTTTCCCTCTGGAAAGCATGGTATGGTTTCATCAGCTCCAAAGCCAGACCCAGGCTCAGTTCCCAGTTCCACCAGTGACTAGCTGTCTGGCCTTGGGCAAGTTTCTTCTCTGCATCTCAGTTTCCTGAACTGTAAAATGGATATAATAATACATGACACATAGGGTCACTGTGACAAGTAAGTAAAATAGAATTTGTAAAGCCCTTAGCATAGGATAGTTGCTCCATCGTCTGAGATGTTACATTGCCACCAGCCTTATACCTGCTAGAGGCTCCCTTAGGAAACCCCTATATCAGGTAGGATATGGGTTTGCCAATTGTAAAAGAAACCCAGATTCTCAACAGCTTAAATAACACGTATTTCTTATTTAAGAAAAAAGAAGTGAAGCTTATTTCTCTCATATACTAATCCAAAGTAGATAGTCTAGGGCCAATGTGGTAGACCTGCTCTACAGTCATCCAGGGCCCAAGCCCCTTCTGTCTTGTATTTCTGCCACCTTAGGGTGTTGCCCTTACCAGCTGGGGGAAGGTAAGAAGGAGGGCAGTTCCCTTGACTTAACCTCACCTCCATTCGTGTCCTGTAGGCCAGAACATAGTCACATGGTCCCACCTCACTGCACTGAGGCTGGGAAGTGGACACTTACTCCATTGCCCCTGTGTCCATTTCTATGAAAGAGGAGAACAGACACGGGGTTCAAATTAGCTGTCTCTGCCACACTCCTCTCCATCAAGAAACCAAGAACTTGGACTAACTATTTCTCTGGCCATGATCCCCATTCAATCTGTCTCAGTTTCCCCATCTTTAAGGGAGGGGGGCAATTTGATTCCCCACAAATTAAGACTCAGCCCATCCACATTTACTTTGATTCCTAGGCCTCTGTAGAAATCCCACCATGTGACACAAGGTTCAGAATTCTCGGGAATTCTGGATCAGGGATGTGTCACCCGTGTCCCCATCCCCCAAACCACCACACGCACAGCAGTCCCTCGGTGACTTGGCTCTGAGCGGGGTGGGCCTGCCTCGCAGAGATCAGAGACATAAGTGATGGTCTAGCTGGGAAGATGGAGTACACGTCAGAGACGAGCATGCAGCTGAAGGAGCACATCCTAAGGGGCTAACGAGAGCTCTGGGCATTTGGGGAGGGGAAGGGAGCCACCAAGCACTGAGAGGGGTAAAGAACCAGCCTGGAGGACTGGTGAGGGCTCACATCAGCGGGAAACTGACTGTAGGAAGTGAAGCTGGATAGGTGAGAAGGGCCAAGAGGCTGCAGGGCTTTGAATACCCAGCTGACGTGTACAGACTTGATCCTGTAGCCGAACAGATGTTCACGAATGCTTCACCCTCCCAATGTGCCAGCTTCAACCACAATTGTCTTGTCTGCCACTGGGCTTGAAAAGTGGCCCCAATCAGCCTGGCCTCAGGGTAAGGAGGTATGGCTGAGATGAAACTTCAGTGGGAGAAAGGGTATCACGCCCACCTGCCCATAAGAGTCAGTTGGTGACCCTCAGTTTGTCCTGGATTGTCCATTTGAGGCCCCGTAGGCCTGGGAAGAGGTGGGAGTCCTCTCTGGCTGTCACCCTCAGAGGCTCGAAGGACATAGTCTGGGTGGACTGTATCCCTCCGCAGCCGAGACAGCCGTCACACCACAGGTTCAAGACAAGGGAGCAGGCCTGAGACCACGCCGGGGTGTTCACTTCTGAGCTCCACTTACAAGAAGAAACTATATCACAAATGACAGAGCTGATGAGGAAATCAGCTAATATACAAAACAGGGAAAGGAGTGCTCTGGGTGCAGCAGGGGTGAGGGGTGAGGGGCCCTGCCCACCTGCCTCTTGATCTCCAGAGACGCCCCTGAGAATCCTTCCTGAGGATCCCAGGGGCTCTGAGAAGCCCAGCTGGGAATCCACTGGGGCCACAGAGAGGTGACACAATTGTACAGAAGCCTCATTATATGAGAAGCACCAAAGAAAACATGTGGGAGGTTGAACTTAGAGAAAAGGAGTTGGTGGAGGTGGGGCGGTGTGGTTATGAGTCAAGGTGAAGCCAGTGCTGTAGCCGATAAACCTGAAGTCTCTGTGGCTCACCCGCTAGCAGTGTATTCACTGCTCAACTCAAGTTCAGACAGGGTGGGGGAACTTGGGGGCCAGGCCTGCGATGCCGGCCATGTGACATCTTCAACTGTAGCTTTCAAGGCTCCCCCCTACCCGCAGGGCACCAGCTTCCAACCGAAGACACGGGAAGGGAGAGCAGACACTCCTGCAGGAGGTTTTTATGGGTCTGGCCTGGAAGCGGGGTACACACATCATTTCCAACCCCTTTCCGTTGGCCCCAGTCACACGGCCACACCGAACTGCGGTGGGGGCGGGGGCTAGGAGATGCAGGCCAGTTGTGTGCCAGGAGGACAGGGGGCTTGCGTGGGACATGACTGCTGCCTTGAAACATGATGGGAACAGTCATGGGGAGGAGAGAGCATGCTGACAAGGGGGGACCAGAGCGAGGCTCAAGGGTAGGAGTTAAAGGGGCAGATTTAGGTCTGCTATAAGGCAAGATTTTCTAACATTTGGGCTTCCCAGAAGTGTCTGGGCACCTGCTGGAGGACCAGCCGTCAGGGAGAGGGAAGGGGAGATTCTCATCCTTACTAGAATCAGTGGAGCAGCCTTCGGGGCTGGCACTTTCCAACGCCAGGGTTCGCTGGGTCTTTCTCAATAATGATGATAATGGTGATGATGCCAGCCAATGTTTAGAGCACCAACTCTCTCACTTCCTTGTCAAAAGGTTCAGGGTAGTAGGTGGGGCCGAGTGAGGGGCTGGGAGCCCAAAGAAGGAAAGACTTGCCCAGCCTGGAGCTGGGTAGTGGCAGAGCTGGGCCCTGCACTGCCTGATTCTTCCCAGTCCTGGGAATCTGTGAGGCTGATTCTCTTTCAGGTCTGCAGCCCTGGGCCCAGAAGCACGCCCTGAGCCCCAGAGCACTGGGGAGGTATCAGAGTTACTGCTGCTTAACTGATCTTTCAGTCTAGGATTATGGAGCGGAACTGCATCCTCCTGGGAGGCCAGTGACCTTCAGAATCCATCGATTTCCTGAATCACTTAGTAGGTGGGGCCGAGTGAGGGGCTGGGAGCCCAAAGAAGGAAAGACTTGCCCAGCCTGGAGCTGGGTAGTGGCAGAGCTGGGCCCTGCACTGCCTGATTCTTCCCAGTCCTGGGAATCTGTGAGGCTGATTCTCTTTCAGGTCTGCAGCCCTGGGCCCAGAAGCACGCCCTGAGCCCCAGAGCACTGGGGAGGTATCAGAGTTACTGCTGCTTAACTGATCTTTCAGTCTAGGATTATGGTGGGAGGCCAGTGACCTTCAGAATGCCAGTGACCTTCAGAATCCATCGATTTCCTGAATCAGAGAGGTCCAGGGCTGGTGTGAGGGGCAGGGTAATGGTGCAGGCTGAGGCCCACCCGGGAGCCCCTCAGCGGGCACAGAAGCCTGGCCTTGAGCTCAGCTGCTTTCCTCCTTTTCCATGTGGGCTGTAACATGATTAGCCAAGCCATGATTTAAGTGGAGCCTCCAGTGCTGAGAAGGAATACAAACCTCCAGACTGGACTTGCCCTGAGATAACCCAGGGCTGAGCTCACAGGGCAGACAGGTGTCCCTACCCCCGCTCAGGACAAAGGGCACCTGTGTGCGGAGCTGACGTTCAGCCAGTGCACACCCACAACGCCCTACAGCTTGCTGCCATCTTGATATACCTTCATGCTGGTTGGCAAATAGCCACCGCACAGGGCTCCTGAGTGTCCGTTTCCACACCCAGGTTCAGCTGCCAGGTCCTGCCCTTGATCTAGCCACTGAAGGGTTACTGCCTGGCACAGCATGGGGGCTTCAGCCCAGGGGATAAATATTTTGAAAACGGCCTTTATTTGTCAAACCTCCAGGGGTAACATATGGTAGAAAGGGCTCTGGACTTAGGAGCCCTGGGCTGTCAGGCTCTGTCCCACCCACCTAGCTCCACGGCGACCGCTCTCACTGAGGCTTTTTGCTGCTGGGTCCTCCACCCACTCCAGCAGCACTCAACCCATGACAAACGAGAGTGGAGATGGAGATACCCCAGCTTTCCCCCGCCCCCGAAGGGGGACCACCTCTGAGGTGTGTCCCATGCTGTCTCTTGGAGGACCAGTGGAACGGAGCCCCAGGGGCTCTCAGCAGGAACTGTTCATTGGCACATCCTCTACTGGCTTCTTCCCCAATGCCCTACCGGTGCTTCCTGGCATCACTGCCACATAAACTACCTCCTCCCCACTCCTTGTCTCTGGGGAAATCCAGCCTAAGGCAGAGTTCTAGCCCTGGACCTCCTGTAACCAACAGTGGCCTTGAGCAAGTCAGTGAACCCCTCCAGACCTCTATTAATTCATTAGTGAAGTCAAAAAGCAGCATCTGCTCTGAATTTGTCCCTGGATTGTGGTGAGGATCCTGAGAAAGGAAATATCCAAAAGCCTTTTTACAAATGGAAAAGTACACACACTAGGGGGTGTCCCCATGCTGAGGAGTCTTATTCTGAGCTTGGCAAGGGCACGAATGACCTTCCTGTCCTGCTCTGCTCTCCACAGCCATCGACTTTCTGGAGAAGATCCTGACCTTTAACCCCATGGATCGCCTGACTGCCGAGATGGGGCTGCAGCATCCCTACATGAGCCCGTACTCTTGCCCCGAGGACGAGCCCACCTCGCAGCACCCCTTCCGCATAGAGGATGAGATTGACGACATCCTCCTGATGGCCGCCAACCAGAGCCAGCTCTCCAACTGGGACAGGTGCGGTTCCAGCCCTGGAGTCTGGAACCCACATTCCCGTCCTCCCATTTCTATTTGCCTCTGATCCTCCATGAGCTTTCCTTCTGTCTCCCAAGTTCTATAGCCCATAGGGCGCTTTCCCCAGCTTAGCTTCCTGCCTTTCTCTCCTGTCCCCAGACATTCCCGGTAGATGACCAGCTATGTCCTGCGTGCGTGGTCGGGGCCTGCCTTTGTGCAACACCGGCCACCACCAGCTTTCCAACCCACCCCGAGCGTACTGCACACAGGGCTCAATACAACGTTGGTCAAGCACTTAACGAGCACCCACAGCCAGAGCTCACGTCTAGTAGGCTGGGAATTTGCCCCAGAAAAGCAAAATGCAGCAACGCAAGACAAGAAAACAACGTGACGTTTACCACCACACAACACCTTCATGCCGTTCACATCATTTGTACCTCCTGAGACGCCAGTAAAGGGGCACCATTATTATTATTGCTCATTGACACACAAGGAAGCCACGGCTCAGAGAGGTTAGAGATTGGCATTGTGTCACACACCTAATTCCTGGCCTATGTGGGGCCCTCCCCAATCTGCACCCATGTCAGACACTGCTAAGCGATCACAGGACTCTTCCCTGCTAAACTGAGCTGGGCCTCAGAATCCTTCTCAACACAGTGTGCCCGGAAGTCACTACCAATGAATCAGAGTTGGGTAGAAGATACAGTTTTTGACAATCTCCGCATAAGCACACGTGATCTCTTAGGTCCCTTCCTGTTCTGAGGTTCCTACATCACGCACCTAAACATTTGGGCGTGATGCCCAAAGGCCCATCTGCTAATTCTGGGAGGAAGCACTGGTAGCTGCTCGGTTTAGAAATAGAAGTCGAGGGCTTAGAAGCTAGGACTCCGAGGTGGCCTAAGTGGGAGCGCTGCTGTTGCGAGAATGTGACAGCTAGTTACACAAGTGACAGATGAGCAGTTTCTCCTTTTCAGTCATTTGACAGATGATGGGTTTCAGATTAAGGAGGCTCCGAGGGAGGGTCAGGGCAACGATGCTATTTCGGGACAGGTTTGTTGGCTTGTTGTTGTTGATTGTTGTTATCAAGAGTTGCCAGCAAATAGAGATGAATGAAGACTCTCTCTTCTGCCACCCCCATGCTAGCCCTGCCCTTGACTGTGGTTCCTGCAGCCCCTCCTCCTCCACTCCACAGCATCTGGGGGCACGGAGCATTGGCTCTGCAGGGTTTGTCCTCTGCTTATCATGGCTATGGCACGGCGTTGGTGTCAGGAAGACTGTAGCAGGGTTTCTTTGGCCCCTGCCCATCAACTCTGACCACTTCTAAACCTGGTGCTCCTCTACTGCTGACCTTTCCCATCACACCTGCATAAGGAAGGCGGATGACAAAGGCAATGACAAACCCCTTCCCACAGGCCCTGCTGCTTCGGGCAAACTGCTTACCTCTGAACGCTAGTGTCCTCATCTATGAAGCAGGTGGTAGCACTCACTCCACAGGGTTGCCTGGAGACTGCAGACACCTTAACATCTGGCCCTTGGCGTGTAGCAGCCAAAGGTGACGGGCTTCACAAGTTCTTCCTCCTGGAAATCCCTGCAATTTCAAGGACCCTCATGGGAGGAGGCAGTGTTCACCTCTAGGAGTGACTCCTACCTTAATGGCATCACTGGGAGGGTGGGTAGAACTGGCACCTTCCTGGGCCTCGCAAACCACAAGGCGTGGACTGCAGCTGCCCGCCTGCCCAGTCACACAGCCAAACCTGCCTGTCCTTGGTTTTTCCTGTGTGAGCACTAGGTCTCCCGTGCTGGGAGCGGCTGGCTGCTGCCTGAGGCTTCCCTTGGGCTCCCGCCCCTCCCCGCCCCCTCAATTCTGCATACAACACCTGGCGCAGGGAGGGAGGGCTCAGCCCAAGCTGATGGCCTGCCCACCTGCCCTTCATTTGCTCTTTGGCTAGCGGACTTTGCTCTTCAGGGCTGCAGGACAGTTGACGGAGGGCAGAATTCCAAGGATCTCTGGCCTCTCCGGAGGGTGTCTGTAATCTTTCAGTACGCCCTGCCTGCTCAGCATCTATGCAAGGTGCTGCAGGGCCTCCAACCAGATCCACTACGGCAGGGGTTCTTAGCCCTGGCTAGAACTTAGAAACACCTGGGGAGGTCTGAAAACCACGCAGATGCTGGGCCCCTCCCTGGACCTCCTGAATCAGCATTGGAGATGTGGGGCAGGCATGGAACTTTATTTTTAATCCCCCCCGCAAGTGATTCGAATCTGAGCCAAGGCTGTGAAGCCCTCGTGAGGGCCCTGCTACTCAAAGTGTGGGCCAGGGACCAGCAGCATTGGCATCCCTGGGAGCCTGTTAGAAATGCAGACTCTCAGACCCTACCTCATCTACTGGATCAGGGTCTGCGCTTCAACAAGGTCCCCAGGTGATTTGTGTGCACATCAAAGTTTGAGGAGCACTGCAATAGGTGGATCCACTAGAAAGTACCATTACATGAGGAGAGGGATTTTGTTTTGTTCCCTGCCGTGTCTGGTAATGCCCAGAACAGCGCCTGGCACATAGGAGGTGCTCAAGAAATATTTGTAGGATATTCAATGAATACAAAAGGATATAAGAGTTAAGCCGGGCAATCAGTCCTTCTACCTGAGCCCTGGAGGTTCACCGTTACTTTGTCCCATCACCCTCCCACCTTGGAGGGACTGGGAAGGAATGGAAAGCCGGCCTGTGGGTGGCAGACAGGGATCAGGGGGGTTGGCTCCCCCCACAAAGCCAACCCGGTTGGAAGGGTCTAATCGCCATCTTGTCTTACCCTTGCAGGTACCCTGTGAGCCTGTCGTCGGACCTGGAGTGGCGGCCCGACAGGTACCAGGACGCGAGCGAGGTGCAGCTCGACCCGCGCGCGGGCTCGGCGCCGCTGGCGGAGGACGTGCAGGTGGACCCGCGCAAGGACTCGCAGAGCAGCTCGGAGCGCTTCCTGGAGCAGTCGCACTCGTCCATGGAGCGCGCCTTCGAGGCCGACTACGGGCGCTCCTGCGACTACAAGGTGGGGTCGCCGTCCTACCTGGACAAGCTGCTGTGGCGCGACAACAAGCCGCACCACTACTCGGAGCCCAAGCTCATCCTGGACCTGTCGCACTGGAAGCAGGCGGCCGGGGCGCCCCCCACCGCCGCGGTGGCCACGGTGGCGGCGGACGCGGGGGCGCGCGACGAAGAGCCGGCCAGCCTCTTCCTGGAGATTGCGCAGTGGGTCCAGAGCACGCAGGGCCGCTCCGAGCGCGCCAGCCCGCCCCGCCACGGCCCCGAGCGCCGCCTGTCGGCCTCCCCACCCGGCCGTCCGGCCCCCATCGACGGGGGCGCCAGCCCCCAGTTCGACCTGGACGTGTTCATCTCCCGCGCCCTGAAGCTCTGCACCAAGCCCGAGGACCTGCCGGACAATAAACTGGGCGACCTCAACGGCGCGTGCATCTCCGAGCACCCTGGCGAGCTCGTGCAGACTGAGGCCTTCTCCAAAGAAAGGTGGTGAGGGCGTTGGAGGGGTGCTCCAGGCCATCCCGAAGACCGTCCTGGGTAAAGCAGGGCCTGGCAGGAGGGGGCTGCCTCCCTGGCATCTCCACCACCCCTGCCGCCCTCTCTGCTGCCTTGGGGTTAGCAGAACACAGGAAGGATCCGAGGAGCGAGAGGAATGTCCATTTCTTAAACTGCCTTAATAACTAGCCTTTAACCTCTGGGAGTGGGTTTGAACAGGAGCCGAGATTGGGGGTTGATCACTTTCCCAGTGAGGAAGAGGCCCTTGTGTTTTTATAAGTGGCGGTGTACAGGGCAGAAGCATGTCTTAGCAGTCTGCAGGCCCCACCTGGGTGGCTGTGTGCAGTGGAAACTTGCAGGCAGAGTGTTGGAACCACCTGGCCCAACTAGCCTCAGCTGACAGATGTGGAAGGACAGTGAGGCCCAGAGAAGCAAAGTGACTATAAGTTCAGGGCCTAGTCAGTGTCAGGGCAAGCCTTGAATCCCAGGCCCCTGGCCCCCAGGCCAGTGTCTGTCCACTAAACAGTGTCTTCCTCTACTGGCGTCACTCTGGCTTTTTGCTCAGAAAACTTGGTTCAAGATGTTTCTTCCCTGTCCATTACCATCTGACCCATTCTACGTGCTTTTACTCAGAGCAATGCCCCCTGAACTCTGAAACTGGAAACTGAGCCAGCTTCTTTCCCCTAGTCACCAAGCATATTTTTTTCTGGCTCCTCAAGTACGTCAATATTCCCATCTGCCTCACCCCTGTAGTATTTGCCTCACCCCTGTGTGGTCTGAAATCTTGGTTGCAGACCAGACCAGTTTGGGCTCTGTGGGTAAAATAACCCATTCTCCCAGGCTTGTGCACACACCTTTTGCAGAACTTCCTATGCACTTTCCTGACACACGCACAGACACAATGACACAGCTCCTGCTCCCGAGGGAATGTCATACACGGGTGAGTTTGAAGACAGCAATTCCAAGAATCCCTCCAGCCTGCCCCACACCCCAACCCCCACACTCATAGCCCCGCTCCAAGCCTACCTTGGGAAGTCATGTTCTCGGCATGAATTGCTCATTTGGAGAAAAGCAGCACGGTGCCCGCCTAGAGCAAATGTGTTAGGCGAGAAGATTTCACACAGGGCCCATCCGACTTCATTAATACTGCCCTTGATTTTGATCATCCATTTAGCCCCGGCAAAGAGCAGGCCCTGAAGAAACGCATTGGAGAGCAAGAGGCCTTGGGGACAGGGAATCCAGAAAGGTAGGAAGGTATGAAAGGTGGAGTGCCAACATCGAGGGCCCTCAGGGGTCAGGCACCAGCATGGGGACCCCACGACAAAAGAAAGGACTCGAGGCCACCATGTCCCTCCTAGCTTAGGCCAGGATGAGTTCGGAGCATGCCAGACCAGAGGTGCACTTGTACACAGAGCCTGGGGTGGGACAGTGTGTGGGCACAGCAGGCCCTCTTGCAGAAGCATGGAGCCCAGTCCCCTGGAAATGCTCTGCCATTTCCACAATGGCGTTCAGCTTCCCCCAAAGATGCCCACAGGAGCCAGTCTGTAAACAGAGGATTCCTCAGTGTTGATCTTAGGCTGGGTTCACCCTCATCTCAACAGCACCTTAAATCTAATCAGCTAACTAGGATCTGTGCATTGAAACCTGCAACACGTTAGAAACATATTTAAAAACAACCATACTGACCAATTTTTAAATGAAAAATATGAAGTGTCTGGGTTTCTTTTCTTTTCTTTTTTTAAAGAAAAGGAAATGTACACCACTCCTCATGTGCCATTTGTCCTCAAAGGGCGGCTTTACTTTTTTGGTAAAGGAACAAGCTGCTGATCTTGACCAGGAGTTCATATATAATTGTTATTACAGAGGAATTGCTATTACTTACTCATGTTTTAAAAAAATCTATTAAACATTATTAAACTTGATCAGGATGGGCCAAATAAAGCTTTATTGGAACATAGATTCGTTTGTTCATTTACTTACTCTCTCATTCATTTACACATTATCTGATCCTGTCTTTAATAGCAGATGAGCCATTGGAGCCTGGCTGGCTTCTCCCTGCACCCATGAAGGCCAGCGTTTTGAGGGTTTGCAGTTGCAGAGGAGGCGAGGGGAGAATCTACACAGATTGGTAGAAAGGGAAGACATTCCAGAATCACCTGGGTCAGGCCCAGTGTCCATATAGTAGATTTCAAACCAACTTTTGGAACCAATTCCAAACCTTCTGACCAAGGCTGGTCCTTGGTCCGATAGCTTCTTCCTAGCTTGGGGCTCTATCAGTAAGGAAAGTCAAATGGGGCACTGGCTCAGTTTCCTTCAGAAGCAAACTCTGAGACAAAGAATAAAGTGCAAATTATTTGGGGGTGGGAGGAATGACCTCAGGAGACACTGAGAGGCGATGGGGAAGTGATGGGGAGGGGAAAGAAGCCAACAAAGGGTGCATGTCACCACTGTGGGCAAAGCAGCTTCATTCCGGTGTGGAGCTCCATTAGGCAGAGCGGAACATCCACCTCAGGGCCTTCCCACCCTGCCTATCTTTGGCTGATGAACACACTCCTGGCTGTTACTTCCCCAGCACTTCTGGCCTGTTCTGCACTGCAGCACAGGCTCCAGTGGACAGAGAAAGGCCACAGGCAAAAGGACACAGGTGCTGGCAGGTGGAAGTTGGAGTGGCATGCACAGAAAGATGAGGACAAAGGGGACCTCGGTAGAGCGCCAACTACACCCACAGGTGTCAACAATGGGATTTAATGTTGAAAAGTGTTCAGGACGCAGACAGAGAACACCACCTAGTGTTGGCAATACACTCAGGTTTTCTCAACCCTTCCTATCCCCTCCTCCCAGCCTATAACAATTCAAACTGGTCGCAGGGCAGGAAGCTGCACTTTCATAAAGCTTCAGCAAGTAGAGGTGAAAGAAGCTGGAGGTACTACCTAGGCTGGGTTGCTACCTAAGCTACCCGTGGCTTTTCCTCTCAACCTCCTAAACATCCCAAGCCCAGCATCAGTGTCCCAGCCATTGGCCCACTCATCAAACTCTGGCATCAGTAATCCCTGTCACTGTCGAGAAGATTTGGTGTCAAACCAGTGGGGGTCTTTGTGTCAGAACCTACTGGCAGGCCTGTGGTGCGAGCGCAGGAGCTCTTTTCTTGCCTGTGCGTAGGGCCACTTTGATCCTTGAGGCCTGAATTTTGCTTTTTACACTAAGGACTTCACGAAGACCATAAAACACCCTTCCAGACTTTGACATTCAGAGTTCAAGTTACTTAGTCTCCACTGATGTCTCTTTCTTGCTCTGCACATTCTTGACTAACAGGAATGT
This sequence comes from Physeter macrocephalus, assembly GCF_002837175.3. Lineage (NCBI taxonomy): Eukaryota > Metazoa > Chordata > Mammalia > Artiodactyla > Physeteridae > Physeter > Physeter macrocephalus. The sequence continues at coordinate 64,703,192 of NC_041232.1, forward strand.
TAACACTCAATATGCCTTGTTACTTTAGCACTCAGTGGCTAACTCCCATGGGAATGACAATGTGGGATCAGATTGGCCCTTGGAGCACCTACTCCACCCAGTCCCTCTGGTCAATCTTAGTTGACAGGCTTGTTGCAAACAGGCTCTGTTATGGGAAAGAACAAGCATATGAATGACAAGTTTGTGTCTAAGAGCAAAACCTCCCATCCAACAATTGTTCCACCCTCTGTCTGGACCAAAACAAGGCTTACATCTTCTCCACTTTAATTCATGGGTTCAGAATTAAGATAGAGATTTAAATGACTGAGAAATTCCTTTGCAGAAACAAGGACACTGTGAGCCACGCTGAGATGCATCAAAATATGGTTGTAGGGGTCCCAATGGCCATCAGAGCTTAGTCACTACCGTCTTGGCTTGGTTCTCGGGAATCCTGGGATGGGGATTCCTGAGTAAATGATTGATGGAGGGGATGCCTGAAGACAAGGGGAGTATGGGATGCAGATTAGGGCTGGGGAAGAACACTCAGCAAGAACATGGTCCAGGCTAAAAACCAGCTTCAGCTCCACCCCACAGAGAGCTCTGGAGCACAAACTGCACCATGGAATTGACCCCACCTTGAGGAAAAGAGGACAGCATTTTGTGCCTCCATGTCAGCCAGTCACGGGTTGCAGGCTGTGAGGGTAGGGTGGAGGAGAACCTATTCACCGAAAGCAGCTCTCCTAGGAGCAGCCGTGAGCCATTCAGCAGCCAAACCCACAGCCACTGGGCAATTGGCAGACTCACTGCTGAAGGGGCCCTATCTGGGTAGGGTACCACCCACATCACAGAGCACTGCACTAGTCACTATGGGGGATAAAGAGGGAGAAAAGGGCACCGCCCAGCAGACTTTGATGGTTTGAGTGGATAAATGGGGCAACTATATAAAACCTCTGAGGTGCAAATAAGAGACCTTCAAAGTTCCCCACCTGGTGAGCACTCCAAGGCCCAGTTCCAGCCCTTTCGTTATACATTTCCTGCTGTTAACTTTCCCAAAAGCAACCTCTCCACCACTGCCCCCTACCATGGAACTCTCAGCCAAGCCACCCTCAGGCTTGATAATTCACAGCAAGATGGACTCACAGGATTCAGAGAAGCTGTTATACTCACGGTTATGGTTTATTACATGAAAGGATACAGATCAGCACAGGGAAAAGGCACATGAGCTAAATCCAGGAGAAGCCAGGTACAAGATTCCAGGTTTTCCCTCCCAGTGGAGTTGCATGGGGACATGCTTCATTCTCCCAGCAGCAATGTGTGACAACACACGTGAAGTATTATCAACCGGGGAATCTTACCTGAGCCACAGTGTCCAGGGTATTTACTGGGGTTCAGTCATATAGGACTCTGGACTGATCTATGCTACTCAGTCTCCAGCCCCCCAAGAAGTCAAACTGATACAACATGGCCCAGAGCCTCAGACATACAAAACATTCTTATCAGGCAGGGTATTCCTAAGGCTCAGAGATTATCTCTCAGGGGCCAGTCAGGGGCCAGTGCTTCTGAAGATAGGCCTTCCTCTGGAATGTACAGTTGATCCTTGAGCAACAGGGGTTTGAACTACATGGGTCTACTTATATGTGGATTTTTTCAATAAATGTATACTACTGTACTACACAATCCACAGTTGGTTGAATCTGCAAATCTGGAACAACTGATAGAGAGGGCTGACCATAAAGTTATATGTGGATTTTCTACTGTGTAGGGGTTGGTGTCCCTAATCTCCATGTTGTTCAAGGATCACCTGTACTAGGCCCTGCTGACTTAACCCTCTACTGCATGGTGACATTGAATACATTTGTGTCTCCTGCAATTCTAGAGTCACGTGAGAGTTTGTCTAATGTGAACATTACAGCAAAGCTGAGGCAACACAGCTGCTTGTAATAGAAATCTTCTTTGGTAAAATATGCCTACTTATTTTTAAGAATATGCAGCATTATTTAAATATAATAATAGAAATAGCATGCATGCTGAGGCAGGTGTTAGGCAACCTAACACCTGAGATGCCTTTTCTTATTAAATCACAGTCTGCTTATGAAAGCCCAGACTGTCACCAGATTTGCAAGCTAGCTCACTGCTCATTCCGTCAGCGTGGTTATTACCACTGGGGCAATTGTGCCACATGCATGATGGATTGCTCTGGGAAGCAATCATTTCCAACGATACCAGATCTGCATTGGAACAGCGCGCTGTGGCTGCGGAGTTCTGCGGCTGAAGGAGCTCTCTGGCTGTGCAGCTGCCTGAGGGATGACCACATGAAGCAAGAGGCACAGTTGAGAACTGAGGATGCAACAGTCAGGCTGAGCCACGGCCAGCTCCAGTCCTCAAGAAGATGGTGCTCTGGGGGCTCTGGAGGTGAGAAGGAAGGAAAAGACCAGACTCTATACCTATGGGCACCTACCAGGTGTCAGTAGAGGGTGTGATGGTTAATTTTATGTGCCAAGCTGATTGGGCCATGGTGGCTGGGTATTTGGTCAAACGTTACTCTGGATGTTTCTTTAAGAGTGTTTTGGGATGAAATTAACATTTACATCAGTGGGCTTTGAATAAAGCAGACTGCCCTTCATAATGTGGTGGGGCCTTATTCAATGAGTTGAAGATCTGAAGAGAGAAGAAAAACTGACCTCCCCCGAGCATGAAGGAAATCTGCCAGCAGACAGCCTTTGGGCTTAAACTGCAACGTCAGCTATTCGTGGGGTCTCCAGCCTGCTGGGCTACCTTGCAGATTTCAGGTTTGTCAGACTCCAGCCTCCATAATTGTGTGAGCCAATTCTTTAAAATAAATCTCTCTCTCTCTCTCTCTCTACACACACACACACACACACACACACACACACGCACACACACACACACATCTTATTGGTCCTGTTTCTCTGGAGAGCCCTGACTAGTAAAGAGGGCAGGGCTTTAAATGTACTATCCATTTTAATCCTCACCACAATTGAGGAGACAGATGTCATTAAACCCATTTTAGAAATGAGGAAACTGAGCCACAGAGAAGTTAAATAACTTATCCAAGGTCAGTATAACATAGGGTTTCAGAACAGGAATAATAGATCCAGACAGACCAGGCTGGAATTCTAGCTCCACCACTCACACGCTGTGTGACCTGGGGCAAGTTACATAACCTTTCTATGCCTCCATTTCCTCATCTGTAAAATGGGGATTATAATAATAATAGCTATCTCATAGAATCATTGCAAAGATTAAAGATGTTAAAATATGTAAAGCACTGGGCTTCCCTGGTGGCGCAGTGGTTGAGAATCCACCTGCCCATGCAGGGGACATGGGTTCGTGCCCCGGTCCGGGAAGATCCCACATGCCGCGGAGCGGCTGGGCCCGTGAGCCATGGCCGCTGAGCCTGTGCGTCCGGAGCCTGTGCTCCGCAACGGGAGAGGCCACAACAGTGAGAGGCCCGCGTACCACAAAAAAAAAAAAAAAAAAAATGTAAAGCACTTAGTCTTTGTACAATACAGTGTTTGATGTGTAGAAAGTGCTTTATAAGTGTTTGATTAGTAATTAAGATAAACAAGATAATACCAATAGTAAATGGTGGATCCAAATTTGTACCTAATAAATAACACTTTCAGTGTTATTTGTTCTCTGGGGTTTCTACATTACATCAAACATGTGGAAAATCCACATCTCCATTAAAAACAAAAGTCAAGAGCAAAACCCCACCATCTGAAGTATTTGCCCAACCCACAACCTCCCTTCTCTGAGAAGTGTACTCCCGCATTCACAGGGGAGTCCTCTGCATCCACGTTTGTGTTTTGGTGGCCTTCCTCCCTCACCTGTCCCACCTCCACCCAGGTGACTGGACCAGGGCACACACCTGACCTCAGTTGGGCCAATCACGTTCTTTCTCCTGGGAATTTAGATTTAAGATGCAGAGACATTTGTCAGTGTTTGCTGTGGCTTGAACTGAGGACAAACCAACCTCAGACCTGTGAGGTGACCAAGTTCACTGTGTATCTTTCATCAAAAAGGGAGAGGAAAAAGCAAGAAGAGAGACAGACAGAGAGACAAAGAAACTGCCCTAGTGCTGGTCAGGTTTCTCCCAGTTTCAGTGTCTCGTGGGGACCTGACTGCACCTTCTGCCCCTGGTTCCCATCGGTTACCCCATGACCTTAGACTAACACCCCTTTATGTGCAACTCCCTTGACTGGACTCTGGGGGCTGAGAAGAGCCTTGACTCAGCAGCCTTCCTGCCCAAGCCTGTGCTGAACCTCCACACCCGACCTGGATGTGGAGTAGCTGTATCCCCCAGCATCCTTTCACACTTTGGCACAGGTCGCTCATCACAGCAGCCTCCTGTGAGCAGTGCTTTGCAGAAAAAGGGAGGAGACTGCGTGCTAGCTCCATGAGGTGAGGGGCTCTGGGAAGGATTTAGATAAAGCCCTCAACTGGGTCAGAATTGTGTGAACCCAACTGTGGGAGAGTAATGAGTGCCAGGTGGCAGGGAAAGATGTGGAGGGACCTCTGGGGCCAATTTCATCTCCTCTAAAATTCTGCCTAAGGCTGCGCTGAACTGAGCAGGGCAGGGGTCAGTCAATGGCAAGAACAGCTCCCAGCTGCCAGCCCCATCCCCTCATGATTTCCAGCCACTTTCCAGTTTGGTAGCCACTCGCCACATGTGGCTTCTGAACCCTTGAAGTGTGGCTGGTCCGAATTGAGACGTGCTGTAAGTGTCAAATACACACCAGATTTCAAAGATTTACATTCAAAAAAGAATGTAAACTATCTCATTCATAATTATATTGATTACATATTAAAATCACATTTTGATATGGTATTAAATAAAATATCAATATATTAAAACTAACTTCATCTGCGTCCCATTATTTTTTTTAATATGACTGGCTAATACAAAAGTGGTTCTTTTGTTTTTGTTTTTGTTTTTTAACTAAAGTTTTAAATTACATATGTGCCCCACCTTTCACTTCTACTGGACAGCACTCTCTGACACTCTCATTGGGAGCAAACTTCAAAAGATCAAGGACACCAAGCTGTTGGTATAATTAAACTTCTATCAGAATCTGTGAGCATGAGAGTTTACCCAGCCAACAAACGTCCTCTGACCACAGGAAGGAAAAGAGCCACAGCTGTTTTTTACCAAATGGATCTCATTAAATTAATTACATTACCACTGGACAGCTCATTCAATGCCCTCAAGGAGTTTTAATAAAATCAGCAGTGTTCGAGCAGAAAGAGACCATCTACTGAATCTTACCCTAGAGATAAGGTTGTAGGTTCAGGGAGAGCTAGTTGACCAGAGTAAGGTCATGTAGCAAGATGGTGGCTTCTGGCTCATAATCTAATGCTCTTCCTTCTGTAGCATGATGCCTTATCTTGGGGCTTGAAGCATTCACTGTGGTTGGCTATCCAGAAGTAATTTCCAACACCCTTTCCTCTTGTCTATGTCCCTAGAGGCTGAAAAACTTTGCTTTTCCAACCTTCCTGGAAGCATTCTACAGCCATGTGACCCAGTTCTCGTCAATGAGGTATAAAGGAACATTTCCTGAGGATCTTCTCAATACGTATGAGAAGAAAACCTTTTATCTCTGCTTCCTGCTTTTGAATTTGGATGCAGTGCTGGAACTGCAGCAGCCGTCTTAAGATCATGAGGCAACAAAGCCAAAGAACAAAAGTTAAACAGACTGTGGGGGTAAAAAAAGAGGGATAGAAAGAGCCCAAGTTCATGATGATGTCATTAAGTTACTGAACCAGCCCTAGAACTGCCTACTTTCAGACTGTTTGTTAAGAAAACAATAAATATCCTTGTGATTAAGCCATTAAGCCAAGTTTTCTTTAACTTGCAGCTGAAAGCATCCCAGTGAATACTTATTTGAAGGTCCCTAATTCCTCCACTATCTTATTCTGCTTCATTCCTGTCACTGTTACAGTCCGGGGTCCTGCAGCTTGGTAGACTCTTGGCTGACCCCAGGGACATATTTCTGCTCAGGGTTATGCCTTTTATTGCAAAGAACCTGGCTTTTCCTAGAACATATGTGCAAAAGTTCCCAACCAAAATGAGTGTTTGGGCTCTCTTGTAGATACAGCCAAATGTTGCTCTCACCCCCTCCTGCCACCCAGGGAAACCTTCTTGCATTATTTATTGTGTCTTTAACCTATAGTTCTCTAGCCATTCTGTTTCGCCAGCCTATTTCCCGGGATGTTTACTGGACACCTGGCTCCTCTCAGAAATAGCCGCAGTCCCCGATTTACAAATCCTCCTCCCTGGCTTTCATATCTGCTCCTATCTCACACCTTTGTACTTCCTGGGAGAAGATAGACATCTATCCAGAGAAGTGCCCATCTGCAAGCCCCATTCCCTCATGACTTCCAGCCACCGTCCAATTCAGTAGCCACCGGCCACATGTGGCTACTGAGCCCTTGAAATGTAGCTGGTCCTAGTTGAGAGGTGCTGTAAGTGTCAAATACACACCAGATTTCAAAGACTTAGTACCCCCTGCAAAATATTGTAGAATATCTCATTCATAATTATTTATATTGATTACATATTAAAATTATAACATTTTTGAAATCATATTAAATAAGATATATTAAAACTAACTTCACCTGTCTCTTTTTACTTCTTTCAATGTGGCTGGCTAATAAAAAAGTTTAAAATTATATAAGTGCCCCGCATTATACTTCTGTTGGACAGTACAGTTCTAGAATGCTCTGGGCTGACTATGGCCTTAATTCTTCTACAGTAATATTTCATTTCAGTGAGGTCTCCATCTTCTCAGACTAAAAGAGTGACCCCAGAATTCCAGGCCCCAAGCTGTGTACGTGGAACAGGTCTCTTTCAAATCAAATCAGATCATAAAAGTGTTGGCCTCTTGTCTTAAAGATTGTTTGCAGACCCACTTAAACTGCCCTAAACAAAATAATGTTTATTAAACAGATACAATAGTGTCTCTTGAAATCTGAAGGCCAGAAGCAGAATCGAGCCTCACGAGGGACTTAAACAGAAGCCCTGGAGAAGCCAAGAATCAAAGTTCTTCTCTTCACCTCCCTTTGCAAAGGGTTTTATTATCTCATCTCCTGGCCCACCCAACCACTTTCATTTCACTTGAAGCCCTGAAGCTGAACGTCCTTCTGCTTTTTCTGAGTTTAGCAAAATCAATCACTGAAGTCACCAGAACAGAGTGGAAGATCAAGATGACCTGCTTACCAGATTACAGGTAATTTATTTTACCTCCAGTGGTGCCAGAGACTGCATTTTACATTTGGATCCCGTCACGCTGAGCTGTGATTTATTTATTAGACTTGACAATGAGATGAGCCTGCCTGGTGCGCACAGAGGAAATTTCAGTCTGAATGAGAAAGCAGAAGAAGCTGTGCCAAGGATGGGCACTGATTTAATGGTGGGCATGCCTCCTCACCATCAGGGAGCTTGTAAAATTAGGTCAAAATGGAGGGAACTCGTTAAGATAACTCATTATTACAAAGATCGGCATATGTGGAGGACTGTATAAACAAAACTTCATCCCTTAAAACCCTAACGGGACCTGGTCAGATAAAAAAAGCGGTCAAGATTAGACCTCTCGTGTGGGTGGCAGACATTCCCCAAATGGACTGAACAAAGCTCTGCAGAGAAGACCCCCTCACCGACCCTCCTACTCCCTTCTTTCCCGAGCCAACACCACTCACATTCCAGTCCTTCCATTCTTGCGTGCACCATGTTGCCTGGAAGGAACAACACATTGCACTAGCATGAGATCCTTCACCAGCTACATTGAGAGCAAGGCCTAAGAGAAAGCGACAGAGGTCGGACCAGTTCGGGTGAGACCCCAACTTGTCCTGCAACTGGTGTGACCTGCAATGGAATGAAGGGTAGCAGAATCTACCACGCCAAAATAAGCCACTTTGGCCTAAAAATTATTTTGAGCTGAAGGCAATTAAGAATCAGCAAGCACGGGGCTTCCCCGGTGGCACAGTGGTTGAGAGTCCGCCTGCCGATGCGGGGGACATGGGTTCGTGCCCCGGTCCGGGAAGATCCCACATGCCGCGGCGCGGCTGGGCCCGTGAGCCGTGGCCGCTGAGCCCGTGCGTCCGGAGCCTGTGCTCCGCAACGGGAGAGGCCACAACAGTGAGAGGCCCGCGTACCACAAAAAAAAAAAAAAAAAAGTCCAGCTGCCAATGCAGCGGACATGGGTTCGATCCCTGGACCAGGAAGATCCACATGCGGCGGAGTAACTAAGCCCTTGCACCACAACTACTGAGCCTGCGCTCTAGAGCCTGCGAGCCACAACTACTGAGCCCATGCACCATAACTACTGAAGCCCGCACACCTAGAGCCTGTGCTCCGCAGCAAGAGAAGCCACTGCAATGAGAAGCCCACGCACCGCAACGAAGAGTAGCCCCCGCTCACCGCAACTAGAGAAAAGCCCGCGTGCAGCAACAAAAACCCAAAGCAGCCAAAAATAAATTAATTAATTAAAAAAAAGAAATAGCAGCAAGTGCAAGAAAGCTCAGCTCTCCCTATCTGTCCTCTTTTCTGCCTAAAGAGAAGATATACATTTCCTTTTACTGGAGACAGACTCTTATCAGCCCAGAGGAGGCACCAGAGGAATCTGCAAACAAACCCCACTCCATTTCCTCCCATTAATTTACCTTCCTGCCACTTGCCACCTTTGGAAGGCTGAAACTGCTTTCCTTTGTCTGTCATTTCTCTACAGATGCATTGTCCTTTGTTGAAGATGCTATATAAACCAGAGTTCTGAGCCACCATTTTGAGTTACTCTTCATTCTGGGTTTCTCCCATGTGATATGCACTGTATGTTAATAAACTGTTTTTCTCTTGTTAATCTTTTTGTTAGGGTCCCACCTGAAAACCTAAAGATGCTTAGAGGTGAAGTTTGGCCTCCCCTACGAGAACCTCTCTTCAAAGTAAGAGAGATGGAAACCAGGAGGAAGAATCATTGGCCACTTGATGAAGGAGGTTGAGCTGGGCTGAGAATGAAGGGGGAATTTCCACAGGGAGATGTGGGGAAGGGCCTCTGGGAAAAGTTTTTTCTGGACAAAGGCTCTGAAATCCATCCCAGGAGAGACTATGAAAAGGTGGGGATGATAGAGGAGGAGCATTCAGATCAGAAACCCTTGGAAATGTGAGGCCCCAGAGCTTAACCTTCTTTTCTTCCACACTGGGAACCTTCAGTATTTCAGATGCTGCCTCCAGGGTTAGCCTGGCTGCTAATCTGGAGCCCCGTAGTGCAACTTTCCGTGGTAGTAAGGCCCAAGTTGACCATTTCTCCTTCTAGAAACTCTACCGCCATGTTTCCCAAGCCGAGTAGCCGGGGAGCTAAGCTGGCCTGTTGGCAAGAGCGATGGGACAGTGTTTCTCGTCTCTTCCCTAGATCGTGCAGGACTCCCAGCCTTAGCCAACTTCTTCTCCACGTGTGCACCAAAGACGCCATCCTGGCCACTTCCTGACACCTACCATGTCTCCCCTCTTCAGCGCAGGCTCTGAGTGGCCGTGTTTTCTGCGAGGGCCCTGGGATGAACGTCCAAGTGGCAGTAGCTGCAGAGAAGCTACGGTGAAGCCCTACTCAGAGCCCCTTCCTGTAGCTGCCAGAACTTCTCAGAAATTCTATACATAGAGCCATTCTACCTTTTCCTGCCTCTTCCTACTGCTTCAAGGCTCCCTTCACTTAGACAGAGGGAGCAGGAAGGCTCAGTCCCCTGAGGTAGACTCCCAGCAGGGCCTCCCCACCTGCCTCTGAGCGGCCAGTCCTGTCTGTGCTCTGGGGCTCAAGCCAGGGTCCCTGCTGTGCAAGTAAGAAGCAGGTCACTTCCTCGGATCTTCTCTTCTAGAAACAAAGTCTATTGACTTCAAAGAGGGAGGGGGAAATCCTGCCAGGCTACGGGATTGGACTCTGTGAAGTCACCATTCAAGTTTAGGAACACCGGGCCTGGCTGTGAGGTGATCATTGCGTGGCCCGCCCCAGCCCGACTCTGCCCGGAACGGCGAAGCAGGAGCCAGGCCTCCACGCCCAGAGCAGCTCCGAGCAGGGTACTCTCGCTGCTAACACCTCTGGCAGCCTGCGAGGGGAAAACTTCTCAGTTGCTTCGTGTAATTTTTGTTTTCCCTTCTCTTGTCACACCCCTGTGCGGGGGCCACTGGCCAAAATCAATCACCTCAGTGTCTCCCCATCACTTATTCTCCCACCTGCTGCAGTCCAGCCTGGGGGAGACATTTCTTTTGCACAAACCAATAGGATGACAGATGGGCCATCAATATTCATAGCCTGGAATCTCAGGAATTGACCCTTCCAGGGGGAGGATTCCTGGGTAGGCTGGGCTGACAGATCAGAATCAAGCCCAGCATTCTCTGCTCTAAGTGGCAGCTCAGTCCTATCTTCCGTCAAACAGGGCTCACAGCCCCACCTGCAAATCCCAGCTGGTGCCCAGATGTGGTGACGCGCCCCAGAGGCCAGAGCTTCCACCATCTGACTTAGTGACAGGTTACAACAGAAAGGACCAAGGAGGACTCCCATAGGAATGCTTGAAAATCCAGGCACCCTGAAGGAGTGTCCATTTGAGAGAATTGATTTACTAGGTAACTAGACCTGGAGTAACCCCAAGGCAGTTGCACCTCCCAGGCCCCTGATTTACATACACTGCAAATGTGGTCTTCCTGGAACCAAAGGCAAGAGTGATGGCAAGAGAGGAAAGAACTGGAAACCAGCCTCTCACTTTCTTCAAGGACACCACTACTCCACTGTGCTGGGGCCAGACCTCAACCCTCCCTGGAAAGTGCGATGCTTCATTTTAACTGTCTGTTTTTACATGGCTCGCAGCTCTATGGAGGTTTAATGAGAACCAAACAAGTGATGAGACTGGGATATGGTGACAAACCCTCATTTTTTGGAGGCCTTGATTTTAATAGCTGTACTTCCAGTTCAGGGGTGCTTTGAAAAATAATGATTGTGAGTATGGATTTTTGTGTGTAAAGATTATGAAGCAAACAGTTTATTATTATTATTGACATTATTATTATTATATATAAATCTCCCTCTGTAAACCACCTGAGATGAAGGCTAAATGTGTTTACTTTGGGGGCTGAGGTAATGGGCAGTGAAAAACTATGCCCTTCTAAATTAAAATCATTTGCAGTAGTCCAGAGGAGGTGAGTGAGGTGTTCCCACGGGAAGGTGGAGGTCCCAGAAAGAAGTCTCACTGCCAACCAAAAATTTGACACCTGGGTCCAGAGTCCAAGTCGCTGGCTGTCACTCTCCACATCAAGACACGTGACTGTTGGAGAGGAAAAACTTTCCTCCCCCCTCTTATGTTCTTAATCTGGGGTCTGTGAATTAAACTGACAAAAGACAGATTAACAAGAGAAAAAGGTTTATTTGTGTACACATGAAAGCCAACAAAAGAAGTAACTGGCTTGTTAAATACAGTGGACCCTTGAACAGCACAGGTTTGAACTGTGAGGGTCCATTTATTCATGGATTTTTTTCAGTAGTGGATACCACAGTACTACTCGGTCCAGGGTTGGTTGAATCCACAGGTGCAGACGAACCTCTGATGCGGGGCTCCAAATTATACACAGATTAACCCCTGCACTGCTCAAGGGTCAACTGTAGGTGAAGTTAGAGGATTATATATCTCTAGTAGGGGAAAGGTAGGGGAAGGAAAAGTCTTTCATGGGCTTTTGGAAAAAATAAATGAGTTTTTAGGAGAGCAATCAGGAGATAAAATTTGTGATAGTGTGTGTCTGTACAAGTATGAATAAACTTTCCATCTCCTTCAGGGCCTCAAAACTCCCCTAGAGGAGAGATTTAATGTGGATTTTATTCGCATTCTCCCTTCTGGGGGGTAGCTCTGCCCTGTAGAAGAAATTTACGGCAGGCTTATTTCCCAGAGTTTGTTGCTTTTAATCAGATGAGGAAAGCAGCCCTAAGGAGGTTTCTTTCTGTATCTTTTGATTCTCAATTGCCTTCAGCTCAAAATAATCTTTATGCTAAAGTGGCATATTTTGGGGGTGGCGTATTCTGGTCTCCTTCACAACTGAGAGGGGACAGTTTTCAGCGACCGCCCCAGGATGAAGCAGCCGCATGGAGCCATCGCGCTAGGTTTCCATCAAAGGCGCCTTGCCCTCACTGTGCACTCACCTGCCCAGAGCATCCTTCACCTTCCTGTCACTCCCCCCGCCATGGCTCCCGGCTCCCTTGGCTGGATGTGGAGGAAGAGTGGGGTGCGAGGAAGAAACAGTGACCACTGTCAAAGGAACCATAGCTTCTACCTTTACTGCTGTTTTGTTCCTAACCAGCCTGGGAAGTAGTGGTTAGGGGCAGTTAGCTATAAAGGAATGTTAAGCAATTTTAATTAGGGCTTTGAAATGCAAACCCCACATGCTGAGCGAAACAGTGGGAGGAGGTGCATTATTTTTAGATATCTCAAGAAGCTAAGAATTTGCTGGAAAATACCCACAGAACCAGTGTCAAACGTGAGGGGGCAGGGGTCGGGGGGTGTTAAGGAGAGGACCAATCCTCAGGTCAGGGCCAGAAGATGGTCTTCGCTATGCTGAGGAGGATGTCAAAGCGTAAGTGGGGAATCTGGCTGAGACAGAGAGGGGCCCTGGGCAGCGTTTGTGAAGTCCAAGCAGCTGGGTCAGGGAAGCAGGGCTCTGGTTGTGAGTTGTAGGGCTAGACTACAGAGCCCAGGTTTAAACCTGGCACGGCTGGTCCAGACAGAGGGAAGGAGAGTGGATTCACTCTCCAGTGAGGTGGACTGTGGGAAAGCAGAAATGTAAAGAAGGCTTGGGGCACATGTATGTATAGTAGTGAGAAGACCTCAGGGCCAGGAGATAGGAGTTCTGGGTCCCTCGCCTGCCCACCTGTAGCATGGGGAGTGTGGACCATGCCTTGTGTCCGTTGCACGAGATGATGGGTCCAGAAGTGTGCCCTCTTATGAAGTCCTGCACGTACGTGTAGTGGGAAAGATTACTTCACAAGACAGAGCTAAGGTGGACACACACCTGGATGGATGGCTCTAGGGCCACAGGAGGTTTCCTCTGGGCAAGTCTCCACAGCAACAAGAGCCCCAGGCAGGACAGGACAAAGTTAACACTGAACACGCTGAACACGGCTGATGGAGCACTTTTATGGTGCTTAGAGCTGAGATGCAGCGTGAACAAAACCAATCCACTCCTCCCCTAAAGGACCTGGCAGCCGGGTGAAGGGAGTTGGAAATTGATCCACCATGGCTGCTCCTAGGCTTCGAGCATCTCCAGTCTGACTCAGGGGAAGTCCCAAGCCAGCTCTTCACTTGGGGACTCTGGTGCCTTCCATCTGCTACTCCTGGGAAGCTGTGCACCCAAAATTGGATCAAATGCCTGGTGATGGAATTACTAGGAAGTGCAAGGAGGACTGGGGGTGTTGGGAGGGGGAGAAGTGTGGGCGGCAGGCTGGGGGTGTGGGCAATTGCCGAGGAGAAAGCAGCCAGCAGCTGCTGCAAAGACCTGGAGGAGAGGAAAATGAGATCTGACCCGACTGAGCGAAGACAAAGGAACAGGCAGAACCAACCTCCTGTCCAGGGTCTACTGACCACCTGCTCCAGGAGGGAGGGGCCGCGGGAGGTCCCACAGGGCCGCAAAACAGACCAGATTTGCTTCTGGGCCGACTTAACTGTGTCCCTTCCTTTCCCACCTCCCCAAATGCTTCGACTCAGCTGAATTCTGAATTTGCCAGCCTCCTAGGTAGGGTCTGTAGGATACGACTCCGAAATAGGCCCAGACACCAAAAGCACCCCCCATTCCTGGGATGGGGAAGGAAGTTCCACTATCAGAGACCCCTTTTCTCCTTTGGGGAGGAGGCTTTGAGATGCTTGTCACCTGTCCAAAGGCCAATATAGTGCCCTCGGAAACCAACAGATTTCATGCCTTGTCTGTCGTTGGCACCTCACCGTTACTGAGGGAGAGCTTACCCTGCGAGAGAGAGAGAGAGAGAGAGAGAGAGAGAGAGAGAGAGAGAGAGAGAGAGAGAGAGACTCCTGCCTGAATAATGACATCATGTTTTCCACTTACCTCATCTGGCACCCGTGACCCAGGCGCTTGTTTTCATATGAATGAGAATGTCCCTCCGTTTGTTTTTTGTGTACTTACCCTCAAGAGCTATTTGTTCTAATCAGCGTCTCTAACAGCACACTCCCCAGCAACTCCCCTAATTTACAACCTGCCCTTCTGGAGGCCAAGGGCAGACATCTATTTGGACATATGCAAAACACACCCACCACGTGGGAGAACTAGAGGACACGAGAAAGACGTGGAATGAGCCTTTCCTGCCCTTGGAATGAGGCCCCTGCGAGAGAAGTCTGCACCCATCACCTCTAACTCCCAGCTGGTGGGTCTCTGCTCTCCTCTGCACTCTTCGGCCGGGAATGTTCACTCTGCATCCAAGAGCCTGACTTGCAGACCCAGCACCTGGAGCCAAACTTCCATCAGAATCAGGGAGGAAATGAAATGAGCAGGAACCAGCTGAGTTGAGGAGAAAGAGATGCTGCGTTGACAAAGCCTGGGCACCCTCGCAGCCACGGTTTGAATTTGATCCTAGGGCCTCATTGTCCCAACCGACATGGACAATAAGAAAGGAGGACATCTGGGGGCCAAGACAATGGGCGATTCAGCAGTGCCCATCTGAAACTTCCCCTGTCCCTCAGCCCAGATCAGGCCTCTCCCGCCTCCGTACTCCTATTTCCTGAGGTGCAAAACCAGGGCAATTTAAAATCACTTCAATTATTCCCTCGACGAACAAATACGGAGAGAGGATCTACTATATCCCGGTGACTGGGGCCGAGACCTGGGAAAACAGATAAATACTACAGACCTTCAACTAAAAGCACATGTGCCTCCCTATTGAGAAGCCTTCTGAATTGGCAGAGAGGGCTTCCACCGTGAGCCCCACACAGCCCAGGAGGGAGGCAGGAAAGTTCTAGATAAGAACTCCGAGGGAGGGGGCTTCAGCGCTCTGTCCACGCCTTCATAACTGGTCCGTGGCTGGACTGGGCTATGGGATTGAGACTCCAGTGGGTGCTATAGGCTGGACGTTTGTGTCCCTCAAAATTCATGTTGAAATTTTAACCCCCAAGGTGATGGTATTAGGAGATGGGGAATTTGGGAGGTGATTAGTTCATGAGAGTGGAGCCATGAATGGGTTCAGTTCTCTTATAAGAGAGGCATGAGAAAGCTCCCTTGCCCCTCCTGCCATGTAAAGTTACAGTGAGAAGAGGCCGTCTATGAGGAAGTGGGTTCTCACCAGACACCAAATCTGCTGGCACCTTGACCTTGGACTTCCATCTTGCTCATTGGAACCTGTGCCATTGGAGAACTGAGCTTCCACATGTGAAATTCCACTACCCTAAGACGGCATCCCAGAGAGACCACATGTGTGAGTTCTGGATGGCAGCCCCTGCCCAGCCCATCCTTCAGAGAGACACCTGATACATGAGCAAAGACGCCTTCCAGTGACTCCAGAGTCTAACCATTCGAGTCTTCCCAGACCCTGTAGAGCAGAGGACGCCCTGTCTTCTGTGCCTGTCTATATTGCTGGCCCACAGGATCTGTGATATAACATGGTCATTGTTTTACACCCCGAGGTATCAGCATAGTTGTTTTGCAGCAATGAATCAATCACAACAAAGGCCTGAGCTGAAGACACTGGGCCAGCCCCAGGTGCTGAGGACGGCTCTCCAGTACACGGCAGGAGAAAGCGGCTTGAGCTCCAGTCATCCCAGCACCAGGAGAGACCTGCGGGGAACTTAGATGCTCTGGTACCAGGAAAGGTGAGGCTATGGGGAGGGAAGGACAGCTCTTAGGACTCTCGGACTTCCTGGCAGTGGCGAAGTTAGCTCTCCCTTGGCAGGTGAGTCTTCTGGTGGTGTTCTACACCCCGCTCCTCTGGCCTTTCCATGGATCTCGGAAGCACCCAACTCCCAGCATTAAATCCTTTTCCACAGACGAGAGCCAGAGTGGCTTCTGACACCTGCAACTGAATCGCGCTGGGGCAGAGTCCATGCACCCTGCTTAGACTACCAAGCAAACGTGATTCCTATCCATTTCAGAGACTGCATCTCAGCCTTTTCATTGACTCTCTGAGATACCCAGAATCCTTCCAGTAAGTTCCCTTTGCTTTGCCAAAATTGCTTTCTGTTGTTTGCAACCAAAGAACCCCAACTAAAACACAATTGAAGCTGCAAATTAAATGGATATGTTATATTTATTCCACTTTTCAGATGAACAGTATAGGAAAGAATGATGATTTCCACAGGATTGGAAGATGTAATTATGAATTTTTTTTTTTTTAGTCTTTAGGAGTGGCTTTTATTTACAGAAAAGAACACTCAGGAGCTCCTTTGGTATTTAAAGTTAATATTCAAATCACTAAAAGTCCTGGTTTTCCTTAAGTTTTTAAGTTCAATTTAGAAATAAGTTCTATTTATAAATCTTTCAAATTTCCACAAAAATGTTTAAGGAGACTTTTATAATTTAATTAAATTCCTTTAAATATTTTTAACTGTATGAATAAATCCAGCATACTCAATTTCCTTTTTAAAGTAAGGCAGTGGCTGGCAAGCCGAACAACTTTTCCAAGTACTTAAGTAATTCTTAGAAATCTAATAAAGTTTATCAACATGATGGTTAAGTTCTTCTAAATGTTCTGATGTTGTTTATAGACTACACCTCTTTTGTGCTTTTCAGCTTAAAATCTGAATTAATTGTTCAGTACTCTAATAAGCCAAATTCTCCAAATCCTTCTGGACAACTCTTGTGTCCCACCTCATATCCTTTGCACTGCTCACTGCTGCAGCCCCTAGCTTTGCACAGGTGAGGCCTGACAGCATCTCCCATCCTCAGTCTCTCTTGCTTTTCACCCTTGTCTTGCTTCTCAGATCCAAGGCCAAGGACCCCTTGGGAACCACTCTGCATCCATACATGCACAGACCCAGAAGTGTAAGAGATTTGATGTCATGTAGGGGAAATCCAGTGGGAGAAAGAAGCCAGTGCTTCTTTCCATGTTCTCCTCTACTGTTTCTTGGGCAGACAATTCTATGGCACATTCCACAACGTTCCTCAGAGGTGCTTGAAGGATGGAGCTTCAGTGACCCACAGCAATGACCAACTCAATTATGCACCCAGTTTTATTGTTTTATTCCTATTCCCTGAGATTCCTTATCAAAACCAATTACCTGCCCAAACGCCATCATCATAGCAGCTCTGCTTCCTAGGGGTGATGCAGGCTAAGACAAATACCAGTACACACATATGATTCCCAGATTTCACACAATAGTGATACCATGGGTTTGTTTTGCCTCATAATCTCTGTTGTCAATTCTAAGTCATCCCCAGGTTTAAAGACCCACTAGAATTGCCATAACAAAGTCCCACAAATCGGGTGCCTTAAAACAATTGAAATTTATTCTCCCATAGTTCTGGAGGCTGGAAGTCTGAAATCAAGGTGGCAGCAGGGCTCTCCTCCCTCTGAGACTCTGGGTAGAATCCTTCCTTACCTCTCCCAGGCTCTGGTGGCAGCTAGCAACCCTTAGAGTCCTTCAGCTTGCAGCTTCATCGGTCAAGTCCACTCTCTGCCTTTACACGGCATTCTCACTGTGTTTCTTCACATCGTCTTCCCTCCGTGTGTGTCTGTGTCCAAATTTCCCCTTTTTATAAGGATACCACTCGCTGGATTAGGGCCCACCCTAACGACCTTATCTTAACTTGGATAAATCTGCAAAGACCCTATTCCCAAATAAGATCACATTCTGAGATACTGGAAATTAGGACTTCAATTTATCTTTCTTGGAGGATGCAATTCAATTCATAACAACACTAAGGGAACAATTAAGTTATTCTAATTAATTTAGTGGAATTCCAAGCAAACTCTGAGGTTACCTTTCAGCTGACCATTTCTCAAATTGACCAGAGATTCTGGCAGGATGTGAGAACAGAAACTGTGGTTCTCCAGGGTGAGGAGACACAGAACCATCTTCCACAGTCACTAGGTCAGTGTGAATCCAAGTCCATGCCTTCTGAATGGAATTATGGAAACAGAGATCATATCCTACAAATTCTTTCATTCAGCTTTGGTTGGAAAATGGAGGAGGAAGCAGAATCTCTAAGACTCAGCCGTTGTTAAAGAAGATTCCTGAGAAAATGAGAGATTGTTGATACAGGTGCTCTGCAAACATAAGTCCTGGGGTAGCCATTAAATCTTATTAGGTAGAAAAGGAAATAGTAGTGAATATTTACACACCTGTGAACAGATAACATAAGCTAATTCTATGCACATTCTGTATCTTGTCAGTTGAAATCCTGTCTAGTTTGCTAAAAAGTACAAAGAGCTTTGCTGTAGTATTAAAAGTTTTATTCTTACAGTTCCAAGGATTTTGACTTGTAATCTTAAGACTAATATGTTTGTTTTGTGTAACTACATTTGAGAGGATGTTAATTGTAGAAAATGGTGTTTGTTCACTTGGAGTTATAAGCTGCACTTGTCATAAGAAGTTGATTTTTCCCAGCAATCTTGGTGACAAATTAATTCACTATGACAGCACTTGACTGGCTCAAATGAACTCAACTCATAGAAAAGGACTGAATCAGTTTTCTTAACATTAGGCACATAGCTAAAGGGACATTTTTACTTGCAGTATGCATTTATTAGTAAAGTGGTTCTAACGGATTAAACTTAACCACAGTTTGACAGGGTGATCCTACTGATTAAGTTGCTTGAATTCATTACACCTTACCTCATTAAATCTAAATGATTGTGTACCTAAGTCACTGGCAGCCACTTAATGGGATTTCACTATCTATTTACTTATTTCTCCTGTGAATTCTTTTCATAGTCTCCCTACAATCCAGGAATCCATTTGAATCCATCAAAATGACATTTGATTGGATTCTGCAGATCTCTCTGACTTTATCTAGCTTAACAGTCATAACTTCCAAGGTCATACAAATGACAGGAGAGAGGTCAACTTCTCAAAGAACTATTATCAGATGGGCACCCACTTTCACTGTTGCCATAAGGAATTTCCAGGTGAAAAGGCAGAAATGGAGGAGAGAGAGACAACCAGAAAGTATCTAATATAGTTCAGCCCTTGGATACCTGACTTCCATTTATGTCCTTCTTCTTGTAAGTACACTTTCCAAAAGCTCAGGCCATATGCTGTATGCTCCGTCCCTCCCCGAGAGAGTACCTAAAGGCTGAGCTAGTTGCTTCATCCACCTCCAAACAGAGGATCGCTGAGATATGACTGATCCTCTACCAGGCCTTGATGGAGCAAGTCAGTGACCAAAGGCTAAAGAAGAAGCAATCTATCCCATCAAGCCCAAAATCCAGCTATGAAGAGAAAAGGATAACTGCAATGTGAACTCCCACTTGAAAAAAGAAAGGTAAACCACACACCGGGGTCACTAGAATAGAAGCAGCAAGGACTCCCTAGCCTGGTGGCAGTCCAGTGGCTGCCCAGAGTTCTGCTCCTGAAGGGGAAGCTTGTCTTCAGGTGGCCATTGGAAAGAATGTCCTTTCTGAGGACCCTACAGGTTTGGCAGCCCTTTCTTTGTGAGCAGCTTAAGAATTGACCTAGTGATTGCCTACTCTGGAATGTCTTTGTAAATAAAGCTTTCTTAAAATTTAATAGAATTCCAGTCTATTTCTAGTCAGTCCCACATGCTAGTAACTCAAAACCAGAGTTCTTGGCTAGTTTTAATGTTATGGTCTAGAATTGGGCCTGGACTTGGCTTTGAAGTTCTCTCTACCCCCTTGGTCCTCAGTTTAACGGAATCCCACTTTTGTAAGTCAAACCTGTGAGCTGGGGTGACCAGGCTAGGAAATCATGATTCTTCCCTCCAGGCTGCATCTCAGCTACACCTCTACAATATAAGAGATTTTACCCTTTGTCTGGTGGAGGGCTGTTAACAGGAATTGCTTACGTGAGGTCTATGCGTATAGTTAGTGTATTTAAGTCCCTATTTTAGAAAGAGAAATATAAAATCAGTTGCATGGGTCTCTTTAAAATAGGATAAGCTTTTCATTATTAAAAAAGAAAAACTATGAAACAAATCATTTGGACCAGAAAGTACTGTGTTATTTATGTCATCAATCCCTTCTGGAAAAAGGAGTTAGAAGATAGAGAGAATATTTACAACCCAGGGAACTAAAAGCAAAATCAATTTGCTTGCTAATCAGATTGATACAAGCTCTCAAGAAAGACAGTTTAATTATGTTCAGTTCAGATGACACACATTTCTTTTCTTTTTCCTAAAATTCAAAACAGAAAATAAGAACTATTGCTGGCAAGTTATTTCAGTCCAGAATCATTGTTTACCCATCTGAAACATAAATCTAATATTTGTATCAATGTCAAGATTTGTAAAACACAATTTAGATAATTGTGGAGAATCAAAATATGGCCCATGCAAGGGATAGTATATTAGTTGTCTATTGCTTTGTGATCTTGGACAAGCAGTTTATCTACCTAAAATCAATGAATCTCTCCTAACCTCAGTTTACTTATGTATAAAATGGGCTAATTAGACTCATACATGGATTAGGATGTTTTCAACTGAGGGTAAATGAAGATCAATTAAAAATAACAACAATGAGAGATTTATTTTCTTATGAGAAAGGGGGCAATTTCAGGGTTAATCTTACCCTTCAATATCTTCAAAGATGGGATTTTAAAAATTCTGTTCACTTTGGGGAGTTTGGTCTTGTGCTCAGCCTTATTACAGTTGCAAGATGGACAATTCCAAAGTGGTGGTACCATTTTGCATTCCCATCAGCAATAAATGAAATTTCCTGTTGCTCCACATCCTTACCAGCATTTGGTGTTATCAGTGTGTTGGCTTTTAGCCATTCTAGTAAGTGTGTATTGGTATCTCATTGTTTTAATTTGCAATCCCCTAATGATGTATGACTTGGTGGTTGAAACCTGGGTTTTCTGAAACTATGATTATGGAGAATGGAGCTATTGGTGATGACAAGGTCAACGGAATATCAGTGGAAGTGGGCAGATACGGTAGGGTAGGGGAAAAATACTAGACTAGAAGAGGCTTCAGACCTGAGAGATCAGGTCATAAATAGAATTGTCTACATGGACACAAACATTACAGAATCTTAGGCAAACGTTTGGAGGGGAGCACATGGAGAATGAAAAGAGAGCATCAATGATAGTAACTAAGAAGAGTGACAAGGAATAGGAAAATAGAAGGGAAGCACCTTATTCTCAAATAGTCGGGGGAGCTTAAAAACAAAGGGAATGAAATAAAAATGAGAGTCTAGAAACCATACATCTATGATCAACTGATTTTCAACAAGGGCGCAAAACCTTTCAATGGGGAAAAAATAGTCTCTTCACCAAATGGTGCTGGGACAACTGGATAGCCACATGCAAAAGAATAAAGTTGACCCTTGGACCCTTACCTCACACCAAATTAAAAAAATTAACTCAAAAGGGGTCAAAGCCCTGAACATAAGAAATAAAATTATTAAACTCTCAAAAGAAAACATAGGAGTTAGTGTTTTTGTTACCTTTAATTTAGCAATGGTTTCTTAGATATGACACCAAAAGCACGAGTAACTTAATTAATTAATTAATTAAATGTCATCAAAATTAAAAACTTTTGTGCATCAAAGGACACTATCAAGAAAGTGAAGACAACCCACAGACTAGGAGAAACATTTGCAAAGCAAATATCTGATAAGGCTCTAGTATCTAGAATATATAAAGAACTTTTAAAATTCAACCACACAAACACAAACAAAATCCAATTTTTTTTAAGTGGGCAAAGGATTTGAATAGACAATTCTCTAAAGAAGATATACAAGTGGCCAACATACACATGAAAAGATGCTTAACATCATTGGTTATCAGAGAAATGTAAATGAAAACCACAATAACATATCACTTCATACCCACTAGGAAGGAAATAATAACAATAACAACAATAATAACATGAAATAAAATGTTGGTGAAGATGTGGTGAAGTTGGAACTCTCATACATTGTTGGTGGGAATGTAAAATCTTGCAGCCAATGTGGAAAATAGTTGGATGTTCCTCAAAAAGTTAAACATAGAATTACCATATGACTCAGCAATTCCACCCCTAGGTATATACCCCAAAGAATTGAAAGCAGGGACTCAGATACTTATACACCAATGTCCATAGCAGCATTATTCACAAGAGTCAAAAGCTGAAAACAACCGAAATATTCATCAGCAGATGAATGATAAACCAGTTGTGGTATGTCCACACAATGGAATATTATCCGGCCATGAAAAGGAATGAAGTACTGATGCAGGCTTGTCAAGAGTTTAGCTAAGCTACTCCTGGGTATCGCTGCCTCAGCATCCATTTTGTTTGGCCAAGTTGCCTATAGGGACCTTAAACTGACACTAACCCTTCATGCAAGCACATGCCCTAGATGGCATCCACAGAGTTACAACCATATGTAAGTTCCTGATATGTTTCCCCAATAGCCCTTGTGATCAACAGCCTCCCCACTGCCCAGCACTTGTGTTCCTTAGGCATCCCTTAGGAGAGACCCCCTGTGGAGCTTACCAAAACCTTACTCTTTTGTTATGAATTGACCGATCTGGCCCTAAGCCAGGCACCCCAAAACACTCCACCCATGTATATATCTGAAGGGAATTAAAACATTAATTCTAAAAGATACATGAACCCCAACGTTCATAGCAACATTATTTACAATACCCAAGATATGGAAGCACCTAAGTGTCCATCAACAGATGAATGGATAAAGAAGATGTGATGTGGTGTAGATATATACAATCGACTATTACTCAGCCATAAAAAATAATGAAATTCTGCCATTTGTAACAACATAGATGGATCCAGAGGGTATTATACTTAGTCAAACAAGTCAGACAGAGAAAGGTAAACACCATATATTATCACTTATATGTAGAATCTGAAAAATGAAACAGATGAATGAACACAACAAAACAGAAACAGACTCACAGATATAGAGAACAAACTAATGGTTACCAGTGGGGAGAGAGGAGCAGGGAAGGGCAAGATAGTGGTAGGGTAATAACAGGTATGAACTACATTTATAAAATAAATAAGGATATCTTGTACAACACAAGGACTATGGCCAATATTTTATAATAACTTTAAATGCAGTATAATCTCTAAAAATATTGAATCACTGTGTTCTACACCTGAAACTAATATAATATTGTAAATCAACTATACTTCAATTAAAATAAAATTTTAAAAAAAGAATTCAGGAAAGATGACATGGAATAAGAAAACCCTTCTATGGCAAAACAAAAACAAAACAAAACAAAAAAACACTCCATCCATGGAGCCTAATAAAGGCATGTGCCCCGGGTCTTGCCTCTCTCTATCTGCCCCTGCCTTGACCCGCCCACATGGCCCCTTGAGGTACGGCATGCACTTCCTGTGGGTAATGAACGTCTCTATTTCAATTTCTCTTGTGGTCTGTTGAACTAGGGGACTCACCAGCACCCTGTGCTCCACTTAACAAATGTTCATTTCACAAAGTCATAACAACACTAAACATGGATGAACCTTAAGAACACTACACTAAGCAAAGGAAGCCAGATACAAAGGACCATATATTGTATCAATACAATTCCATTTACATATAAGAAATATCCAGAAAGAAGATTAGTGGTTGCCAAGGATTGGGTTGGAGCGGGGAGTGGATGAGAAATAGGAGTGACTGTTTAAAGGGTATAGCATTTTCCTTTGCGGTAATGAAAAAGTTCTGGAACTGTATAGTGGTGATGATTGCATAACATTGTGAATATACTACATGCCACTGAATTGTACACTTAAAGTGATTTAAATGGTGAGTTTTATGTTATATGAGTATGACCACCAAAAAAAATAATAATAAGCAAAACAAAACAAAAAACATATGGAAAAGGAGTTGGCATGGAGTGAGGGGGAGTTAGCCAGCCACAGGAAACAGGGAGAGGTGCTTGCCTTGGGGCGATCCAGGCCAAGGGGAGCCGCAGGGCAGGGACATCTCAAAAGTCCAGACGTGCACCTGCAGTTTCCACATAACTGCCTAAGGTGACCCTTAGGCAGTTGCCAACTAAGCACATAAAAGACTTCAACAAATTCCTGTTGAAGGGCTGGAGACAGAAATGAAAGAAACTTCCTGCCTTTGCGGTGAAGAATGATACTTTCCCCTCCCCACTTGACCTGCAGCAGAACATATCCTTTCTCCCCTGAGAATTCCGAGTGTGCCCTGGAAATCCTAAATCATCCTCCCCCAATCACCACCACCTGAAGAATGCCTCGTAGAAGGTGAAAGGCAGGGCGTTGTCGCCCTCCTCTGGTCACTGAGCAGCTTTGGTTTTCTCCCTCTGAGAAAACCACCCGGAAGGTGGTTACTACCCGCTGACTGAGGCACCAGAGGTCCCCCCCTCACTCTGTGTGTGCATTCTGGGGTCTTGAGATGTTCAGGAAGCTTGAGGGACTGGGGTTGTGAAGGCAGCACACCCTTTGCTGTCCCCTCACCCCTTCACACACACACACACACACACACACACACACACACACACACACACACTGGGGTCCTGCACCCTCCACCCTCCCACGCGGCAGGCTCCTGGGTCCCAGCCTGTCCTCCTCTCCCATCTGACCCTGCAGACACCCACCTCTGCTTGTTGCTCAAAAGACAGGTTCACGCCCTCCTCCATGTTCACAGCTAATCCCTACTGAGAACCTGGAGAAGTTACAAAGATATAATGCCTCCCATCTGTAGTGTCAGACTTCTCCTTTCTGGCGTGATAAATCGGGGATGACCCCAGCTCCCATTCCTAGGGAGGGAACTCTCCTACACTCTCTCCTTCAATCTGCCCAGACACACTGAGGGCCACTGGGACTGCTCACCAAGAAGACTCTTCTTCCCAGGCCAGTGACAAACATCAGACTGGCAAACAGGGGTCCCCTTTGTCTCAGGTGGTCTCATTTTATCTCTGAAGACCTAATGGGGGGCTGCCCAGACCACAAGAACTTCTGCCCTGGACCTTTTATGTAGATAAAGAGCTGCCCGCTCAGGGTAACAGGAGAGATCACGACTGGCTTGCCCGCCCAAAGATACAGCCTTTACTAGCTGACCACTTTACTCTGACATATCCATAAACCATCAGAAATATACTCAATCTCACAACTGACAAGAGAAACGCAACATAAAATTGCAGTGAGATGCTATTTTTTGCTACCAGATTGGCAGAGATCAAAAAGTCTGATAAGGAAATTCCCTGGTGGTCCAGTGGTTAGGACTCAGCACTTTCACTGTTATGGCCCAGATTCAATCCGTGGTCAGGGAACTAAGATCCTGCAAGCTGCACAGTCCACCAAAAAAAAAAGGTTTGATAATTTACCAAGTTGGCAAAGCCAGGCCGATTCCTATTCGTTGCACATGGGGGTGAAAATGAGTGCAGCCTCTACAAAGAACAACTTGGCAATATCTGTCAAAATTTTAAATGCACAGATGCTTTCACTCAACAATTCAACTTTCACGTATCATCAAGTATATATCCTTCTACAAGGATGAAATGATAAGGATGTTTATTGCAATACAGCTCCTAATAACAAAAGATGGGGAAATCCTCAATGTTCAATAGGAGATGGGTTAAATAAATCGTAATACAACCACACAATGGAGCACTACGAGTTTATTTTTTTACACTCACAACACATCTTAATTCAGACCAGGCATATTTAAAGTAGTCAATAGCCACTTGTGGCTGATGGCTTCCATACTGGACTGTGTATACTAGAAGCCCAGGACACAATGCAAACATCCCTGAGGAGGGTACTACTGCACAATCACTGCTCATGTGTCATAATCCAACAGCTCTGTCTCCTTGGAGGTCAGAGGAAACAGGGCCCTTATGAAATAGGATATGGAATTATTGATTATCGATTGTAGTAGAGAAAAGTCAAGGCCAGACTAAGAAGTGTAGGTTCACCTGGGGCTGCTGCCACCCGCCTCTGGGCAGGGGTCCCACACTAGAAGTTCTTCACCTGGATCCATGGTCTGAGATAGCAGGCCAAGGGGCTGCAAGAGGGTAATTACACCCAGGGCTGAGGGCCCCGGGTGACGACTTTCAGAAGAGGAAGTGAGAAGGGGTGTCACGGGGCCATACAGAGAAATGAGGAGGACCTCACACCTCCATCCCCATCCAGCTAGGCTGCCTCAGCTGACAACATTGTTAGCCGTCATCCACTCACAGCACCTCTCTTCCCAGGAACATTCCATGCAGCTGAAGTGAAGACATTAGCTCATATCAGCCCAACCACGTAGGCAGAATCCGACAGGCAGCGCTTCCAAATGGGTAAAGAGCAAGGAAAGAGCAGTAGTTCTTAATATAGAACGCCTTCTTCAAGAGATCAAGAGGGCGCCAAGGTCCTGGATGGTCTCTAAGGGCCCTGAATGTAATGAATGGATCAGAGAAGGGATTTATCCCTAGAGCCCAAAAGTAGGTTGTCAAATCCTAAGTGCCTCAGAAGAAAAAACTGAGAAGACAAATGGGAGCCCGGCTAGACTGGGCTATTTGTTGCGGTGGGATGGAGGTGTTTTTAAAGCAGCTGCACTGAGTTTTCTAGCACTCTTTGTGATACAGGTTCCTTAATAAGTAGAGTATGCTTGGAAGAGTTTTTCTCTCTGCAGTTACCCAAACATAACCTTGTACACACACACACACACACACACACACACACACACACACACACACATTCATGCCCCACTGATTTTTGGAATTAATACCAAAGAAATAGGTTTAAATTTGGCAAGAAATGACAGTCTGATGGCAGGAGGAGGTGTACAGCGATCCTAATTGACTATGCTTGCCTTCCTTGCAGATTCTGTGTGGTTAGTTCAACTTGTGCTGTTAAATAGTCCTAGAAAGGACAGGGCAGCCTGAGGAACTCGGAGTTCTTCAGGCAACCTTCAAACCTGCCATAACAGGCAGGGCTACAATTAATAACCCAGCAGAAGAGTACGAAGCCTAAACTGAATAATAAGTATTCACTCATTGAGCTGACCTCAAGCGAAAGGGCTGTGCTCAAAAGAACAAGGAAAAGTGCCTGATGGGCCCCTGAGGGCAGCTCTGTTCGTAGTGGGGAGGGAGGGGTTGAGTTTTGAGTCCAGAAACGATTTCTACCTTCCACCCAACAGACCCAGCAGGCAAATCCCATCCTAGTCAGACCCCCACTTCCGGTGAGCCCCCTATGTTGTCTTGTCCACCACCCCTTCAATGCAAGGACATCACATAGCACAGAAACTGCATTTATTCAGCCCAGGGGAGCCAGGGGAGGGCCAGAAAGAGGAGACAAAGAAGAGGCAAAGGGGGCTGCCAGTTTGTTTTTTTATTTTGAATGGTTGTTTCACGCCCACGCATGGAAAAGAATTGCCTGGTGCCTTTAATTGTTTGAGAGATCACCATTCACTGCTCTTATTAAAGAACGTTCTAAATGAAAAAAGCCCCAAAGCTCAGTCCCCTGCCGTGGACTGTGGGTCATTTGCCACACCACGGGCTCCAGCTCTAGAAACACCTAGAAGCGTGAAGGGTAAGATTTGGATGCCCCCTTAGAAAAGGTATAACCCCACGTCCCCCCTTCTGACACCTCCCCATGCTACAGTCTGAGAAGTGCCTTCCCAGGAGCCAGCTGGGGACAGCCTTACATTAATGTTGGGGAAACCAGAAGTTACAGGCTTTGATTTCTCAGGCAGACTTCATTTATTGACATGTAAGTTTAAATCATATTTAATAAAAAGCCTTGTGAAATCCAAAATTCTAGGCCAGCCATTGTTTTTCTTGGGGAAGGTAGAGAGAGGAGGCTAATCAATAGTTAGGTCCAGAAATAAACCAAGTAGGGCAAAGGTCTTTTAAGTTTATAGACATACCTCAGAGTTATTGCAGGTCCAGACCATTGCAATAACGCAACTATTGCAATAAAGTGAGTCACATAAATTTTTTGGTTTCCCAGTACATATGAATGTTTCCACTATACTGTAGTCTATTAAGTGAGTAGTAGCACTGTGTCGGAAAAAGCAATTTTAAAATACGTTACCGCTGAAAAATGCTAACCATCATCTGAGCTTTCAGTGGTCATAATCTTTTTGCTGGTGGAAAGTCTTGCCTTGATGTTGATGACAGCTGACTGATCGAGGTGGTGGTTACTAAAGGTTGGGGCAGCTGTGGCAATTTCTTAAAATAAGACGTATCGAGTTTGCCACACCAACTGAGCCTTTCTTTCATGAACTATTTCTCTTAGCATGCAATGCTGTTTAAAAGCATTTTACCCACAGTGGAACTTCTTTAAAATTGGAGTCAATCCTCTCAACCTTTGCCACTGCTTTATCAACTAAGTTCATGGAATAGTCTAAATCCTTTGTTGCCATTTCAACAATCTTCACAGCATCTTCACCAGGAGTAGTTTCCATCTCAAGAAACCTCTCTATTTGCTCATCCAGAAGACGCAACTCCACCCCCACTAAAGTTTTATCATAAGATGGCAGCCATTCAGTCACCTCTTCAGGCTCCACTTCTAATTCTAGCTCTCTTGCTGTTTCTACCACATCTGCAGTTACTTCCTCCACTGAAGTCTTAAAACCCTCAAAGTCATCTGTGAGGGTTGGCATCAACTTCTTCCAAATTCTTATTAATGTTCTTAGTGGCATCTAGAATGGTGAATCCTTTCCAGAAAGTTTTCAATTTACTCTGCCCTGATCCATCAGAGGAATCACTATCTATGGCAGCTATAGCCTTATGAAATATGTTTCTTAAAGAATAAGACTTGAAAGTCAAACTCACTCCTTGATCCATGGGCTGCAGAATGGGTGTTTTGTTACCAGGCATGAAAACAACATTAATGTCATTGTACATGGAGCATCAGAGCTCTTGGGTGACCAGGTGCATTGTCAATGAGCAGTAATATTTTGAAAGGAATCTTTATTTTCTGAGCAATAGGTCTCAACAGTCAGCTTAAAATATCCAGTAAACCATGTTGTAAACAGATGTGCTACCATCCAGGCTTTGTTGTTCCATTTATAGAGCACAGGTAGAGGAAATTTCGCATAATTCTTAAGAGCCCTAGGATTTTCAGAATGATAAATAAGCATTGGCTTCAACTTAAAGTCACTGGCTGCCATTAGCCCCTAACAAAAGGGTCAGCCTGTCATTTGAAACTTTGAGGCCAGGCATTGACTTCTCTTTAGCTATGAAGTCCTAGACGACATCTTCTTCCAATACAGGGAGGGCTGTTTCATCTACATTGAAAACCTGTTGTTTAGTATAGCCACACACACTGGTTATCTTACCTAGATTTTCTGGATAATCTGCTGCAGCTTCTACATCAGCACTTGCTGCTTCACCTTGCACTTTGATATTATGGAGATGGCTTCTTTCCTTAAACTCCACGAGCAAACCTCTGCTAGCTTCAAACTTTTCTTCTGCAGCTTCCTTGCCTCTCTCAGCCTTCACAGAATTGAAGAAAGTTAGGGCCTTGCTCTGGATTAGGCCTTGGATTAAAGGAATGTTGGGACTGGTTTGATCTTTTGTAGAGACCACTAAAACTTTCTCCACATCAGCAACAGGCTGTTTCACTTTCTTATTATTCATGTGTTCACTGGAGTAGCACTCTTCATTTCCTTCAAGAACTTTTTCTTTGCATTCACAGTTTGGCTAACTGGCATGAGAGGCCTAGCTTTCGGCCTGTCTGTGCTCTCAATGTGCCTTCCTCACTAAGCCTCGTCATTTCTACCTTTTGGCTTCAAGTGAGAGATATGTGACTCTTCCTTTCACTTGAACACTGAGAGGCCACTGTAGGGTTATTAATTGGCCTAATTTCAAGATTGTTGTGTCTCAGAGAACAGGGAGGCCCAATGAGAAGGGGAGAGATAAGGGAACAGCCGGATGGTAGAGCAGTGAGAACACACACAACATTTATTAAGTTCGTCGTCTTATATGGGCATGTTTGTGACCCCTCCAAATCAATTACAATAGTAACAACATAGATCACTGGTCACAGATCACCATGACAAATATAATCATGAAAAAGTTTGAAATATTGAGAGAATTACCAAAATGTGACACAGAGACATGAAGTGAGCAAGTGCTATTGGAAAAATGGCACTCGTGGGCTTGCTCAACACAGCACTGCCACAAACCTTCAATTCGTAAAAAATGCGATATCTGGGAAAGGCAATAAAGCGAAGCCCAATAAAATGAGGTATGCCTGAAAACAGACTTAACTGTGTATATTCCATTATCAAGATAATATCCTTTCTTGGTTTACTGGTAGCTAATAAGAAGCAACACATAAATAAAATAGGTTAACCATCTAAACAAGTAAACTGTGTTTAATACAGGAAATTAGATTTGTTCCCTTATGTCATAAAATTTTTGTTTAGGGAATTGAATTCGTTTGCTAAGGTTGTAAGATGAGCTCACCAGTGAATTAATTTAATCCAGCGTTCTGCACATGGTATAGATTTTATTCCTGGTCAGAAAATCTCCAATTCCTGGGTTCGTTTTTCTCAGGCTTATAAGGGTCTAATAAATAAACTGTCACTCTAGCAGCTTTAAATCTAAACAGATTGAAACTTTTATTTTTCCTTAACAGAGTCATAAATGTTTTGAGTTAAATTTGATCCCAATATTCGAGTGATCCAAAAGAAAATCGCCCTGATTTCTGAACATTACTCTTCCTATCACATAGAAAAGGTTTGGGTGTAATTAAATTGTACAAAATAGATCCATGTTGAACTTGTAAATGGAATCCTATTTCACAGAGTAACAGGGGTACTTGTTATCTGGCAAAGCATCTTGATGTAAAGCCATGTAGTGTACCTAATTTTACTGTTTTTATATTTTTAAGATTTTTATATATGGATTTTTTTTGGGGGGGGTGGTGCTGCGTCAGGTCTTAGTTGCAGCTCGTGGGCTTCTCTCTAGTTGTGGCTCGCGGGCTCCAGAGCACGTGGGCTCAGTAGTTGCAGCGCGCAGGCTTAGTTGCCCCATGGCACGTGGGATCTTAGTTCCCCGACCAGGGATTGAACCTGCTTCCCCTGTATTGGAAGGCAGATTCTTAACCACTGGACCACCACGGAAGTCCCAATTGTTTGTTATTTTTAAATAGAAACCTGTGTTAATATTGTATTTCATTCTTTCCACCGCTTTCCCTTGTATAAATAGGCTACAATAATGAGTGGCTACCATGTAAATAACACCCCATCTTGGGGTAACATTTTAGAGTTTACACAGACTATCTCATTTGATCATCAGAATATCTCGTGTGGTGAGTTTTCCTCCCACTTCACAGATGAAGGAACAGAGGCTCTGAGAGATGATGTGACTTGCGGAAGGTAATAAGCCAGTAGGTGACAAAGTCAGGGTGCAGGTCTTCTGTTGCCAAGCCCTGTGTCCTTCCAGTGCACACGATGTCACATTTGGGAAGCAAGTTTCTCTCTTTCTCCAGGGAGGCTATATCTGCTGATGCAGTCAATATAAGCACATGGAAAGCTTTGGACTTCTGGTCGCATTTTTGCTATGGCAGAGGCCTGTGCCTCTCGTAGCATGGGTTAAGAAATGACATTTTAACTCTCTGATCTACATTTCTGAAAAACATTTCTTCTTGCAGGGAGACATTTGGGCCATTTCCTGGTTAACATTTTTAAAGTGCTGCAGGAAACTCATTAGCTTGAAAGGAACATGATTACAGCAGTCACATTTGGAAACAGAAGGTAAGGCATTAATTATTAACAAGAGATCACTCCCAAGATACAACACAGAATGGTTAACAGAGCTGTTGGGACTGTTAGGACAGAATGAACAGAGCCCTTGAAGCTATCTCTGGAGCAAGAAAAGGCGC
Organism: Physeter macrocephalus; assembly: GCF_002837175.3. Lineage (NCBI taxonomy): Eukaryota > Metazoa > Chordata > Mammalia > Artiodactyla > Physeteridae > Physeter > Physeter macrocephalus. The sequence continues at coordinate 64,735,128 of NC_041232.1, forward strand.
AAGAAAAGGCCCACCTCCTGCTCTGAGCGGTCACAGCACCCCAGCAAGAGCCCAGCGGAAAAGAACAACTTGTTATTCTTATTCAGTTACGATTCTTTCCTATTAAGATGCATTAAGCCATTCCAACACCTACAAGGTGACAGATTCAGGCTTGGTTGAGGCGCCAGCATTTGCAATTCAATAAACTCAACCATCTTCACTGAATATGGGTGGTGGGCCAGGCTCAAAGCTACAGTGTTGGGGGCCTGGTGAGGAGCAGGGTGCACAGCTACCCCTGGGACTCCAGTCATTCATTGGGGAGAACTGGGATGAGACTCACATCCCCATACTGCAGGCCAGAATGGACCTTGCTGAAGACCTGGGTGCCTTCAGAAAGAGAAGGAACAACATCTGGAGAGCTGGCTGCAGGTGAGGAGCAAAATTAACTAGAGTTTCCAGAGCACCTTCTCTAAGCCAGATTTGTTACCGAGTCCAAGCTTGCTCTGCTTGCTGCATGACAGGCCAATAAATCGGAAGATGAGGTGTTGAGGCAAGGAATAGCAACTTTATTAGGAAAGCTAGGCATCTGAGAAGATGGCAGACTAATATCCTAGAGTACCATCTTATCGAGGTATGAATGCCAGTTTCCTTTATAGAACAGAGAGGGGGAGGAGGTGAGGAAGTGAAGTGAAAAGGCCATTAGTCTTGCAAAATATCTCTTGGCTTGGCCAGCATCAGGGAGGGGATGTGTTAATTTCCTCTTTTCTGCAGCCATTCACAGGTGGGCACTGTCAGAATGTCTCCCTGTGAGCTGAACAAAGGCACTTTAGTTTAACATTCAGGCAGACGGGCAGGGTTCCCCTAGGCATGACATTATTTATGCCAACAGCTATAGACAACATCATTTTAGTGATTATAGTAACAAAAAGCAACAGAGATCAAAGGTTAAATGTAAAAGAAACAGATTTTGTTCTTCCCTGTTACACAAGCACTGTGCGAAGTGCTCAGTGTTATTTAATTGAATATTTGTAGCACAGCAACTCTTTGAGTTGGGTTATTGTGTCCATTTCAGAGATCAGCAAACTGAGGCTTGGTGCCCTGGCTTACCCAGAGTCACATGGGTAAGTGGCAGAGCCAGATTCACCCTGGGAGGGGGGGCAGGAGGGTGGCTAATTCCAGGCCCCATCCTCCTAACTGCTTTGTTCTCCCTCGGAAGAAGAAGGGCATTTGGAATCAGCCCAGGGAATGGTGGGTGGAAACAAGGACATGGAGGGTGAAGTATTCAGGAAGTAGGAATTTAAGAAGAGCGAAGGGAAATTAGAGGTTGCTGTCTCTGAAGAGCCTTATGTGTCAGGCTTGGAAGTCTGTGCTTAACTTGGTAAATAACAGGGGCCTTTGAATATCAAACCATCTCTCCTCAGTAAATGGGGATGTATTGGGTTTATCTAGAACCCAAGGATTTTCTAAGAACATTTAACACATAAATAAATATAGAAACAAGAGACTTATTCTCCTATGGTCAGACTGGAAGAATGTAAATTCAGTAACATCAATACCCTGATAATTACCCATAAGCCCTTTCACTTGTCAACAAGTTATGTCACCAACAAGTTAAAACAAAAATGCCACGAAAGGGGACTTCCCTGGTGGTGCAGCAGTAAAAGAACCTGCCTTCTAAGACAGGGGATGCAGGTTTGATCCCTGGTCGGGGAACAAAGATCCCACATGCCACGGGGCAACTAAGTCCCTGCTCCACAACTACTGAGCTCGCGCACCTCAACCAGAGCCCCCGTGCCTCAAACTACAGAGCCCATGCGCTCTGGAGCCCCCGCACCACAACTAGAGAGAGAAAACCCGCATGCCACAACTAGAGAGAAGCCTGAGCACCGCAATGAAGAGACCGCATGCCGCAACCAAAGATCGCGCATGCCTCAACAAAGATCCCGCGTGTAGCAACTAAGACCCGATGCGGCCAAAAAATAAAGAAAAAAAAAAATGCCACTAAAGGACAAAGGCAAACACATACTACTGAGAGTGAACAATAACCATCCCAAGCTTTCCAAATATATCACTTTACACAACAGTAGGCATTTAATTTTTACCTTGAATTTTAAAAGAGCATTTAATTTTTACCTTGAATTTTAAAGGAGCATTTTGTCATGTGTTTTAGGATTGTAAAAGTAATACACGCTTATTGCAGAAAACTTGGAAAATATAGAAGAGCAGAAATATGTATCTGCCTTATTTACCAACACTACCTGCTGGCTCTCCTACTGGGCTGCCCATTCCTCTTTACAAACCACACTCTAGTGCTCTTATAACGTGTAAAGCATTCCCTCAGTTACTTCCCAGGATTCTGTTCACACCGATGACCAGTACTGATCACACTTGTTAGGTCCTCAACTTCCTTCTGTGTCTTTTTCTCTCCCTTCTCCTTTCCCTTTAAAAAGACCGATTTCATGAGCGACCTGAAAGCAGGGACCAAGTTTTATGCACACCCCTCCCTGACCACTTAGCATGGTAGCAGTTGAACTTTCCTTTCTCTTTCATTCATTCAACTGTCCTGTGTCTAGTGTTTCAAAGTAAGAAATGTCAAAGCACTGTCTTTAGATTGGCATTCAGATTAACAGGCATCTCACGGGGGAAGAAAAACTTTAAATACATAAGCGTAAAAGTAACCTGTAAATTGGTTATAAGGAGAGACATGATCACCATCACTTGTCAAAACGGGCTCCTCCCAAGGGGCAATAGCTTCAGATGACTTTCGGACTTTTCCCCCCAATCAACATTCATTTACTAAGCACCTACTGAGCACATTTGAGGTCATATAGGAGATACAAAAATATACAAGATAGGGCACAACCTTTAGCAGCTTCAATCTAACAGAGGGGGAAAAGACCTGTAGGTTAAAAAACTTTCAAATGAGGTAAAACATGTTAAGTGGCAGAAGATTGCTAGAATATTCTGGGCATTCAGACATGCGAGTTCTTCCCTGATTGAGGGGATCAGGCATTTGACCCAGGTCTTGGAGTAGGGACAAGAAATATACGCGAGATGTGTGTGTTTGTACGTGTGAGTGTGCCTGGGTGTGGGAGTGAAGGGATTCGAAGCAGAAAGTACAGACTGAGCAAAGGCAGGGAACCTAAGAGACCCAGCAGTGTTTAGGGAAGAGATGGGCCAAACTTCACTGAAGCAAAGAGAGTTACAGAGAAAAAGCTGGAAAGGAAGAGTGTGAGCCCATGGCTGAGAGCCCAGAATGGCAAACTGATGTTTGGACTCTATTCCCACTAGTTTGGAACTATTCAGTCATTTAGCAAATGTTTCCTTATCTTCTGCTATGTGCTGGGTGCTGGGATAGATACAGTGAGATACGGAAAGGAAAACAAGGCATGGGCCCTTGCTCTCCATGTTGACATTCCATGACGACATAACTTTCTAGAAGTATAAACTCAAAGAGGACTTATTAAGAGCAAAACAAAACTGGCCAAAAGACAACACTAGTGACAAGGAATTTTTTTTTTTTTTTGGTTACTTATTGCTGAGTGACAAACTATCCCAAAAGTTAGCGACTTAAAATAACACTCACTTGATTACTTACTCACAATTCTGCAATTTGGGATGGGCTTGATGGATACAGCTGGTCTCTTTTCCACATGATGACAGCTGGAGTAGCTTGAACGACTGGGGTCTGGCTGGAACGGCCAACTTGTGTCATATGTCTGGGTCTCAGACCTCACCATGGGTTGGTTTTGGGCTGCACCCCACAGGCCTGCAAGCCTTGTAGCTGCCCAGCCTTGAGGCCAAAGAAAGAGCCTGGAGACAGCGGCAGAGACGTTTATTGGACAGGGGGATCTTACACAAAGGGTCCTGGAGCAACACCCCACCGTGTGCGGCAGACTCCAGGCAGGACATGCCAGCAGTCTTGCTACTCAGGGGAGAAGGAGGCTACCATTTATAGGCGGAATTGACATCAGGTGGGCTCATTGGTTACCAGGGGCTAATTAAGCCCTATAATTAAGAGGATTGGATAGTCATGTGAGTGAAGCAGGGTCTGGCCGAGCAGGGCATGTACAGAGAGCAAGAGAATAGCCATCCTGAGTGGCTGAACCGTATAGTTGGGTTCCTCAGTTCTCCTCCACGTGGCATCTCCGTGTGGTTAGCTTGGTCTTCCTTCCAAAATGGAGACTTCAGACATTCTTCTTCATTTCTGGTAGTCTGGCTTCTTACATGGCAGCTGGCTTAACCCAGACTGCAAAAGAGGAAGCTGTTGGGCTCTTAAAGCATAGCCTAGAACTAGCACATGGCACTTCCAGAACATGCTAATGGTTAAAGCAGGTCCCAAAGCCAGCCCAGATCTGAGGGGAGAGATTTACACAAGGACATGAGTATCAGGATGCATGATTCATTGGAGGCCACCAAAGCAACAGTCTACCACAAGTCTTAAAGTCAAATAATTCAACAGCGTCTTCCACAATTTTAATCAACTGAGGGGCATTCAGTGCACAGACGTTTGTACTCTAGGGCATGTAACCTGCCTGCCCCGCTCTACCCCTGCCTTTTTGAATGCTGGCCGAATGCAGTCATTTCTCACACCACTTACTGATCACTTACTAGAACCGCATCAGATTCTAGAATGAACCAACCTTGCAACATAGTTTCAAACAGGCCCACATCTAGGAAGGAAGAGGGCTCTTAGCTCAGAAGCATCTCACCAGCTCACTCCTGAGCCTGGTTCACTCCCAAGAGCTCCTGGTCAAGTACCCAAGCTTCAAACCAGGAAGAAGGAAACCCCATTCATGTCTGGCTCCAACTGCCCCTTCGGCCACCTCCCACATCCCGTCTCTTCTAGGACACACCTCGCCCCTCATCTGTGTTACATGGTCCTGTCCCTGGAGAGCTAGGGCAGAAAAACTGAGCTCCTGGTTCTCAGACTGACATTAAGATCCCTCTGTAGCATGTGTGACCTTCTTGTGTTTTCCATTTTCAATACTGGACATAGTTGTTCCAGGTACGACCCAAACGCCAAGTTCAGTGGTAGTAACAGGATTTCTGGGAGAAGCTTGGGTAGCAATCTGGTTGGAGGGAAGGTGAGAGGGACTCTGAGAGTTTTCTTGAAACTTTTTATAAGAGTAATGTGACCCTACTTATAACTAGGATTGATCACCAAAAAATGGACATAATAGCCAAGATCTGATTAATAAAAATGTACACTTAGCTCACAAATTAAATAAAAATGTGTACTTAGTACATACAAAAGCGAAAGTTAACTGAGTCAAACAGAAGAGCAGAAGTGGCGGGTTTTTAAAATTTCTTTTATTTTTTTACATTTCTAACCATCCGTCAATTATTCCATAACAAGGCAGTATCACGCGATGACCGAACGTAGGCTCCAGAAGTCAGGGTTTGAATTCCAGCTCCATCAATTACTGGTCATCTTGGTCAATTTCCCTGTGCCTTAGTTTTCTCATCTACACAATGAGGGTAGTAATAGTACCTTTCTCACAGCTTGCTGTGAGTATTAAGCAATACTCGCAAAGCGCTTAGAGTGCCCAGTAAACTACAAACATTCTTAATATATGTTATTCATTATTATTATTCCACACATTACCATTAACTTGAGGTTTTTCAACACATGTTCATCGTTTTTTTTCTCTTTATTAATTCTTGTTTGGAATGATCTTGGAGGCACTGACTGTTGAAGATGATGAGAAGCTAATGATCGCCCTCCACACCAACGTCTTGGTACCTTGGCCAACTTTAAATAGGTCTCGCCAAGAAAAGGTGTTAATAGCAAATGGCAAAGTATCAATAGCAGATTTTAAAAAAAAACAAAACACTTCAGGTAGTAGTTATTCTCCTAAGCCTTAGAAATTAAAAGTAAAATTAAAAATAAAAATTGGTGATAGAGATAAGAAAATAGCTGAGAAATAAGCACTGAATCTACATATACTTTTTTTTTTTTTTTTTTTTTTTTTTTTTGCGGTACGCGGGCCTCTCACTGTTGTGGCCTCTCCCGTTGCGGAGCACAGGCTCCGGTCTGTGCTCAGCGGCCATGGCTCACGGGCCCAGCCGCTCCACGGCATGTGGGATCTTACCGGACGGGGGCACAAACCCATGTCCCCTGCATCGGCAGGCGGACTCTCAATCACTGCGCCACCAAGGAAGCCCTACATATACTTTAAATGTTTTAAAGTATGCACCTTCTCATCAAATTTGTGTGGGGAGAAAATGAGACATATAAAAGCTATTTAGAATTTCCTTTGGGTGTAATTATACAATTCCACAGTATTACTTTTTGCCATCAATTGCTCTCCCAACATCCCCTTTTCTATCATAATCACAAGAAGCAGCAGAAGTATCCAAAGAGTTAAAAGGGGGAATATCAGCCCCCAGCAATGTGTTCACTGGAACCATTTCCCTGCTGCTCTGTGTTTACAGGATTTTATTTGCATAGAAGAACTGCAGGAGCTCTGGATGATAGTGGCTCTGAAAGAAATTGGCAAAGGGACACATGAAGAAGGGAGTCAGTAAACCTCCTTGATTCTAGAACGAGTAGACAGTTGTCAAAGTCAGAACATGAGGATAAACAATCTTCAGATTCTCAGAGGAGGAGGCATCATTATCCAAATGATGATCTAAACTGGAACTGCCAATATGTTTCACCCAATGATCTAAGCTGGAACTGCCAATATATTTCACCCAATGATCTAAACTGGAACTGTCAATATACTTCACCCAACAATCTAAGCTGGAACTGCCAATATATTTCACCCAACGACCTAAGCTGGAACTGTCAATATACTTCACCCAACGATCTAAGCTGGAACTGTCAATATACTTCATCCAACGATCTAAGCTGGAACTGCCAATATATTTTATGCATAATCCTCTGGGTGTTTTGCCATTTACATCACATTATGGGTCAATTACAGTTGAAACATACTTGGCCTGAGTCTTTTTAGGGGGGTAACTCCCTGGTGTGCCCAACCACCTTCTGCATTAACACTGGGAGGGCAGGGAACCTGGGAGAACCTCTCCTGCCCTTGCTCACTCACCAGCTGCCGGCAGAGTTTAGGGTTCCTTTGATCCTCTTCACTCTGGAAGCTGTAGTCCTTCCTCTGTCTCAGATATGGAGAACAGGCTTGAAAAGTTGTTTTGCAAGCCTGAGAGAAATAATATTACCAGCTTATTGTCAAAAATATTAGAGAGTTGTATAATCCCAAGCAAGGAAAAGTGTTGCACCCAATCTGTGGTCTGGGGGCCACTAAGAGTGAAAGTAACTTCCAGGAAGTTTGAAAACTTGAATCTTAAAGGATTTATGCTTATAAAATGACCATGTCTATAATTTGGGGCTGGTGGGGAGGGCAAAGCTTTACACTTTATCACAGCCCTTATTGTCTCATCCAAAGTAGTGCTGGGGGCTTCTCTGGTGGCGCAGTGGTTGAGAGTCCGCCTGCCGATGCAGGGGACACGGGTTCGTGCCCCGGTCCGGGAGGATCCCACATGCCGCGGAGCGGCTGGGCCCGTGAGCCATGGCCGCTGAGCCTGCGCGTCCGGAGCCTGTGCTCCGCAACGGGAGAGGCCACAGCAGTGAGAGGCCCGCGTAGTGCAAAAAAAAAAAAAAAAAAAAAAAAGTAGTGCTGGATTGCTAAATTCAATCTCAACCTTTCTCTCCCTCTCTCTCTCCCCCTCCCTCATGCGTGACCTTAAAGAAGAGAGGTGATTTGGTGGAACCTTTGCTCCTGATGGTTTTGAAACACTCACCTGCTCCAAAGCAGCCCCGAGGTTGATCCAATCCCGTTAGGACACATTTTCTCCAAGAATAAAACAAAAGCTTCATAGGAAACTAAGAAGCCAAGGGTGGGAAATCTGTACCAGGTGCAGTGACAAAAGCTAATCGGGTATGAATAAATCTCCTCTGATAGGAGGTGCTGCCCCAGGGAGCAAGCAGCACCTCCCTGTGCCCCCACCCCCCATTAACCTGACTGTATCTGGCATTCACAGGTGCTGGGACCGGGCAAGTGGGGCAAGAGCAAATGGAAAATAACACTTCTGCTCAGAGAGAGATTAGCCATCGAGGAGGCACTTTCTCCAGGATTCACATGGATACACGGCTGAGTGTCCGTAACTGAACTGGCAGCAACAGAGGGCCTGGCATCTCGGCTCGGCAGGGCTGCATTCCAACTCCCTTGAGGAACGGCATTGAGGTTTCATGCTGTTGGTTAGAGTCACGGACTTACCTTGGCAACCTGGGGATTCCTATCCTGTAAATGGGTCAGGAGAGAATCCTGAGTCTGCTTCACCTGACGGGTGAAAAATCTCTTCCATTTCTGCCCAGCAAAGGCAGCCAGTTGCCCAAACAAGACAAAGGCCGAGTATCTCAGGCTGTCATTCTCCTGTGGGTCCCCCGTGAACAAAACAACAAACCTCGCGTCAGTACCAAAAGGCAGCTGCATCAGAGAACAGCACAGCCCTGGTTCCTTGCTGCATGTTACAGGTGGGACATCAGATCCAGTCTATGGCACTCAGCCAGCCGGGCTCCAGGACGGAGTGGAGACGGGCTGAGTCTTCAGTGAACCTCTTCTTCAGCAGACGAGAGGGTTAGACTGGGGGCTCACTGGTGCTACTCCCAGCTTCCCAGCTTTTTTCTTCATTACTTAACATTTTGGAGATTGATTATATTTACTTGGTTCGAAATTCAAAATAACTAAAAAGTTTTATAAAAAAGTAAGTCTCCCTTCCTACACCTCTCCACCTGCCACCAAATTTCCCTCCCCACAAAGTCATAAATTTTGTGTGATTCCTCCAAAAGATAAAGAAGAAAAAAATGAAATATATATTACATAGCGCTTTCCCACATTTTTAAACAAATGGATGTGGACCATCCCACTGTTATACATCTTGACTTTTCATCATTCTCTCTGGGAGCTCTTTCCATGTCGATACGTAAAAGGGATTTTTTTTGGCTGCACCATAATTCATTCGACCCAGCCCCTGCTTACTACTTCCAGCATGTTTGCCAGGCCACCTCTCTTTACCCTGGTCTGAGTTTCTCCCACCTGCAGCAGAAATAACAATTCTGTTTCTTCCCTGACGCCCTGCCAGCTCTCCCTGCTTTGGGTCTGATGCGCTGGTTTGTCCCTGACTGCAAGTCAGTGGCTTCGGCCCTCCCTCCCTCTCCCAGGGGAGCTGTCTGGTCCGAGTATCTCCCTGCGCAGGTGAGGAGATGGAGGCCCAGGGCATTTCAGTGATTCACCTAGAGTCACACCATCAGGGAACAGCGAACCAGGGTAGCAACTCAGCCTCCTGACTCATGGTGAAGGGATTTTTATATCAGTGTTTCTTGATCTTGTCCAGTTCCAGGTGAACCAGAAAGGACTGGTCTGGGACAGGCCTCCTCACCCAGAAATGGGGGTCACAGACACTCAGCAAGCATGGAGACCACTGATCATCTTCTGAAGTATTTAAAACAATTTTTTAGCACACATGACACATACAGAAACTGCTTTAGTGTTGCACTCTCTTCACTGTTCTACCTGTGTGTGTGTGTATGTGTATGTGTTTAATTGTATGTGTTTAATTCAATTCAACAAGCACTTATTGAGACCTAACTCTACCTGAAGCATGACCCTATCGCTGTGAGATGTACAGAGATGTATAATGGGGTGCCTGTCCCCCTGGGAGTCTGACAATCACCTGATGGGGCACAGCCCAGGCAGGCAGTGAAGAGCACTAAGACAGGAATACAAACTGTCAGAAACAGCTCCCCATGAGTATTCCCAGGTTTCACCATGACAAGGAGTTTCTGATCAAAAATTACAGTCGACCTGGGTTTAAACAATACTTGCATGGCAAACAAGCCCTGGCCATTAAGATGGCACCTCCAGAGAGATTTAGAGACACTTACCCGGAGATATCTACTTATATTCCAGGGAGGTGGAGTAGAGACCTTCCTCTCCCAGCCCCGGAGTGGGCTGGTTTACATCCCAGAGCAAAGGCCTCTCTGCCTCTCTGAGCGGGAGGAGAGGCAAATGTCCCAGCAGCTCCTCGATATGCTCCAAGTTTTATAATTTCGAGGTTTCTCTTCCTCCCGTGAGGTGCAGGCACCTCGCTTTCGCGGGGTTACTTCTGGGGAATTAGGTGTTGGGAACTCACGCAAGACGCTCTGTGAGTAAGTGCAAGTTCCCTGTCTCTCTGTTCCCTGTTCTAAAGGTCTTATCTTTCTGTGTGTGTGTGCATGTGTGTGCGTGTGTGTGTGTGTGTAACTGGGGTAAGCTAACTGATTAGCTTCTGAGTCCTCGCGTTTTCTGTATCTGTGCACTTTTTGCTCCACCTGCCTTGTCACCCGGCAGTTAAGAGTGCAGGCCCTGGGCAAAGGGCCTGGCTTCATATCCACTTACTGGCTCTGTGAACCGTGGGCAAGTTACCTAATCTTTCTAGGCCTTGGTTTCCTGCTCTATAACGTGAAGATAACAGTTCCTGCCTGACAGGGTCATTGTGAAGATTAGATGAGACAACCCATGTAAAGTGCCCGGCACCCTGCCTAGCCTAGCACACTAAGTAAGGGCTCACTAAGTGCAAGCCACTCCTATTGTTACATTTATAAGAGAGCATTGAGTACACGTGTGCATCACTATAATCAGTGTATACGTACTCACTGCTCTATTGCAGTGAAAACTCCTTGCGGAGTGGTGATGAAATCCTGCATGTCTTTACATGTCTTCCATAACCCCCAGCACAGTACCAATCTCTCAACAAGATTTCTTAATAAATAGTGAACAATAGAGGCCTTGTTTCCTGAGCAACACGCCAACCAGGGCTCACATTTGACTTTAAGAACCTGGAATCTTCCTGCGTTGTCTCACTTACATCATCTAACAAAGTCCTGGTCCGAAGGGTGATGTCTACGAAGAAGGAGCCCAAGCCTTTCCCCTGGATCTTGCCCAGGATGACGGTCAGGGTCTCCAGGCTCTCGTGGATGACTTCAGAACTCACGGGGTCGTACAGTCCACGCACCAGCAGGTCCAGGACAATCATTTTATACTTTCTCACCTGTTACCAAGGTTTGGAAAGCATTAGCAGCACAGGAGTTGCTCCCCATGCGTTGAAAAGTATCTCCACTCCTAATCTTCCAATAACCCGGGACTTGGACTAAGAGGCCATGGCTTTCTTCAGCACCTGCTGCCACAACTCTCAGCAAAGTACAAATGCTTCCGTTAACCCGAGCCAAGAGCCCAATTCGGTCTTGGAAGGAGAGCAGTCTGGAGCATGGCCTATGGGTGGGTGAGGCTGGGGAGGACACGTCAAGGAGGGTGGTGGACCTGGACAATCTAGCGATCTGGGTGCATTGGGTACCTTTACAGGGGATAAGGCAAATGGTCACTTAAGTTTACAGATGCTGACGGAAGAGGTGGGGAAAACATCTTTTACTAAACAAGCATTAATTATTAGAAAAATTAAATTCACCGGAGGGTGATGTCCAGCTGTGTGTTAATCTTACCTGCAGCTCTGTTTCCCAAGGCTGATGATCCTGAGGTGTGATGACCCTAAGATGACCCCAAATGAGTCATGTGTGCCTTTGTACAATCTCCTTCCCTTGAGTGTGTAAGGAGCCATTGACTTGCTTGTGGCCTCTCAAACATGACTGTGGTGACGGACGTCATTCCCATGGTTCCGTTACATTATATGAGACTCCATCTAGCAGACAGGAGTGGGAGACACTCTCCCACTGGCCGTGAAGAAGGGAGCTGCTGTGTTGTGAGAGGGTGGCCTCAAGGAGCTGAGGGCGGCCACTCAGAAAGGAAATAGGGACCTTAGTCCTACAACTAGAAGGAAATGAATTCTTCCAACAGCCACATGAGCTTGGAAGATGACCCTAAACTTCAGAAAGGAATGCAGTCTGGCCCGCACCTTGATGGCAGCCTTGCAAGACCTTGAGTAGGGGACCAGGAGAAGTGGTACCTGGACTCCTGACCCAAGGAAACTGTGAGATAATAAACGCCAGGCCGCTGATGTACTGTTACACAGCAGTAGACAACTAGTACATGAAGCCCCCCATCCCAGTGCTGAGGACTCCAGGCCATGAGGGCTGGCCAAGTGCGCCCTGCCCTTCCTACCTTGTCCGGGGTCTCACAGGCCATAGTTCCCAGGCTTCTCATTGCCATATGACGCTTTTTAACCCTGGGGTCCCAGGCTCTCTCTGCCAAGTTGAAAAACACATTCTTCAGAGGCTCCTGCTTCTGGAGCTTCAGTTTCCAAGAGACCTGGGTGGTGAGTCAAAAATGTATTGATTTGGGAGTGTTCAGAGTCACACCCTACCCATCGCCAACCCTGATCCCTCCCTCTGAAGAAAATCCTGTGTTGCCCGCTCAATTTTAATCCTAATTTCTCCACCTAAAGACATCTGGTTTTTGCTGGGAATATATTAGTTTGATCTACATAATGAAGAAATGGATGGAGGAAGAGGAAAGGGGTGGAGAAAAATAATGCAGAGCTAATGTTGAGATAGGTTTGGGAGCGTTATGGAGAGAGGTGTCTAGGCAGTTGTGGGTGTGACAGAGCTGAGAAAAGGGGGCTTTAGAAGTGTTGATGTGATCTGAGAATAGGGATCCCTTTAAGAGGACAAAGTAAGCTGTGTTCCTCCTGTCTCAGAGTTTCCTTGACCCTTCTCCCTCCCCCAGCCCTTCCCCATTTTTCTGCTCTACTTTGTAGCTAAAGCTTGAAAGACATGTCTATACTTGCTTTCTTCAGCTCCTCTCCTCCATTCTCCCTTGAATCTTCTGCAATCAGGTTGATGGCATCCATACCCGCTCTCCACCCCCTCCCCCCGCAGTGTAGCTAAATCCCAGGGTCAATTCTCAGAGCTCACCTCACTCAGCCTCTCAACAGCATTTGACACAACTAGCAAAGCACATCTACAGGCATTTCAGGGCACCTGATGGATGTCCTACCTCAGAATGCGAGCATCTGAGCAATTAAGATTAGGAAAAGAAATGCATAAATAATGCAAATTGGAAGCGCTGTGTGGCTGATGCAGAAATCTGTACTTCAAGGACTAAACTCTAACTGCAAGGCAAGAGATAGGTTTTTAGAGCATTTAACCCTGATGCTAAGAAGGTCCTGGTGTTCTGTGCATCACAGGACATACCAACATGTGCTGGAGTCAGAACCAAGATCCAGACGAGATCCAAGAACAAACCACTTCCTCACCATCCTTAGTAGTGGGTGGGGGCTGGAGAGGAGACCCACAGCCCTATTTGGTATTCAGGTGATTACCAAGTCTCATCAGTATTTCTGAATATTCACTGCAGTTCATTCTATATTTTTATCATTAAGTGCGCAGCAAGCTAAATTCTTCCCAGCTCATCTTCTTGTTATCATATAAACATCCTATTTGTGTTAAAAGAGCTGTCATCAAACTTTTTTTTCAGGAGAAGGAACCTCAGTAGAAGGACTGGAAGGAACCAAACGAAGGCAGAACAGCCAGCACAAAAAGTGGCTGCTGAGCAGGGACATTTGTTCATAATAATTTGTCTCAGACCTTGGAAAAGAAAGATATCACTGATGTCCTTTTCTTCTTGGGCTGGGCAGTGGGGATGGAAAGGGGCTGGTCCAGGATTCTTCTCTGTGTTTGGTCCATGGAACTAAAAGAAGAACAAATCATCATATGAGCCACAAACACTCTTTGAAGCCTCATCATTAACAAGCATCGTCACACAAAGCGCTGTGCCAAAGAATACCATAAACAAGACCAAAAGACAACCCTCAGAATGGGAGAAAATATTTGCAAACGAAGCAACTGACAAAGGACTAATATCCAAAATTTATAAGCAACTCTTGCAGCTCAATAACAAAAAAACAAACAACCCAATCCAAAAATGGGCAGAAGAACTAAATAGACATTTCTCCAAAGAAGATATACAGATCGCCAACAAACACATGAAAGAATGCTCAACATCATTAATCATTAGAGAAATGCAAATCAAAACGACAATGAGATATCATCTCACACCGGTCAGATTGGCCATCATCAAAAACTCTAGAAACAATAAATGCTGGAGAGGGTGTGGAGAAAAGGGAACCCTCTTGCACTGCTGGTGGGAATAATGTAAATTGATACAGCCACTATGGAGAACAGTATGGAG
>NC_041232.1:64749800-64751117 GCF_002837175.3 Physeter macrocephalus
GGGAGGGAGACACAAGAGGGAAGAGATATGGGAACATATGTATATGTATAACTGATTCACTTTGTTGTAAAGGAGAAACTAACACACTCTTGTAAAACAGTTATACTCCAATAAAGATGTTTAAAAAAAAAAAAAAAGCGCTGTGCCAGGGTAAGAGTGTAAAGAAGCCGCATCCCTGAGGCCTCCTCAGGATGTCACCTCGGTGAGCAGATGGAACAGTCGCATCAAAAGATAAAGAGCAACACCGACATCACTAATCATCAGGGAAACGCAAACAAAGACCACAATGAGGGGGCTTTCCTGGTGGCGCAGTGGTTGAGAGTCCGCCTGCCGATGCAGGGGACGCAGGTTCATGCCCCGGTCCGGGAGGATCCCACATGCCGCGGAGCGGCTGGGCCCGTGAGCCATGGCCGCTGAGCCTGCGCGTCTGGAGCCTGTGCTCCGCGACGGGAGAGGCCACAGCAGTGAGAGGCCCGCGTACCGGAAAAAAACAAAACAAAAAAACAAACCACAATGAAGGATCACCTCACACCTCTCAGAGTGCACTGTCGGTCAAAGACTGCAGTGGGTTAGGACTTATTTCTTGAGGAACTGGGTGGTGAGCAATGCTCTTTTTTTTTAATATAGATCTTTATTGGAGTATAATTGCTTTACAATGTTGTGTTAGTCGCTGGTGTATAACAAAGTGAATCAGCTATACATATACATATATCGCCATATCCCCTCCCTCTTGAGCCTCCCTCCCACCCCTCTAGGTCATCGCAAAGCACCAAGCTGATATCCCTGTGCTATGCAGCTGCTTCCCACCAGCCAACTATTTTACATTCGATAGTGTATATATGTCAATGCTACTCACACTTCGCCCCAGCTTCGCCCTCCCACCCCCATGTCCTCAAGTCCATTTTCTATGTCTACCTCTTTATTCCTGCCCTGCAACTAGGTTCACCAGTACCATTTTTCTCTTTTTTAGATTCCATATCCGTATGCGTTAGCATATAGTATTTGTTTTTCTCTTTCTGACTTACTTCACTCTGTATGACACACTCTAGGTCCATCACCTCACTACAAGTAACTCAATTTCGTTTCTTTATATGGCTGAGTAATATTCCATTATATATATGTGCCACATCTTCTTTATCCATTCGTCTGTCGATGGACACTTAGGTTGCTTCCATGTCCTGGCTATTGTAAATAGTGCTGCAATGGACATTGTGGTACATGCCTCTTTTTGAATTATGGTTTTCTCAGGGTATATGCCCAGTAGTGGGATTGCTGGGTCATGTGGTAGTTCTAGTTTTAGTTTTTTAAGGAACCTCC
>NC_041232.1:64751335-64806335 GCF_002837175.3 Physeter macrocephalus
CATTTCTCTAATAATTAGTGATGTTGAGCATCTTTTCATGTGCCTCTTGGCCATCTGTATGCCTTCCTTGTGAAATGTCTATTTAGGTCTTCCGCCCATTTTTTAACTGTATTGTTTGGTTTTTTTTGCTATTGAGCTCCATGAGCTGTTTGTATATTTTGCAGATTAATTCTTTGTCTGTTGTTTCATTTGCAAATATTTTCTCCCATTCTGAGGGTTGTCTTTTTGTCTTGCTTATGCTTTTCTTTGCTGTGCAAAAGTTTTACGTTTAATTAAGTCCCATTTATTTATTTTTGTTTTTATTTCTGTTACTCTAGGAGGTGGGTCAAAAAGGATCTTGCTGTGGTTTATGTCTAAGAGTGTTTTTTCCTATGTTTTCTTCTAAGAGTTTTATAGTGTCTGGTCTTACACTTAAGTCTTTAATCCAGTTGGAGTTTACATTTGTGTATGGTGTTAGGTAGTATTTTCATTTCTTTCTTTTACATGTAGCTGTCCAGTTTTCCCAGCACCACTCACTGAAGAGGCAGTCTTTTCTCCATTGCATGTTCTTGCCTCCTTTGTTGTAAATTAGATGCCCATATTGGGTCACAAATCAAGCCTCAGAAAATTTAAGAAAATTGAAATCGTATCAAGCATCTTTTCTGACCACAGTGCTATGAGATTGGAAACGAATTACAGGAAAAAAACTGTAAAAAACACAAATACATGGAGGCTAAACGGTGTGCTACTAAATAACCAAGAGATCACTGAAGAAATCAAAGAAGAACTTTTTAAAAACATAGGAACAAATGACAACGAAAACATGATGACCCAAAAACTACGGGACACAGCAAAAGCAGTTCTAAGAGGGAAGTTTATAGCATTACAATACTACCTCAAGACACAAGAAACATCTCAAATAAACAATGTAACCCTACACTTAAAACAACTAGAGAAAGAAGAACAAAAACCCATAGTCAGTAGAAGGAAAGAAATCCTAAAAATCAGAGCAGAAGTAAATGAAATAGAGAGAAAAAAATATATAGCAAAGATTAATGAAGCTAAAAAGTGATTCTTTGAGAAAGAAAACCCAATGTCAGTAGAAGGAAAGAAATTATAAAGATCAGAGCAGAAGTAAATGAAATAGAAATGAAGAAAACAATAGCAAAGATCAATAAAACTAAAAGCTGGTTCTTTGAGAAGATAAACAAAATTGTTAAACCCTTAGCCCGACTCATCAAGAAAAAAAGAGAGAGGATGCAAATCAATAGAATTAGAAATGAAAAATGGGAAATCACAACTGACACTGCAGAAATACAAAGGATTATAAGAAACTACTACAAACAACTCTATGCCAATAAAATGGACAACCACAAAGAAATGGACAAATTCTTGGAAAGGTACAATTTTCTAAGACTGAACCAGGAAGAATTAGAAAATATAAACTGTCCTATCACAAGTAATGAAATTGAAACCATAATTAAAAATCTTCCAACAGGGCTTCCCTGGTGGCGCAGTGGTTGCGCGTCCGCCTGCCGATGCAGGGGAACCGGGTTCGCGCCCCGGTATGGGAGGACCACCATCACCCTGATACCAAAACCAGAAAAAGATATCACAAAAAAAGAAAATTAAAGACCAATAACACTGATGAACATAGATGCAAAACTCCTGAACAAAATACTAGCAAACAGAATCCAACAACACATTAAAAGGATCATACACCATGATCAAGTGGGATTTATCCCAGGGATGAAGGATTCTTCAATATACGCAAATCAATCAATGTGATACACCACATTAACAAATCAAGGGATAAATACTACATGATCATCTCAATAGATGCAGAAAAGGCTTTTGACAAAATTCAACACCTATTTATGATAAGAAAACTCTCCAGAAAATGGGCATAGAGGGAACCTACCTCAACATAATAAAGGCCATATATGACAAACCCACAGCAAGCATCATACTCAATGGTGAAAAACTGAAAGCATTTCCACTAAGATCAGGAACAAGACAAGGGTGTCCACTCTCACCACTACTATTCAACGTAGTTTTGGAAGTCCTAGCCACGGCAATCAGAGAAGAAAAAGAAGTAAAAGGAATACAAATTGGAAAAGAAGAAGTAAAACTGTCACTGTTTACCGATGACATGATACTATACCTAGAAAATCCTAAAGGTGCCACCAGAAAACTACTAGAACTAATCAATGAATTTGGTAAGGTTGCAGGATACAAAATTAATGCACAGAAATCTCCGGCATTCCTTTACACCAACAATGAAAAATCAGAAAGAGAAATTAAGGAGACACTCCCATTTACCACTGCAACAAAAAGAATAAAATAGCTAGGAATAAACCTGCCTAAGGAGGCGAAAGACTTGTACTCAGAAAACTATAAAATACTGGTGAAAGAAATCAAAGATGACATAAACAGAGGGAGAAATATACCATGTTCTTGGATTGGAAGAATCAATATTGTGAAAATGACTATACTACCCAAAGCAATCTACAGATTCAATGCAATCCCAATCAAACTACCAATGACATTCTTCACAGAATTAGAACAAAAAACTTTACAATTCGTATGGAAACACAAAATCCGAATGGCCAGAGCAATGCTGTTTGAAGAAATTTGTATAGAGGTATAGAATTTGTAATTTTTCCATGTGTATATATTATTTAAAATATACATTATAAATAAATACAGCTTGCAAAGTGATTCTGATCTACAGCCTGACTTGAGACCCACTAAAGTAAATCAGTGCGTCTCAGACTTTAATGTGCACTTGAATCATCAGAGGGACTTGTTAAAATGCAGGTTCGGACTCAGTGGGTTTCGGGCGGGGGCTCCAGATTCTACCATTCTTATAAGCTCCCAGGTGACACCAATGCTGCCGGGTCCCAAGTACCACGCTTTGAGGGATGCAAAGTTAGGAGCTCCAAGAGATAAGAGAGGACTGTGGGTTGGAAGAGCTGGTAGAGACGTTCCACTGCACGTGGGTGAGCTTTAATGGAGAGGCAGAGCGTATTTCACACATTGGGATCCTAATGGGATTCTATGTAGTAAGTATCATGGTAGTGGTAGTAATAACAGTTAAAATAGGAGAGTGGTAAAAGATAAGATTACAGGAAGTAATTAAAGGCCAGCTGTGAAGGACTGACTGCTAAAGAGTTTAGTTTTAATTGTATTTTGTAGATAAGAGTGAACCATTGATTTTTTTTTTGAGAGGAAATCCATGTAACATACAATTAACTATTTTAACAACATTGTGCAACCACCACGTTTATCTGGTCCTAAAACTTTTTCATTACGCCAAAAGAACACCCCAAAACCATTAAGAAATCACTCCCCATTCTGCCCTCCCCCCAGTCCCTGGCAGCCATTAATTGGTTCTCTGTCTCTATGGATTACCTATTCTGGATATTTAATATAAATGGGAATCAAATAATATGACTTTTGTGTCTGGCTTGTTTCTCCTGGCATGAGGTTTTGGAGGTTCATCTGTGTTGTAGCATGTATGGGTACTTCATTCCTTTTTAGGTCTGGACAATATTTCATTATACGGATAGGCTACATTTGTTTATCCATTCGTCTGTTGTTAGACACTTGGGTCGTTTTCACCTTCTGGGCGTTGTGAATAGAGCTTCCATGAACAATGGTGTACAAGTGTTTGGTATCTGCTTTCAATTCTTTGGGTATATACCCAGGAATGGAATTGCTGAGACATATAGTGATTCTACGTTTAACTTTTTGAGGAACCGCCAAACTGTTTTCCACAGTGGCTGCAACGTGCAAGGGTTCCAGTTTCCCCACATCATCAACTGTTGTTATTTTCCAGTTTTTTAAATTATTATTATTATATTCAGCCTAGTGGGTGTACAGTGGTATGCCATTATGGGTTTGATTAGCACTTTTTAAATGACTATTGGTGTCTTTTTGTATGTTTGTGATTTGTGTACCTTTTTCAGAGAAATGTCTATTCAAATCCTTTGCCCATTTTTAATTAGGTTGTCTATCTTTTGGGTTTTTTTAGTTGTAGAGGTCTTTATATATTCTGGATACTAGACCCTTATCAGATATATGATTTACAAACATTTTTTCCTATTCTGTATGTTGGCTTTTCATTTTCTTGATAATGTTTTTTATGCACAAGAGTTTTTCGTTTTGACAAAGTCTAATTTATCTATCTTCGTTGTTGTCATTGTTGCTCAGGCTTCTCGTGCTATATCTAAGAATTCACTGCCAGCTCCAATCATGAAGATTTACCCTTATGTTTTCTAAGATTTTTATAGTTTTATCTCTTAGGCTGTTGAGCCATTTTGAGTCAATTTTTGTGTATGGTGTGCAGTAGGGGTTCAACTTCATCAGAACCATTGACCTTTATTTGTTTTGGTTTTTAAATTTTTTTTTAGTAGGAGAAATAACAGTGGTTCTCAACCCTAGCTGCATTAGCATCCCCTAAGGAACTTCTAAACATTTTAATGCCCTGTCTATACCCCAGACCAAGTCTACCATCATATCTGGATGTGGGCCTGAGCATCAGTAATTTTTAAAACTCACCAGGTAATTCCAATGGGCAGTCACTGAATAGGGTGACCAGTGACCAATCATCTTGTTTTGTCCCTGTGATATTGTGATTTATAATAAGAAATATATATTTGATCTTGGTCCCCATTCCTGGCACAAAACCCTTGGAATTTCCTAAGCGATTAAAGATATCTTCTATTATATTAACGAAGTGACCCTAGGTCACCTAAGGGTGGGGGCTGACTGCCAGGGGAACCAATCCTGTAATTAGATGGCTGGAAATTTCAGCCTCACCCCCTCTTCTCCTGGGAGGAGAGGAGGGCTAGAGATTGAGTTCAGTAACCAGTGGTGAATGATCTAAGCAATGGTGCCTAGGTAATGAGGCCTCCACAAATAAACAAAAGGATAGAGAGCTTCCGGATTGGTGACCACATGGAGATTTAGGGAGAGTTGTGCACTTGGAGAGGGCATGGAAGCTCCTTGCCCTTTCCCCATGTCTTGCCCTATGCATCTCTTCCATCTGGCTGTTGCTGAGTTACATCCTTTTATAAAAAACCAGTGATTCAGGAAGTAAAATGTTCCTCTGAGTTTTATGAGCTGCTCTAGCAAATTAATCGAACCCAAGGACAGGATTGTGGGAACCTTCAATCTTTAGCATGTTGGTCACAAGCACAGGTGAAAACATGGACTTGTGATTGGCCTCTAAAGTATGGGGACTGAGCCCTTAACCTGTGGGATCTGACGCTATTTTCAAGTAGATAGTGTCTGAGTTGAATTGAAGTGAATTGAACTGAATTGCAGGACACCCAGTCAGTACCCACCGAGAACTGGAGAACTGATTGGTGGTGTGCAAAAAACACACATTCAAGCTTGGCCCTGAAGGCTTTCCTGGGACATGAGACTTTCAGTGCTAAGACCAGGAAAGTCCTGGGCAAACAAGGGCAAGTTGGCCACGCTGATTTTACTGGAGTTTGGAACTTATTTAATGCAAGTTACAGATACAGCCCAGTCCTGTTAAACAGCTGTGCTTTGGAACATTTGACTCTGTTTAACCTGGAGGTACATGGGGATTTGGTTTCTCCATCATCTCTGTGCCCCTCCCCCCCAGCAGGTTTAGGTCATGCTCTCTTGGTCAGAAGACACTCAAGAGAACCATGAATACACCTCTTTACCCCAGAGCCGCATTCTCTATTTCTTCTCCATCTCTGGCCAGCAGACCTCCCCTCACCATGGAAATGAGGGAGCCCAACCCACATCCCCCCAGAAAATTGCACTCCCACTAACTAGCAAGATTTTCTTTGAGTGAAAAGGTGTTCCCATACACTTTACATTAAGCCAGTGGTTCACACACCCGAGTCCGCATCAGAATCACCTGGAGGACTCGTTAAAACACAGATTCCCACACCCAGTCCCCAGAGTTTCTGATTCTGTACATCTGAAGCAGCACCCAATAATTTGCATTTGTAACAAGCTCCCAGGTGATGCTGGGATGCTCCTGGTCTAGGGACCACACTTTGAGAACCAATGCATCAACAGAAAGAAACCAGTATTACTATGCGATTCCTCTCCAGAACAAGAGGATTTAAAAATTCACGCAGGCAAAAAAAAGCATGCTTGGTTGTTTCTTTCTGGGGAATTTCTGGACACAACCTTCTGTATCAAGGGAACCTGCCACTCCTCAGGTTGAATGCTCTGGATCAGAGCCGGCCAGACAGTGGGTATGGGGAGCTTAGAAGCAGCAAAGTTCCCTCAAGCTGATGGTCACTCACCAAGGGAGGCACAGGCCTCATTTAAAAACAGCTGGTGTCCCTGTTCTGAGGCATAAGAAAATCATGCCTGAAGCTTCTCTCCATTGGGAAGGAAAGCAAACGTGGTTCCCTGTTCTTCATACTGGCCTTCTCTTGCAGCATTAGCACAGCAGCTGAGGGCTTTAGCCACCCAAGGCCACTTCCCCAGGCCTCAGAAGCCAAGCATCCTGCCTTGTCACTTCTTAAAAGGCACGTCTAGAATTTAAGGTCATGGAAGGCTCTCAAGCAGAGCAAAGTACACGAGGGTTGAGCGCCCTGCTTGGGAGAGTCAGCGTGTGGTTAGAAAAACACAGGGTGGGACTTCCCTGGTGGCGCAGTGTTTGAGACTCCACGCTCCCAATGCAGGGGGCTGGGGTTCGCGATTCCTGGTCGGGGAACTAGATCCCATACGCATGCCACAACTAAGACCCGGTGCAGCCAGATAAATAAATAAATAAGAATAGTTTTAATAAAAAAAAGAAAGAAAAACACAGGGCTCACCACCTCCCACCTCCTGCCTCCCCAGCACAAGATAAAAACTGTGATCTAGCTCAATCTCGGGTCGTCGGGGCTCATCTCCATCTCTGGGGCAGAGAAAGCAAAGCATTCTTTGGCTGGGCCTCCTACATCAGAATCTCCCAGAGTGCTTGTTATAAGCGCCAGGCCTGCTCCATAATTACGGGATCAGAGTCTCAGGGAGTAGAGGACCTGAGCGCTGCCCGTTTTTACAAGGTGCCTAGTGATGGTACACACACACTGGTGTAGAAGAACCCCGGGAACACTCCAGAGGAAATTAACTACCTCCAGAAGTGGCATACTCCACTCACCTGAGGCCACTGGCAGGAGAGATCCCGCAAGTGGGAGGAGCAGCTGGGGCCAGAGGGCACAAGAGGGGAGAGGTCAGTGTCTTTGCAGAGAACTGGGGATGGAGGGCACATGTTTGTGAAGCACATTGAACTGCTCTTTTGAAATAAAATTAAAATCACATTGAGCTGCACAGGCTATGATTTGTACACACCTCTTGGATACTATTCTTAAATTAAAAGCTTGCTTAAGAATAAAACAAAAGAAAAGTTCATTCGGGGCTGCAGAGCCCCTTACCTGAGCTTTGTGTCTCCTGAGCTTGCAGCTTCTTAAAGGCCTCCCTCCACCCAAGTGCGCTGCTGCCGGCCACCCTCCTCCTCTCTGGCAAATTAAGTCCTTTTGACCCAACCCAATCAAACAAACCTGGTGCAATACAGGAGCTCTCAGAGGAATGTTGTAAACAAACTGCGAAGAAACAGAGTATATGGATTCAAAGAATTCTTAGGTGTTCATAACTCCACCTACAAACCCACTCGCCCCCAAACAGTCGTTCTTTGCTGGGAGTGTTGGGTCCTCCTTCTGGCAGGTTGCTCTGGGTTTCCCAGGTGACTTGTCTAGTGTGACTGAGTCCGGGAGGACACCCGGACACCTAAGGCAAGGCTCTGCTTGTAGTTTCATTTATCCCTGTGTACGTTCTTGAACAAATTCTTCCCCCTCTGGGAAGTCGTTCCCTCTGTGCTAATGCCCTGTCCCCGATGGGGACAGTTTCACCGTCACCACGACCCTGCAGCTTGTCTCCGTTGCCATGTTGTGGTCTTACTTGGTCTTCCTGAACAGACATGGATTTGGGGTGACTTAGATGAGTCCTGTGCTTTATGCTGACTCCCAGATGCCTTTGCAAATTTAAATCCTCTGACTCAAAATATTACGTTTATCGTCAATAATCCTTTAACTTATTAAAGCCAAAATCTATATTATGAAGGCCAAAATTACATAATACTTTGATTTTATCTGTAAAATGCAGGGAAGAAACTGTTAGATTTGTAACAATCCTTCCAACACTGAAGGTATTAATGATAATAATATTAGTAGCTACTATTACTGGACACGTATATACTAGGCACTATCCTTAGCATTTTGTATACACTGCAGGAGAGCCTGTTTAGCTGACCTCTACTTAAGCAACTTGTCAGGTTAACCGTATTCTGCAGGCCCTCCGTGAACGGTACCAACCAATGCTTGTGGCTGACAGTGCCCACTGATAACTTCTGCTCCATTAGTCCTCATAGGCTTACCAAGAATCAGTTTATGACAGCTGTACTTGTTACTGTAATTGTGAAATTTAAATATTATAGAAACTGATGAAATAGGAGTATACAAAGAAAGGAAGTTGTTTCTGTGAAAGCAAAATTGAATATTTTGGAAGGATTCAACAATGGGAAGCTGCTAAAAATAACTGCTGTCCAATTAGGATTCGTGTGGACAGAAGTTTGGAAACAGTCTTAATAATCTGGAATGATTTACTAGAATTGGGATGATCTTACAGAAAGTGATTTTACATGTGTCTTCCCAGAAGCCTTTATTTTTTTTTTATTTTTTTTTTTAATTTATTTTTTTTTTGCAGTATGCGGGCCTCTCACTGTCGTGGCCTCTCCCGTTGCGGAGCACAGGCTCCAGACGTGCAGGCTCAGCGGCCATGGCTCACGGGCCCAGCCGCTCCACGGCATGTGGGATCTTCCCGGACCGGGGCACGAACCCGTGTCCCCTGCATTGGCAGGTGGGCTCTCAACCACTGCGCCACCAGGGAAGCCCCCCAGAAGCCTTTAAAGTCTCACTACACTGACAGAAACCAAAACTAGAACTCATAGATGAAGTATTATACATGTGGCTTGTGCAAGAGAGACATATCAAAAAAATGCCCACTAGAGGATCCATGTTCAAAGAAAAGGCCATGGCCCTACATTAAAGATTGGGAAATTCTATATTTTAAGGTAAAATATTGGATTACGTATCATTTTTTTATAATTCACTGCTTTAACCAACTTCTTCCATAAGCTCTCTAAAATCCAGTCCCAATCTCTCAAATAAGAGGTCTTTTCTGTACTTCACTTAACCTTTACAATCATCTTGAGAGGCAGGTTTCCTTACACCCATTTTAGAGGAGAAACTGGGGCTTAGAGTAATGCAAACAACTCACCCAAAGTAAAATAGCTAGTAGTGGCAGAGCGGAGTTCCAGACTCCAAAATCTATACTTTCCATCACTATGTTCTAAACCTACATCCAGCTCCTAGACGGTGTCCTGCGTGCTGACCAGGTAAGGATACACGGCGGAGACACTTCATCCATACCTTCCCTTCAGTCCCCTCCCATCTAAAGCTCTTAATACACTGATCTTAACATAACGATCTATAATCCATCTATTGATTATAGATGGATTGAAATAGTTTGTGAAAAGAAAAAACGGCTTCATCAACATTGCCTAGTACATTTTTACAAAGAGAACGTCAGCTCTCTGATACAACGACCTGAGTGACATTCCGCAAGGGACTGGGGAACCCAAGTGAACCTTAGCCTCTTCCCGCCGCAGCCCGGGCCGCCCCAGCCAGCAGCCGGCCCTTACCTGCGGCGGTCACGTGGTGAAGAAGCGCGGTTTGGCCGAAGCTCAGGTCCTGGGCGGCGCGGAGAGCGGCTGTTCCGGGGCAGCAGCCAGATGGGATGAGTCGGGTCAGTTTTCCCAGCCCTGAGTTCCTAACATAGAAGAAGGGAAATGAGAAGGTGAAGCAGGGTCTGTTCAGGATAACGGGTCAGCGCAGAGTGTTGGAAAGAGAGACTCATATGAGGAAAAAAAAAAAAATCAAAGTTAGGTGGAATTGAAGTGGGGGAGGGAACTGTCCTCTGATACCCACAAGGTTGTTCTAGGTGGGAATAAGCATCCCTTGTGCCCTTTACTTTGCCAAACTGTGCTGAGGTGTTTTTCCTCCTTTCCTATGCTGTGTTTGCCCCTTATTGTCCCTCATTCCGAGTCCCACCCTCAGTTTCTAAAGAAAAGACTGCAATTCTAGGGTCCTTCCCCTGCACCGAATGAAAGGGCTCTGCCCAGCACCGTTCCCCGTGAGACCACTAGATGGCGGCATCACTCAATGGACCGGTTCCAGGCGGCCTCCGTACCCAGCAGCCGCTGCAGCGCTTCACTCCGTAATCCCTGTTGGAGCAGCTTTTAATCTCAGGACAGGACACTGTGCTCCAGACCAAGCAGCTTCATTGTGACTGATTGGTGTACCACCAGCCAAAGCTTCAACCGCTGAAGCCCCTTCCAGCCCAACAAACACCATAGGACCTGAAACGACTGATTTAAACTCTCAACAATTTAAATGATTTATTGCGAAAACCAAACCAAAAAAACCTGGGTACTTGCAGATTTGGGGAGCTTCCTTCCCCTTATCCTTCCCTGGACTCTCCATCCAAGTGCGAGAATCCATTTACCAATCATTATTTATTGTCTGGCTCTGTGTTGGGTGATGTGGGCAATGTGTCCTGAAAGGAAAAAGTTATATTTTCAAAGCTCTAGGAGCTTATTGTTATGCTAATAGGTAATGTTCATTGATTATTTCTATGTGCCAAACATTGGGATGAATACTGCATAGACTATCTTGTTTGATTCTTATGTTAGTACTCTTATTATGATCCTCATTTTCATAATGGGGAAATTGAGGCACAGAGATGACCTTGCCCAAGGTCACACAGTTAATTAGTGGCAGAGTTAGAATTCACCCACAGGCAGGCTTATGTCAGAGCCTAGACCCTTAGCCACAATGCTAGGCAGTGGGCAAGTTTGGGAAATCTAACTAGGAGTCAGATGGGCAAATATAAACCAGAGAAGTACATCAGAGTGGAAGGTTGGAAGAAAAAAGCAGAGGGATAGAAAACCAATGCCCTGAGAAAATAAGAATGAGGCTAAAACAAAGCCCTCTTTGGGTGCACAAGGGCACCCAGGTGACTACTGAGAATGCAATTTCAACAAAGAAGCTAGACTGCAGAGCTCAGGGGCTATGTGGAAAGAGGAAATGGAGGCATCTTGCTGCAAAAGGAGGGCAATAAATAGACTAGAAGAGACAGCAAGGTCAAGGAAGGCATTTCGGTTTTGTTGTGTGGTTTTAAAATAGAATAAAGCTTGGGCATGTTTGAAAACAGTTGCAACGGAGCCCTAAGAGGTGGGTAATGCAAGCAGTGAAAAGCGAAATAGGAAGAGCTGAAGGGAGGGATCAAGGGGACAGGGGACAGGGTTAGCTCTGGGGAGGAGGGAGAGAGATGCCTCCTCTTTTTATCTGAAACTGGGAGACAACCACAGAGATGGAGATCCATCAGCGTGAAAATGAAAAGGATGAGCAAGTTCAATTCATCCAAATCAGCCTCCGTCTTCTCAGTAAGACCAGAGTTGGGTTATCTGCCAAGAGTGAGAATAAGATTGAGGAGGTCATATCCTTGCATTGAACTAATCCGTATAGTGCTTAGGATGACCAAAAAGCAGATAAAATTAAACCAGGCCACAGAAGCAGCTGGAGAAATAAAATCTGTGCTGCAAGTATAAGGATTCTCTGCCAAGTCTCACTGGTAACTCAGGACTGAAATCCCCCCCATACACACCATGGACAGAAATACAACGGATAGACTCTTAATAACCCCTCGTGTCTAAAGTTTCTTTGTGTTCAAGTGTTGAGACATTTTGCAGAGAAATCATGTCTTCCTCACTTGCCAAATGGGAAAACAAAATGGCAGACAAGTTTTCCTGGTTGGCTTAAGGTCACAGAGAAAATCAGGGCACAACCAGAATTGGTACCCAGGAGACTTACTGATCCAAATTCAGCTCTATTAAACACTTCCCACAAAGGACACAGCTAACAGCCCCAAATAGTCCCAGACACAGCACAAACTTGGGAAGCATCCAGACCAGGACATGATGCCAAAAGAACAAAGGTTCTCCTAACATGGCCTTAGGACACAGCACAGTTCTTCTGGGAATGAGAGGGGAAGTCTCTCTGATAATTCGATTGCAGCAGATTGATGGGCTGATGACATGATGTCCTTCACATACCATAATTATTTAATTTTATTGTTTAACAACCCGGTTTTCACTCTCAATTAATATTTCCTTATTGTCAGAAGTGCAGGGGCTGATGCCACTGGAAAAAAATCAAAAGAGGGTAATTATTGAGTCTGCATTATTGATGAAAAGGGCAACAGGCAGAATTAATCAATCAGCAATTCACCTTTGATTTAGACTTGGGAAGTGAAGCAATCAACATGGCTTGATCTCTAGTGTCAGGATTTTCAGAAGCCCCTCCTTGTGCGTAGTCTCATCAGGAAACTCTGTTAAAAGGAATGGTTTTTCATTTCTTCCCTCTCATCTTCTTTCAGGAACTACCCCCAGGTCAGGCCAAACTCTGTCTTGATTTTCACTTCTAAAAAGAAATCAAATTGGCTGTCTGCTGAGCCACTAATTGGGAATGCCAACTTCTCACTCATTCATTCCTTGTTCTTCAAATGCTTATGGAGAGCCTACTTTCAACAAGGCAGAGCGTGCGTCAGGTGGCACTGTGCCCTCTGGAGACCACTGGGAACGCAGGTGAGATATGGTCTCGGTAAGGGCCGGCCGTAGAGAGGAGGTGACAAAGAGCAGTCCCCCAGGATAACCTTCGTATAAAAGAAGGTGCATCAGCACCTGGGCTTACTGGTTTAGCAGGGAGAGGCAGAGAAGAAAGGCAAAGGCGTTCCGGGAGACAGGAGGAGCACCTGCGCGGGGCCCCAGATGGAGGGCCCTGGATGAGCCGGGGAACCTCGTGCCCCCCAGACTCTTCCACGAGCCCCCAGCACTGATGGGAGCCCAGAGCTGCCCGTGGCAGGCGGACACCCCTTGGGAAGCTCTTCTCAAACGTCACCTGCCACCCTGCCCCCCGTTCACTTCCCACTCTACTACCTATCTGGTTTATTTTAATATAAAAGCAATAGTCTTTTTGTTTCAAATCTTTGAGAATAGTAGATGCCACAGGGAGAAGCGCCGGGCTTTATCCCTCTTCTTCAAATACCCTCAGGCACAG
The DNA here is from genome assembly GCF_002837175.3 of Physeter macrocephalus. Lineage (NCBI taxonomy): Eukaryota > Metazoa > Chordata > Mammalia > Artiodactyla > Physeteridae > Physeter > Physeter macrocephalus. Next base: position 64,764,532 of record NC_041232.1, read on the forward strand.
AGAAGCAGGAGCCTATGAAGTCTCTCCAGTTCTACAAATTATGAACAGAAAGCCGCTCTCCGCCGTTTCCTTATCCAGCCCACCGTCCAGCTGTCCTGCCTTCTGTTTTCCTGACTATATTACTTGGCAGTCTTTATTAGTACCAGGATGCGAGACTATATTTCAAACTCTTCTGTAAATAGCCTGCAGTGATCTCTGAAAATGCTTCGCTACTCACTTGACCCAGGAAGCTGACAGAATCATGCAAATCGAGAGGTTCAAATCTCCATGTTCACTGCCCAGACCACCAAAGTGTGCATATCTAAAAAAAACCTCCAAGTCTCTGAAAGATGTCACTTTGCAGAAGCAATGTGTGCCCCTCCATCGTCACGATGGCGGAATGCCCAGGACAAACGGTGGGGCTGGCACAGCATTGGTGGTCCCTAAAGAGTGCTGAGTTGTTTTCTGCAAATGCTTTAACATGCAGAGAGTAATGCTGAACTTAAGTGCTCTGATGTCAATTCTGTCTGGGCATTGAGCTCATCCAGGTGAACAAAGCCCCAAGATGTGCCTCTGGATTTACAGAGCTCATGGTCCGATTCACCCCTGCGTGAACTCCCTCTGTCACCATCCAGGGAGCCTTAGTGAAAAAGGGCAGATTGTTGCACAGAAAAAAAGATATCCCAGAAGAAACTGAAGAAGCAAAAACTTATGGTGCAAGAATAAATTCAGCATTAAACAAATGCAAATAAAAGTAAAAAAAAAAAAAAAAAAAAAAAGAAGAAGAAGTTCAAGTTTAAGCACCTTTCCTATCTGAGACATTAATTCACACCATCACCAACACCCCTACTTCCAAAAATTAACCATAAACGTATATAAACATTTTCCAGCCCAACTGGTTAAATCTGTAGCAATCAATGTTTACAAGGTTTAGTAGAATCGGTTGAATCCAGAAAATGTTCTGTGCTGTCTTACCTGAGCTGGGTGCTGAGGCTTCTGCCTCAGGACTCATCCTGATGAAAGGCAAAGTGATTACCCCCAGGAACGCCGCTGTCCTTTAAACAAGCTCGAGGCCGGCTGTAAGCTGCATTTTGTCCTTGAAGATGAAACATTAAACAGATTAGAGTTTTATAACGAGAGGGAAATACATAATAACACCTTTTTAGGCTATCTGCCCTGATAGTTGCTAGAGATTCATTACAGACCATGCTGTTTTGCAAAGTTTGAAGATTCTCATGTTAGTTTCCTGTTTCTGCAAGGGCCCAGGGAGAAAGCGACGCGAGCTTCATCCTAGAAGAGAATTGGATCAATAGACAGCACCGTGAGAGGCAGATCAAGACCACGGACATGACCACGTGTCATCTTGTCCCTGCTTTTAACATCCCCAAGCATTCTCATGCTCTTTGTCACGTTGTACCCCACAATCCTAGGAAGGGGGTCATTCTCACACCTCTTTGACAAGTAGGGCAACTGAGGGACAGGCAGAGTGAGCAGGGGACTTGCCCAAAGTCTCAAAGCTGGTTGATGGGGCTGGGCTTCCTCTCCTGCTTTGACCAACCAGAGTCATTGGAGGGTTTGGCCACTCACCTCTACAGGTCATTCTTACTCTCTATGGTCTTCCTTTCTCTCAACCTTGACCTTTCCCCACCTTGGTTTCTTCCTCCCATCCCTCACCTTCCTTGTCTCCATTTTCAGTTTGCTGTGGACATTGCTTCACACGTTCCTTCCTCCTCAATGAATCGGTCTCAGGATTGCACTTACTTTTCCTTCAATTTTGCATTTACAGTAGAATCCAATAGAATTCCAGTGACTGACAAGTGTATAGGCATTTTATGACAATGAGAACGATGTCAGGCACAATTTGACCGACAGAACAGTACATCTATGTCCAAAAGTGCCCTATAATGTGTACTGGATTAGAAATCCAGGCTATGATTGGGACAGCTGACTCTTCCTTGAGGGATTGGAGAAAACTACAGTAATAGAGCACTCTTTCATATAGCCCACAACAGATGTATTTCAACAATTCCATCTTTATCCCACAATACCGACCTCCCACCATAGCTCCATCACAGCGTTCCTGCACCTTTCCCAATATTGTTCATTTAATTCCTCCAGAAGAGAACAAAAAGGGGCGTCCCTGGTGGTCCAGTCGTTAAAACTATGCTCTTCCACTGAGATTTCGCATGCCACGTGTGCGGTGCAGCCAAAAAAAAAAAAAAAGGAAAAGAAAAGAAAAGAGAAAAAGAAGTCAATTTTATCAACATATATTTGTTCAGGAATCAAGTCTGCAGACTTTAGGTGCTCTGGGCCTAGAGCAGCTGCTTCTCTCTCCTACTGGTCTCTGTTCCTTCCAGACAGTATACGTTAGATCGTCCCCTGAAAGGAAGGGAAAGTAGGTAACAAGCAAATCACCCAGTTTTACCCACTAGGAATTTTTTTTTTGTAGCTCTTAAGTTTGGGAGGAAACTTGACAATATCTATCAAAAGTCCATGTGCATGTGCCCTTTGACTCAGCAGTTCTGTTGATTATGGTTCATCCAGGGCAGAGATGATTTTGTGCAAACTAGAAAAAAGAACCCCTTCCTCAAGACATTTTATGTCTATCTGCCAGGAAAGTATCATAATAAGTATTTAAAGTTATGACGTCCACCTGAAACTAACACAACATTGTAAATCAACTCTACCCCAATAAAAACTCTTTAAAAATATATATATAAAATATTTAAAAAATAAAGTTATGATGTCTACAAAGTGATTGGTGCCCACACAGATGAGGCACTTTGTGCAGTGTACAACCTATGCAACTGTATACGTTAACCCTGGTTACCTTGTAAACACATATGAAGAATGACATCAGGATATATATTAAAAGGTGTTCATTGAAATATTATTTGTAACATCAAATAAATTATTGCAATGTCCATCAGCAGGGGACAGTTTAAATAAATTAGGGTACCTTTATACAATGGAATACTAGGGAGCATTATAAAACAAATAGAGTAGATCTATATGTGCTGATATAAAGAGATGTTCAAGGTATATTATTAAGTAAAAAAATCAAGGTTCAGAGGAGAATATATTATAAATCAATGTACATAAATTTTTAAAAAGAAATATGTGCTGATGTAGCCATTTTTTTTTCTAAAAGGGCACTCAAGAAATCATTAACAGGGGTCTCCTAGGAGGAGAGTAATTGGGTGAAGAAGGAAGCTTTTAGTTCAAATGTATACCTTTTTGTGTAGTTTGAATTTTTCTTACCAAACATATTTATTGCTTTCAATTTAAAAAATCAACAGGGATTATCAGAATAGAAAGTTACAGGTGGTTTTTATTTCATGTACTTTTAAGCATAAAAAAGTCTAAGACAAATTTCTTAATTACTGTGCACATCCCCCCAAGAGAACACATTAAGCTGCAGTGTTTTGTTTTGTTTTGTTTTTTGTAGCAGTGGGGCTGAGGAGGGGAAGGAGGGAGAAGGCTGGTGGAGAAGCGGGAAGGCAGGGCCCTCTGTACATCTTAGGGCATTTTCACCTCTCAATTCGTGCTTCTGAAAACAAATACTAAAGTCATTTATCTGCTAGACAACGAATATATTTAATCATAGATGAAGAGTATCATTAACTCACCTTTTTCTATTAATTCAGTTCTAGTTGGGTGTAAATTCAGTGCTTCCAGAGTTGCCCATTATTTAAAACTCAGGGACCTGGTAGAAAGCTACTAATTGTGTGTTACTTCACTTAACAGTACGAAGTGGGTGTAGAAGGACATTAGCTGTCTTTCTCCCTTTGATTTTGATCCCTAGAGAAAAGAGAGTTCTAATTGTTCCTTTCTATTTGTTCCTGAATTTAAAACTCTATTAGAATAAAAGTAAAGCTGAATTCATTATTACAAATTTTGTGCTAAGAATTCACTTTCCCGAATGAATGTTTATTTAGGCCACAGATACATTATTCCTCAAAAAAAAAAAAAAAGAGAGAAGGAAAAGAAAGATTGTTCTTGGATGAGCAGAAGTGACATTTAATATAATCAAGTAACATAGCAACCCCAAATCTAACAATAGAGTGACATTTATATATTTTTTTAAAGAACTATTTGTATTTCTTTCAAAAAATATTTCCTCCAGGAACGGACGTAGGAGGAGAGCACACTGAATGTGATAAATTTTACAGAACATTTTTTCTACTTCGGAGTTTTGTATTGTGAATCATGCATTTGTTCCAGTGTTAAGGGTATCAGACTAGTGTTAAGGGTATCAGATCCAGTGTTAAGGGTATCAGACCAAGTTATACACATTCTACACATTGGAAAATAAGTTTTAAATACTGAACTCATTCCAGGGCAAGGTCTCCCCTCCACACATTAATGTAACAAATACTCTTTCTACCTTGCTGAATTTCTCTTTGGAGACTATTTAGAGGCCAGTATTTATTTGCTGACAACATTTGCCTTGGTTGCCCTGACTGTGTCATTAAACAAATATTTATTCATTCAATAAACATTTATTGAGAGTCTCCTTGGTGCCATACTCTCTGACCATCACGAGGGCATAGGCAATATAAAGATAAATATACAAATAAAAATATCAATACATGATCCCCGCCCTCTGAGAGGTCACACGCTGGGAGCCTAAGGGCTCTTCTGGATGTTTGTTCTGTACAATCAGGGCCAGGACTAATGTAAGGCAAGAGAGACACCTAGGACAAAATTCTAGGGGACACCTGCTCTGCGGGGTGTGCAAAATGCCGCATTACCTGGCCACCTGGCTGCCTGACCTCCCCACATGGCCTCCGCTTCCTTTCTGCTGCCCTTCTCCCAATTCACTGACACACTCACTGTTATCTCAGTCACTTCCCCCCAAAATTTTGTCTACACTCAGTGTCTATTTTTCATGCCCAGGTTACCCTCCCTGTAACCACCGCTTGTTTAACCACTTCTTCCAGGTCTTGTTCAAACCCCACCCTGAAAGTCCTCCCCAGGCCTAACAGCCTGGTCAGTTTCTCCCCATGCACTTGCACTCCTGCAATGGCCTTTATCACTAGCCAATTTTTTTTTTTTTTTTTTTTTTGCGGCACGCGGGCCTCTCACTGCCGTGGCCGCCCCGCCCCGCCCGCTGTGGAGCACAGGCTCCGGACGCGCAGGCCCAGCGGCCATGGCTCACGGGCCCAGCCGCTCCGCGGCACGCGGGATCCTCCCAGACCGGGGCACGAACCCGTGTCCCCTGCATCGGCAGGCGGACTCTCAACCACTGCGCCACCAGGGAAGCCCCACAGCCAATTTTTGAAAAATAATTTTGATTTTTTTGGAGACACTGCTTTGGGAGAGATCCTTGGTGTTCTCCTTACTTGCTATAAGTAATAAATCCTTCCTTCTCCCCAAAAAAATTTTTTTTAATTTTTAAAATTGAAGTATCTTTTTTTTTTTTTAGATTTATTATTTACTTATTTATATTTGCCTGCGGCACGTGGGATCTTAGTTCCCTGACCAAGGATCGAACCCGCGTCCCCTGCATTGTAAGGCAGATTCTTTACCACTGGATCACAAGGGAAGTCCCTAAGTATCATTTTTTTGTTTGTTTGTTTGTTTTGGGGGGTTTTCTTGGGCCACGCCGCAGCTTGCATGATCTAGGTTCCCTGACCAGGGATTGAACCTGGGCCATGGCAGTGAAAGTGTGGAGTCCTAACTACTGGACCACCAGAGAATTCTCTAATTGAAGTATAGTTGATTTACAATGCTTCAGGTGTATAGCAAAGTGATTCAGTTGTATGAATGTATGTGTGTGTGTGTGTGTGTGTGTGTGTGTGTGTGTGTGTATGAAATATTCTTTTTCAGATTCTTTTCCATTATAGGTGATTACAAGATTATCACTAGCCAACTTGTATTCAAATTATTACATCGGACCTATCTCCCTGACCCAGAGTTGGGAGGCTGCGGAAAGCAAGGCCTGTGTTCCAGTCTTTGCAGACCTCACTCCAAACCTGTGGGACTCAGCACAGTGCTTTACACATGTGTGTGTCTTAGTCCATTCAGACTATAACAAATTACCGCAGACTGGGTGGCTCAACAACAAACATTTATTTCTCACAATTCTGGAGGCAGTGAAGTCCAAGATCAAGGAGCCAGCAGATGTGGTGTCTTGTGAGGGCTAGCTTCCTGGTTTGCAGACAGCTGTCTTCTTGCTGTGTCCTCACATGGTGGACAGCAGAGAGAGAAGCAAGCTCTCTCTCAGCTCTTCTCTGTAGGGGCACTAATCCCTTTCCTGAGGGCTCCACTCTCATGACCCAATCACCCCCCAAAGGCCTCACCTCCAAACACCATGACATTGGGAGCTAAGTTTCATCATATGGATTTGGGAAAGGATGCAAATATTCGGTCCATTAGAGCAGACTTTTAGCAAATGATTCCTTCATTTATCTGCATCTTTACAACCTTCAGCGCATATTTAGTGTTTCTTTTTGCTTTAACAAAAGCAAACATTGGTTTGAGGCATTTGCAACACTTGAGTTTAATTCTACAGAAGCGAGATAGGAACTGTAATAAGTTAGCTTGCTAAAAAAAATGCATTTTCTTATTTCCCAGCAGCTAATTAAATGCAATAAGAGATTAAGTAAATGGTCCTTTTGCTGAGCACTAATTTCATTTGCATGGGCGGTGTTGCGGGGGAGAGTAAATTGTTCATGACCAACTAGGCTCTCTCTTTATTGTATAAAAGATGGTCACTGGGTGAAGGTCTCCACGGCTACTTTGGGGCTGGCGGGGATAACACCACTATTGAATGGCTCCTAATAAGGAATCACACTGGTGACCCTCCTCGTATTGGGAAGCAACAGCAAGATCTTCTCTTTACTAGTGTTGATAATGTGGTATGGAATAGAATTGGATGAAGCCAATTTCATAAGCAGCGTTCCCTATGTATTACTAACACACACCACTCCCTCATTGTTGGAAAGACCACACATGCACCACAAATGGCCATCTAAGTGTACAGTTACAGTACTTCTCGAGATGGTGTCCTGGAGGAGTTAGTGGCCTGGGACCCTTAGCATAGCTCTACTAATGGCATTTGCTCTATACAATGACATTTGATCTATCACAATTATTTTGGTATTGATCCCACCTGAGCTTTTGTGAAATCCATCCTGGAATTAACTTAATGGCCAAAGCTTGAATCTGCCGAATCTCTGGAACTCAAGAGTCACCCTTCCCTCTTCTTGCTGTTTCCTTACAATAAGGACCTGCTGGATGAGATGTTTGTCTTCATGGTGTGACTTGATGATGCAGAGTAATTTTGCCAAAATAGTTTTGGCAAGCAAATTCAAAATACTGAATGGAAACCCCTTATCTTTTTTTGAAGATCTTAAATAAAGCTCTTTGTTTTTCCTCCCTCCTCCCTGCACATCCAGGCATCACTCCTCTTCTACCTAAAATTTGTAAAAATCAAAATAAGCACCACATGCTGAATGTAGAACAGAACAGCGTTTTTCTAGTCCATGACGACTTTACAACTGCGATCAAAATAGGTCTTGTCAACCCGGAATGGTTCCAAATTTGGAAGTCCCAGAGCACATTCAGGAGATGTGCCTTGAAATGTAGCAACATTATAGCCAGAGGGTAAATAAAGGGAAACTCACACTGCTCAGTATATGTGCTTCTGAACTTATGTAAGATCAATGAGATTTTTACATTAGTTAATTGGAAGTTGGTTGTTTGAAAGGAGATAGGAATGAAGAATCATCGATTTTATCTGCTTACAAGTTTTGACTTTAGGGCTTCCTAAAAGTATGGAGGTTCCTCAAAAAATTAAAAATATATCTGCCAAACCTATCTATGAAGCAGAAACAGACTCAGAGAACAGTCTTATGGTTGCCAAGGGGGGAGGCGGGTTGCAGGAGGGAAGGATTGGGAGTTTGGGATTAGTAGACGCAAACTGTTATATGTAGGATGGATAAACAAGATCCTACTGTATAGCACAGGGAACTATATTCAGTATCGTGTGATAAACCATAATGGAAAAGAATATGAAAAAGAATATATATATGTATAACTGAATCACTTTGCTGTAGAAGAAATTTTGCTTCGCAGAGATTAACACATTGTAAACCAACTATACTTCAATAGAATTTTTAAATAAATAAATAAAATCTTTTTCATAAAGTCCCGTTTTCTTTTTTGCAACTTATTTTTCCTCAATAAGTTAACTGTCTATACTTTTCCTATTAATACCTTTCCCACCTATTTGAATCAATATCATTCAATTGTTTTACAAACATTGACAAAGCTCTTATTTTGTGCCTCATTCTGGGAATATAAAGATGGAGAAGAAACCATTTTTTTGTCTACAAGCAGTTTATAATCTAGGAGAGAGACAGATTTACAAGTCAATAACGTATAAGAAATAGAGTGTAGGGCTTCCCTGGTGGCGCAGTGGTGGAGAGTCCGCCTGCCGATGCAGGGGACGCGGGTTCGTGCCCCGGTCCAGGAAGATCCCACATGCCGCGGAGCGGTTGGGCCCGTGAGCTATGGCAGCAGCCTGCACGTCCGGAGCCTGTGCTCCGCAACGGGAGAGGCCACAACAGTGAGAGAGGCGCGCGTACCGCAAAAAAAAAAAAAAAAAAAAAAAAAAAAAAGAAAGAAATAGCGTGTCATAGGTGCTACCAGAGAATTATAAAGGTGCAAGGGAGAGAATTCTAAGAATCTGACATCAGACAGCTTCTCCAGAACTAGCAGTTTCTGGTTTGAGTGTATCTTCGAGGGACTCATTCAGATGTGTCTGCCTTTAGTTAATTGTGTATGTCATAAACTCTTCAGTTAAAGATTCGTTAGCTGGGGAAAGTCTTTTTGTTTTCAGTGATGACAGATAATGTTAGTCATTGCCTATCAAGATGTTCTCTGGTTTATGGGAAGATAGCCAAAGGGGAAATTTAATTTCCCAGTTTCCTTCAGGGTCAATGGGAGATCACCCACTTTTCTGCCTTTTGGCCACGTGGCTCCCCTGACACACTTCTGTACACAACACTAGCAGGTAAGCAGGCATCTACTTGTGATCACCAGCTTCTGAATTCACTCCCTCAACTTTTAGCTAACTATGGATGAAATTTAAAATTCAGTGACTTCTTATATCAACTAGTGTTTCTGAACTGCAGATTGTGACTCATTAATAGGTTATGAAATCAATTCAGTGGGTCTTCATCAGCTTTTTAAACAAGAAGTAGAATAGAAAAAAAAAAACAGACTAGGAAAATCAGAATTCATTTCACCCAGTAAGATAAAAATCGTTTGGTGAAACTTTTTTTCCAGTTTTGTGTGTGTGTAGTCACAACTGTGTCACAGGGAGAAAGTTAAGCCACTGAACTAGATTCTAATCCTCGTAAAGGCACTTATTAGCCATCTAGCAAATATTTGTTGAATTGACCGAATTTGTATGTGTGTTTGTGGATTTACTCAACAAATATTAAGTCTGCATGTGTCAGTATGATACTGATCATTGCAACCCTTTATTTAAATTTTGTAAAAATGAAGGACAAGAGCAGGTTTTCAAAGGTTAATCAGATTCGGTAAATGCTCTTTTTTGAGGGAAAAATCAATCCATTTACCAGGACTGCTTTATAACCTTTAATCTGGCTTAACCCCCCACCTGCTGTATAAGACAGACCCTAAGGTCTCTAAACGATGTCCAGAAACAGATCTTACGAAAGTGTGAAGCCCATGGGTCCTTAGCAAACAGAGCCTTCAGCTCCTTATCTGTCCGCTGCTGGTCCAAACCCCTCCCTCACAGTCAACCCGAGCAGGTGGGCACAAGTGTCCTTGCCCCCAGCATAGAGGTTGTCACAGGTGCCTGTCCCTAGTGTTCCTTTTTCAGGCCTTGGATGCTGAGTGCTGATCTTTCCTGGCTATGGTGGACCCCACCCCACTGGCACTGCCACGGGAGGTTTGGCTCTTCCTGGAAGCCACATTCTCACTGCCCCTCAGTGGGCAGAGCCTCACTGTCCAGGACTATCATGATTCTCAGCGCCCGTGAGGGTCACGTGCTGTACCCAGCTTGCCAGATCTGGGCCAAGCTGAAAGGCGCCTGCACCATCCCAACGACTCGTGGGGTGTTCTTCCATCTCCCTGCCTGCGTGGGGTGGATTGTCCTGTGAATTCTTAAGTTCTCTGCCTGTGGGTGCACAGTGGGTGGGGGAAGTGCTGGGAGCGGGCTGCGGGGAGGGGAGTCGTGGCAGAGGCATCCGGTGAAGAATGCAGTTGGTGACTAAGACTCAGCCTCCGACCGCTTGCAGCCTGGTGGAGGGCATGGTACCACGATGGTCCACAGGTAAGCTGAGCAACCAGGGTATTGGGCAAGACTCTCAGAGACCCCCTCCTCTCTCACCCTCCCTACTCCAAAATAGAGCTCACCACCTGTGCCCCAGTAGCAGGGACCAGGGCTCCAAGGTTTCACAGCTGCCGCCACGACACGTGTGCAAGTGCTTCCTGGAGCAGGGGCTTATCACATCCCCAGTCCCCACCCCTGAAGGTCAGGCACGTTCCTATCAACTAAGCTCCAAAGCTTGGGCAACCCTTATGAAAGTCCACCCTGGGTCAGTTAGGCTCTGAACAACCTCTGCTGCTTTTCTGAGCTTTCTGAAACTCCCTGACAAACAGGCAAAGTGTGAATGCTTTCACAGTAAGCAATCAACCTTCTGAAAGTCCTCTTTGCCTCTGACCTGAACCAAATCTACCTTATGCTGAAGGTGAGTGGGTTTGCAGGTGTGTCTCAGCCTTGTTCCCAATCAAACCCTTGGCTGTGGGCTGGTTCACCTTCCTCTCTGCCAAGACTTCCCCAGGCCCCGGGACCCCAGGGACGTCTGTTGCCTCTGTTGCCTGCCTCTCATGTGAGGCCATTCCGATCCTGAGTCAGGAAAAGAGCACCCCGGTCAACAGGCAGCCAGGGCTGAACTGTCTTGTCTTACAAATTCTCCCAGTGTCTCATCATTGTGGACACTCCCTAGTTTGTTCTGTGCAGAGAGTCCAGAGCCCTCTAGATTTCTGTGGGGAGCACAGATGTGGCTCCAGAGGAACGGAACACCAAAGCCCGCTACCCAGACAGAATCTGCAATGGGGTCCATTTCTGTGCCCTTGGTCCCAAATCCAAACATCTCAGCAGCCTTGTCTGTCTCTTAGTACAACCCAGAGTCCCAGCATCCCAAGGAGGACAACTAATGAATGGAAAAACACAAAAAATGAAATAGACTCTCTGAAACTCCCTTAAGGAGCTCCTCCTCAGAAACCGAAGAGAAATTCACTATCATTCCTGTGTAATCTGGAAAATCAATTACATTCCAGAATCTTCTTCTAATTGAAAAAAGCCAGCAACCAGCAAGGAGTTTTTAGGCTGTCAGTTGTCTAGTTTTTGGCACTGCAACAAAATGGCTAAATCTAGATCTGAATCAATTATACACCAATAAAATTTTTTTTTAATTAAAAAATAAATAATATACTACTTCTTAAAAAAAAAAAATCTAGATCTGGGATCAAATCCCAGCTTTGACATTTAAAATCACTTAACCCTCTAAGCCTCAGTTTCTCTGTCTATAAAATAGGGATAATTCTACAGCTTACCACATTAGGTTGTTATGAGGATTGATTGAGAGAACCTATCTTTTTTTTTTGTTTGGCCTCACAGCACACGGGATCTTAGTTCCTGGACCAGGAATCGAACCTGTGCCCCCTGCAGTGGAAGCACAGAGTTCTAACCGCTGGACTGCCAGGGAATAACCGAGAGAGACTATCTTAAGTATAGAGTATAGTATCTGGCACATAGGAAACAATAAATGTTAATTATTGTTGTTACAATTATTAGCAATTATGAGAACTGGTAAAAGAGTAGGATAAGGTAATTAAGACTAAGACAAATGATAGAGAGTTTATACACCAGGGTCCTTACATCAAGGTAGAAATTAAATTGATTATATTTCAACGTAACCTACTTGTTTGCTTGTCCACATGACAATGCATTAGAGACACAGCACATAGTAGAGTGGAAAGAACATGGACTTTGGAGTCAGACTGTGCTCACATCCCTTTCTTCTACTTTCTGAGAGATTTGGGCAAATTATCTAACCTGTCTAAGTCTCAGTTTACTCATCTACAAAATGGAGTAATAATAATTAACTTGCAGGATGGTGCTGAGGATTTAAAAAGCCTCCTCTCATCCCCAGCTCTCCCAGGCTGGCAGCCCCTCCCATGGGCACAAACAATTCTTACCCTGTGGGAGCCCGTATCACATTGTACCATATTATCTCCCCCACTATAATGTAAACGTCTCGATTGGAGTGAGTCTATTTTGTCTTTCAATCTCTGGTATTTAGTGAGGTCCTTGGACATAGCTGGTGCCCAGCAAAAGCTTGCCAGCTGACTGAATGAATTACTGAAAATGGCAGAAAAATAGAGTTGGTAGGAAAAATGACCCATGTTTATTACCCATATTCCAGGAACAACCTTAGTAGCTATATCATAAGCTAACTGTGTTGTATGCTGAGATTTTCTCACTGTAGTAGATGTAATTTGATTTATGTTTCATCCAAATCTTCATGATAAGTGGTATTATAATGCATCCCACCATATCCCTGTGTCCTCTGGGTTCTTTGTTATCTGACCTTGCTTCTAAACATTCCTCCGAATGGAAATCTTTTCTTAAATTTCATTATACAAATAACACATGGTCACAAAAAAATCACAAGTCTGGATAAGCTAAACTAAAAATAAACCTAAAACACTCCAAATTCTACCACCAAATAATAATTGTTAACATTTTGGATGTAGCCTTCTGAAATTTTTTTTACACAGCCTTATTGAATTATAATTCTCATATTGTATTAGTTTGCTAGAGCAAGATATGAGTCAGAGTTCTCCGGAGAAACAGAATGGGATGCGTGTGTGTGCATGTGTGTGTATGTGAGAGAGAGAGAAAAAAAAAAGAGACAGAGAGAGAGAGATTTATTGATTAATTTTAAGGAATTGTTTCACATGATTGTGGAGATGCAAGTCTGAAATCTGCAGGGTAGGCCAGCAGGCTGGAAACCCAGGGAAGAATTGCAGCCCAAATGCACTATTCTGGCAGAATTCCTTCTTGCTCAGGGGAGGTCAGTCTTTGTTCTATAAAGGTCTTGATTGATTGGATGAGACTCACCCACATTAGGGCAGGTAAACAGCTTTACTCAAAGTCCATGATTGAAATATTAATCTCATTCAGAAACACTTTCACAGAAAGTCCAAAATAATGTTTGACCAAATATATGGGCACTGGTTGTCCAACCAAGTTGACACTTAAAAGTAACCATCGCAGGTGGCCATGACAAAATACCACAGAGTGGGTGGCTTAAACAATAGGAATTACTTTCTCACAATTCTGGAGGGTACAAGTCCAAGGTCAAGGTGCTGGCAGGGTTGGTTTCTTCTGAGGCCTCTCTCCTTGGCTTATAGATGACCGTCTTTTCCCTGTGTCTCCACGTGGTCTTTCCTCTGTGTCTGTGTCTTAATCTCCTCTTCTTAAAAAGACACCAGTCATATTCGACTAGGGTTCATCCTAATGACCTTCATTTTAACTGAATTGCCTCTTTAAAGACCCTCTCTTCAAATATAGTCACATTCTGAAGCACTGGAGGTTAAGACCTCAACAAATGGAGTTTGAGGGGAACATAATTCAGTCCATAACAGTACCATTCTGAAACTGAGCAGGAGTGGGGTCCTCCCAGTACAAAAGCCTTCTGTGTCCCCTGTTTCTTCTTTTTTATTAAATAGTTTTAGTTAGCAATAAATGCTCATTATATAATATTCAAAAAACAGAAGACAATTTAAAAGACAATAATCGTACCCAGAAACATAGCAGAAAATTTTAACAGCTGTGCAGAAATAGCTTTCTTGGGGACTTCCCTGGTGGTTCAGTGGTTAAGAATCTGCCTTCCAACGCAGAGGACGTGGGTTTAATCCCTGGTCGGGGAACTAAGATCCCACATGTCATGGGGCAACTAAGCCTGTGCACCGCGACTACTGAGCCCACATGCCACAACTAGAGAGGCTGTGTCACAACTACAGAGCCCACGTGCTCTGGAGCCCACGAGCCACAACTAGACTGAAGCCCACATGCCACAGCTAAGACCCAAGTCAGCTAAAAGTAAAAAAATAAATAAATGTTAAAAAATACTTTTTTTGCTTAACTGCTTTTCCTTTGTTTCTGCATTCCCTCACTTTCCTAATTAGTAACTGATGTGTCTTTGGAACTAGGGGAAGGCCTAGGAGACTAAAGCCTTTTTGCTACAAACAAGAAACAGACGGGCTTTTGTACCTGAGAAGGCCCCACAGGGTCTTGCTTGGCTTCACAACCAACACCACAATGAAATATAGAACACTTTTATCACCCCCAAAAGAATTCCCACACCTATTACCAGTCACCTTGCATTTGCCACCCCCAGTTTGAGGAAACTGAGATCTGGAGATTAGTCCAGGGCTTGAATCCAGCTGAGAAAAACCACAGGGCTTCCTCCAGGGAGGAATTTGAGATACCGATAGACAGTATAACTTGTTCAGTTATACTAATTTTTTTGTGTCAAAATAAGAATATCCCAAGAATTTTTCCATCTGCCAATGAATCCCATGGCTATCCCAACTGTATGATTGTGCTGCTAGACTTTTGCTTCTTGTACTCTGGTTCATCAGCGTGTTACAGCCTTCTACTTATGCATCCTGTTTATTCCCCCTTGGAAGTAGGTACAAAGTGCCCTTCTTAGGGAGTGAAGAGCTATCCAAGTCAAAAGCACTTGCTTTCCCACACACCTAGGGTTTAGCTCATAACATGAATGTCAGCAAAAAACCATGATATTAATTGTTCAGAAGTGCTTCCACAGTATCCCCACTTAGAAAAGACAAACCACTTAGTTTTATTTACATTCTTTAGAAAGGACATTGGGAAATGCCAGGATAAGTTATGTCATGGTTTATACAGTTTTCTGGTTAAAAAAATAAAGCACAAGGGAGGGGAATTTCCCTTCTAATTATACATGTCCCTAAGATGCTGGTTTCTTTAGACTTTTTGTTACTTTTACTGACTAAAGTGCCTTTAAGCACAGCACTTAGCAGCCATTATAAATTTCAAGCATTATCACTGTGCAGTTTGAAGATGCCCACCCAGTACACTACTGTTTTATAAGACAGATAAGTAAAATTATTCTGGGGTGCTGGGGTTTCTATAAAAGAAAGCATGGTAGGAGACAAGTTACAAGAGTTCAAAAACACTGTCCACAGCATGGTGGGGTGGGGTAGATACTGGGTTGCAAAATAGTGTAATAAACCCAGAATCGCCTATGGTTTAATGGCTGACTACAGCCTGCTGCTAGGGCCAAATTCCTATCAGTGAGAGAGTCTTATAGCCACTTGCTTGGACTCTGCTTTGCGGTGCAAAGATATTCCAGTCCTAAAATCTGGGAACTGGCCCAACAGCACTTCTTGAGACTCAAAAGTCAGAGCATGGTCAAAGTTGCTATTATACTCCTGTTTCAGTTCATGCCCCTTCTGGCTTGACAAGCCAGTCCACACCCATATTTCCAGCTCTTCAGGTCCAAGAATAAAACCAGAAATGTGCACCATCCTCAACGGAGAAAAAGACAGGGATGCTGCAAAGGTACACACCTCTGCCCGGTCGGATACCTCTCTCTCAGCCGAAACAAAGACAGAGATTGTCCATTTTTGAGAGGTAGTCAAAAAAGGATAATCCAGAATTTACATACAGATTATGTTATTGCTTCTCTATGATGTAATTATCTATTAAGAGTAAAATAGGAAGCTACCATTAACAGCATTAATTGGCTTTCAGATGAACTCACTGAAATAGGGAATCCTGAAAATACAGACAGATTCAGGTCAACAAGGAGAAGCAAGAAGTACTAGGACCCATGGTTTCTCCCTCTCAGTTTAGGGAAAAGTCTTCTTTCCCGACTTCCCTAGCTTTGTCTCATGACATCAGCAATTTCTCAATCACTTAAAATTCCAAAAGAAGCACCTTTGACTCACTCTTCTTTTTTACCTCCCTTATCCCTTTAGTCATCAATTTCTAGGCATTATTTCCTTGAAAAGTCTCACATCCTCCCTTCTTCTGTCCTCAGCCAGGGCAGGGCCTCAGTAACCATACGCCGATCATCACATCTGACTCTAAGCTCCTCTTCATCCCGTCTGCTTGATACAGCCACGCCGGATAGCCCTGAAATGCCATCTTCATTGAGTCATTCCCCAGCACAAACACATCGAATGGCAGCACCCTGGCACCTCCCACATCAGTCTGTAATCCCCTACCAGGTTTTTGAAGTCCTTTGTAAATGAGATTCCTCCACTAGACTTTCAACTCCAGGATGGCAAGGCTGGTCTTGATGATCCCCCATTGTAATACAGAGTAGGTAGGGAGTAAATTCACCAAATGAACCAACAACAAACCTGGAAGCCCACGGAGCAGGTCATATCACTCATTTGATTCTATTTACTGGAACAAAGAAGTTAACGAGTGGTGCGGATGTTTTGCTTTTGTACAGGTGAGGAAGCGCAGGAAGGGCATTTTGACACGTCAGTGTTTTGCCTGGTCATGTAAGCTCTTGAGATCCTTCTTGAGTGCAGAACAATAAAACACAATTATTTCATGACTACTTATAAACAGTAGTATAGACTCAGAGGAATTGACGTCAAACATTTCTTAAAGTTGACTGCAATATTGTGATTTATAGGAAAAATATATATTTGGTCTTTATCCACAGTTCCTGGCTCACAGCTCCCAAAACCCTCGGAATTTCCTGAACGATAAGAGCAATGGGATATTTGGCTTCTTGTCCTCTGTTCCTGAAAATACTTCAGGGAAGGTGACATTTGGATCCCACCCAAGGGTGGGGCTGGTTGCCAGGAGAACTGAACCCATGTTTAGAGGGTTGGAACTTTCAGTCCTACCCCCTACCTCACATTCCTCATTTCCGGGGAGCATGGAGGGGCTTGAGGTTGAATTCATTGCCTTTAGCCAATGATTTAGTCAATCATGACTATGTAATGAAGCCTCCATAAGCACCCAGAAAGGACAGCTTCTTGGTCCTTTTTGGAGAGCTTTCATGTTGGGGAAGAAGAAGGCTTTTGTGTGCCCTTGAGCCAGGCCCCAAGCACATCAAGGACAGAAGCTCCTTTGTGGGGGACCTCTCCCTATGTATCTCTTCAGCTGGCTGTTGGTTCATGCCCTTTAATATCCTTTTATAATAAACTGGTAATCTAGCAAGTAAAATGTTTCTCTGAGTTTTGAAAGCTGTTCTAGCAAATTAATTGAACCCAAGGAGGGGGTCAGTCAGAAGCACAGGTAACAACCTGGACTTGCTCTTGGCCTCTGAAGGGGAGGGTGGTCTTGTGGGACTGAGCACTTAACCTGTGGAATCTGATTCTATCTCCAGGTAGAAAGCGTCAGACTGAGTTGAATTGTAGGACACCCTGCTGGCATCCGAGAATTAGATGTGGGGAAGCCTCCATGGACACCGGTTGGAATTGAGTCCAGGAACCCTTTTCACTTACCGTACATAATTTGAGGTTATGATAAATACACCGTCTGACAAAAGCACCTTGTTTTGTTTGATCACATACACTCACACACAAGTCAGATACACTATAAATAGAGCCACTTGAAAATATAAAAATAAAAGGACACATAACTGGGGCAGTCACTTGACATTTCTGGACCTCAGATTCCTTATCTGAAAAATGAGGAGGTTGCATAAACCAGATGATCTCTGTGTTCCCTTCAAATTCTGATATTATTTTATTCCGTATTCTAGAAAACCATCCTCTCCTCCTTAAATTAGCAAGTTTATTAGTTTGATCATTTAGTTTTAAGAGTACACAGGCCGGTAAATTCTCTTATCTCCAGTGTATTTCTGTGGAATCTTCAGAAAGGAGATTTTTATTTTTAGCACCACCATGCTACCAACAGTAACCATCATATAATTTTTTTTTGCTAGTTATTTATTTCTTTATTGCACTTAATCTTGGCAAACCATCTCTGATCTTTGATCTATGAATGAATCAGACCAAGTTTATTCATCGTAGTTTTTCTCGTCTCTTTTCTGGCTCTTTTTCTCTCATTGTGAAAGGATTATTTTTAAGAATGTTTTTAATTATAAAATGCCATCTAATGTTGCAGAAACTTTGGAAGCAAGAGAAATTTATTATAATCTTATAATAACCAATTTTTCTGTGTGTTCCTTTCTAGTCCTTCCTTTCTAGAAATTCTTACAAAGCTGTACATTACTCCTGCTTTTCTTAGTTAGCTTTATAGCACAGACATTTTTCTATTTTAAATTAGTGTTCACAATCATCATTTTTAATGGCTGCATAATATGATGTTGGCTAAAGTTACCATAATTACCATCATGTCATTTTAACATGACATTTTACGACCAAAAATTTAATCTCTGGATAAAGGATAATCCTTGTGTTTAATACATTTACTTTATTAAAAAAAAAACAAAACTCACTGCAGCCTCTTTATTTTTCTCATTTCACCACAGACTAGTGAAAACTTTGTCACAGACTGATATCTGTTATCATCCTGACATCATTTCTTTTCCTCTATGAGACCTAGGATGTATTAAATCCAGCTTCCCCATCTGCAGCATAAGGATATGAGTAAATCCACCATTTTATCATCCATAAATATAAAATCTAAAATTTCAGCATTGGAAGATATATTAAAATTAAATAGAAGTAATGAAAAGATACATTCCACTCCAATGTTTATAGCTGCACTATTTACAATAGCCAAGATATGGAAGCAACCTAAATGCCCATCAACAGATGAATGGATAAAGATGTGGTATATAGACAATGGAATACCACTCAGCCATAAAAAAGAATGAAATAATGCCATTTGCAGCAGCATGGATGGACCTGAGAATATTAAGCTTAGTGAAATAAAATACTGTATGATATCACTTATATGTGGAATCTAAACAAAAATACAAATAAATGTATATGCAAAATAGACTCATAGATGTAGGAAAAAATTAGTGGTTACCAAAAGGAAGAGGAAAGGAGGGAGGAGCAAATTAGGGGTATGGGATTAAGAGATACAAACTACTGTGTATAAATAGATAAGCAACAAGGATACAGCACAGGGACTTATAGCCATAATTTTGTAATAGGTTTTAAGAGAGTATAATCTGTAAAAATACTGAATCACTATGCTTACACCTGAAACTAGTATGACATTATAAGTCAACAATATTTCAATTTAAAAAAAAAAAAGAAGTAAGGGTAATTGGGTCCATCCATCCATCAGAGGATGTTTGCATTCTTTCTGCTACACCACCACCAGTTAGCCAAACTGACAGCTGACAACGGGGAGGTTCTCTGATTCTGAAGGTGAGGATGGAGCCGTAACAACACACAACACTTAAAAATGCTTATTTACCATCAGTTTCCTTTTTACAAATCCCACATCTGTGCTTTCTGCACTCTGAAAGGAGACTGAGAAACATGAACGTGGTTAAGTGTATGCATTTGGTATAATACAGATAGAATGCCCCATTTCTACATGTTTAAATTGTCTCCAGTTTTCAAGGCTTAATGCAAATGTCCCCACCTCCAGGAAGTCTTCCCCACCCCTTCCAGCCAGAAGCAATCTGCCCTCTTTTTAACTTCCTCAGTTTTGTTTCACCCTATTTTATTGCATTTTCCAGTTTCTTCCACCTTCCAGCACCAATATTATGGTAAAGGATGTAAAACATCTTATTTCTCTACTCATTTGTAAAGTCCTTGGTGTCAAGAATGAAGTCTTTGGACTTCATGTGTAGCCAGGCACATTTAGCAGAGGATCCTACAGGAGATGGATTCTCAGTAAATTGAGGGAAGAATGAAGAAAGGGAAGAAAAAAAAAAAAAAAGAAAAAGACATGGGTTACTTAAAGGAGAGGACTTCCTACCTGGAGAAGTCCTTTAAGGGAGTATTCAGGAGAAAGTGAAGAAGCAGAAAAGAAAAGAGAGCTGGGTTAAAAAGCCAGCTGATGAATGAAAGTGATTATGTCTAAACAAACAAGGGGCAGATAGAGGAGGGAGAGGGCTGCATCTGCGAACGTTTTCTTTATGGATGATGCTTTGCTTCATAGCCTTTCCTTCTTCTCTCTCCTGTTTGCATTTCAAGTCCACTTGCTGAATGTGTTTACCTGCTACCGGAAAGAAGTCAGAGCTAGCCGTGTATATGCAATAACTGCAGACAGGCTTGCACTCTAAGAAGGCACGTTAATTCTTTCTCTAGGATATAAGCTCTATCCCTCTGAAGGCAGTCAGCTGACTGACTTAGTCAGGAACTTTTCTCCACTGCAAATGAGCAGATTCGTTCCTACAGTGAAATCACTGGAACATCTTATTCAGCCACATCATTCCTTCCTCAACAAAGCTACGCCAGCTCTCACAGTGCCAGGCTGTTCCTCCCTCACCCAGGACATTGTCTTGATAAAGCAACTTAGCCTGAGTCAGCAGGGTCATGGGGTAGAACCCTCTGTCTTAGATAAGAGGCATATCACCCATATACTGCCTGTCTGACCATCCTTCCCAACTCAGAGCTTATTTTCATTTGATGCTAGCTTTGTTCCAACCATTGAGCCCCGTCAGTCCAGGTCTGGCTCCCCACGACTAGACTATCTTCATAGAGCCAGCACCTCAGACTCGAGGGTTCAAAATAGAACACTTTGCCTCTCCACACATCAAGCTTGCTTTTCTTTCTGATTCCTCAACCCTTGATAAACATCTCTCTCCCAGGTCAGGAAGCCTCCAGACCTTTCTACTAAGCAGCCCTTGGGATTGCTTAGGCTTAGGCTGACCTGTGGCCGGCCAAACAATACCCACTTGTCATGCCAAATGAAGAAAGAAATGTTATGGAAGAGGCAAAAGGCTTTCAGCCCTCAAGATCTGCAGCTCAGCAGGAACTTGATGGGAAACCTGCTTCTCTTACTCCTGTTATTATGGGTCCCCCCATGGCCAACAAAGAAGACAAGAGTTTACTTGAACTGGAAGTAGATTTGGATAATTTGGAATTAGAAGATATTGACACAACAGATATCAACCTGGATGAAGATATTTTGGATGACTGAATAATGTTTCCCCTTTACTCAACTAAACAGATCATTATTATGGACAGGTATGGATCATTACCCTGACCACAGTGCTTTGGACTCTGAGAAACTCCTTAGATTTTTATATGTAGATACTGTGGTCCACTGAGAGCACAATGCCCTCATATTCAGAGGAGTTTATGTGTAGCATCTAAATCACAATGTTTCCTTGTTAACTAAGACTGTTGTGGGCTTTGATTTTTTTCATACTGTCATTAGACTGTATCTCATAAAATCTTTTGAATTAAAAAAAAACAAAAACCCTTAACTCTTTCTCTCCTGAGCCTAATTAAATGCCAGGATCTCCATCCATCTTTGCTACAAAGTCCAGGGATGAAGCCAGAGTTCCCCTCCTTATCCAAAAGTTGCCACCAAAGCCAAAATTAAGTCAAAAAACCCCTAATCAAACCTATTGTATAGCACAGGGAACTATACTCAGTATCTTGTAATAACTTACAATGGAAAAGGATCTGAAAAAGAATATAGATAGATAGATAGATAGATATAATATATATATAATTGAATCACTTTACTGTACATCTGAAACTAACACATTATAAATCAACTATATTTCAATAAAAAAAATTTTTTTAAAAAGATAATGAGGACTAGTCACACCACAAAAAAAAAAAAAACCAAACTTAATCACTTTTCCTAGGAAGGGTTTTATAGCCACTCCCACGGCACAAGAAACAGTAGTTCTCTATAAATACACAGTGCATAGTTTACAGTGTTCAAAAGGCCTTAGGCGGCTTCCAGACTCTGTTTCCAGAGGCAAAGCCTATCAAAGCTCACTACTCCACCCGCTCTGGCCCGACCTTCACCCCAAGAGTGGGAAATGCTCACAGAACAGTTGAGCTGCCCGCTATCAAGTAGGTGGTTTGCATTTCTAACACTCTCCTGTTCCTGAGATCTGACCAAAGAATGATCACTTTCCATTTTCTTACATTTTTTTTTTAACCAAAGACGCTATTTTAAAAAAAATTTATTTTTGGCTGCATTGGGTCTTCGTTGCTGTGCGTGGGCTTTTCTCTAGTTGTGCGAGCGGGGGCTACCCTTCATTGCGGTGCGCGGGGTTCTCATTAAGGTGGCTTCTCTTGTTGCAGAGCACAGGCTTTAGGCGCGCGGGCTTCAGTAGTTGCGGCTCGTGGGCTCAGTAGTTGTGGCTCACGGACTTAGTTGCTCCGCAGCATGTGGGATCTTCCCGGACCAGGGCTCGAACCTGTGTCGCCGGCATTGGCAGGTGGATTCTTAACCACTGCGCCACCAGGGAAGCCCTGGCCTTTGTTTTTTAAATAATAATTTGTTTTTGTTAAATAATTTAAAGGCTAAATTATTTAACTTCAAGGTCCTGCAAAGCATCTTGTGCCTGTCCCTCTCACCTCATCATCTTCGTATCAATCAAACAGTCCTCTGTCAAAGTCTCCTTCTTTGGAGTCATCATACACCCTGAATACTCTTTCTTCACTTTGCCCATTTTCTGCTCAGCTTCAGGCCTCAGCTTTAATGTCATTTCCCCAGGAAAGCCTTCACTGATTCCTAAGCCAGATTACCTCCCCCTATTAAACACTCTCTGGCACTTTGTGCTTATTTCTTTGGAGAACTTATCTCAATTATAAAATTGTATGACTCGTTTAATGTCTGTTTCTCCCACTTAGTAGATTGTAAGCTCCATGAAGGCAAGAACTAGGCTTATCTTGCAGCCTTAGTGCCTGGCTTGATAAGTGACAGATAGTAGGTCCTTGCTACAGTTTGTTGAATGAATGTTAATTAATGTTTGAATTAAAATTAATGAGCTTTAGTTTTGTCTCTATATGAGATGATGGATGTTCATTAAAATTATTGTGGTAATCATTTCATGATATATGTAAGTCCAGACATCATGCTGAATACCTTAAACTTGTACAGTACTGTATGTCAATTATATCTCAATAAAACTGGAAGAAAAAAATATGATACAACTAAATTAATGAGTTTCCTCACCCCTATCCCAGATGGGTTAGGTGTGTCTTCTCTGTGTCCCCATTATACATTGTAATGCTCTTTCTATTACTGTACTGACATAATTACCTGAAGATTTGTCTGCTTCCCACCTCTCTTCACTCTGCAGTCCTTCACCTGCCCTGCCACTTCCATCACCTGAACCCTCCGTGAGGGTGGGGACAACCAAATGTTTGTTTGAAACCAAGTAGGCACTCAAAAAATGTTTACTGAATGAATGGAGCCTTTGGGGGGGAAAAGAACAGGATCAAAGGTGAAAACTCAGCATAAGACCCAGATTTGTGGGTCATCTCAATGGGTTATATTTAGGATTGAACCTTGAGGGTCACCCTTCATTATGGAGCAGGAGGAAGAGGAGACGGCAAAGGTGAGGCCAGAGATCCAGAGGAGTATTGTGCTAGGGACAAGAAAAAGAGTTTCAGGAAGGAAGGACAGGGCTTCCCTGGTGGCGCAGTGGTTGAGAGTCCGCCTACCGAGGCAGGGGACACGGGTTCGTGCCCTGGTCCGGGAAGATCCCACATGCCGCAAAGCGGCTGGGCCCGTGAGCCATGGCTGCTGAGCCTGCGCGTCCGGAGCCTGTGCTCCGCAGCGGGAGAGGCCCGCATACAGAAAAAAAAAAAAAAAAGGAAGGACAAATAAGGAAGTTGAGGACTAAAAAAATATGGTTGAATTCTACTAAAAAAGAGCAAGTTTTGCACAGTTTTAAAAAACATTGTGGAGATGGAAGCCAGATTGTATGAAATGAAGAAGGGAACGTTTTCACAGGAGAGAGCAGAGACGTAGGCTGTTTGTTGAAAGGGCTTGGCAGCATGGAGGCGAGTCCAGCTCCCCTATTCGGACAGAGTAAAATGAGCTCCAGGATGTTCCTTGTCACATTTTCTTCTAACTTCTCCTTTCTCCCCTAATACGTACAGAATGGGCTGAATTCATGACAGAGAGTTCAATTTCCGTTTTCTCACTGTTGGCAATAATGCTTATTGAATGTTATTTTCACAGTTGGCATGAAATAACATTCTATTCCTTCCCCAAACTTACATAAGGACTACTGCTGCTTTTCATGTCTATTCGGAAATTGTGAATGAAATCTAAAAATGTAAAAATCATTTTTCTTCACAAAAGGCGCTAAAATACATTTTTCTACCGAGAAAAAAAAAATTGAAAATGCTTTTTAAAAAAATCTTCATGGAAGCTTTCGAAAATGTATTCCAGAGCAATTACTCCAAGAGTAAGAATGTCAGGAATAAATTACTTTCTTAATATGTCTAACAATACGTGCCTCTGGCACAGGGAGAGACATGAACAAATTCCTCTTAACAAAGAACAGATGATGACTAACAGAAGTGTCCTAAATTACAGACCTTGGAGACTGGGAAATTTGGCCAGCTTTCAACTTGAAAGCAACCTCTGCAATGCTAGCCAGGTAAATCTGCATTCGTGTCATAATTCTGAGTCACCAGACTACAGGAAAGCCCAGGTAACATTGTCCCAAGCAACGCTCAACAAATTAAAAGGGAGTAAAATTTACTGAAAGTCACAAAAGACCTTTTGACAGAGAATGTCTCCACATAACCTTGAAATTGGAGCTCTGACAACAGAAATTGCTACAGGAAACTATTTTCCAGTATTGAAAGTTGAACTCGTAAATTGCCAACAGGTAGAACGAGGTTCTTAGCTGAACTTGGACCAAAACAGCCTAGTACCGGGGGGTTCTTAACCATAGGTAGTATCTGAACTTGGACTAAGAAAAATATATTTACTCTCACTAATCTCTACCTGGAATTTAGCATTTTCTTCAATTATGGATGTAGGTAACAAACTGCTACGATTATAGAGACCATGAATTTTCGTATCACCTTCCAGTTGTTGCAGGTACTGTGTAATATCATTTATACTCATCTTTACTAGTTATTAGACCCATCGTTAGATTTTTATTTAATGCAATATAAAGTAGCATATGTATTATTATACCCAAAATTTGAGGTTTAAAATATTTTGATAACTTTATTTCATTACAATTGGATTCTTCAGTTATTCTATGTATTTTATTTTATGCATTTAAAAAAACATTCTGAGGAGTCTGTAGGCTTCAACAGACTGTCAATGGTGTCCATTGCACACAAAAGATTAAGTACCCTGATCTGGTATTTTATGAATAAAGCTTATGGTTCATCATTTCTAACTGCAGGCACAAAGATATGAACAACAGATTCTGTTTGCACCATTTGGTGCCCTTAGTAAGTTAGAATCCAGATATAATTTTTTCAAGGTTGCATTGTTTAGGACTAATCAGTTATTCCATGTTGTTCTGTGCAATTTAATTTTGGTTCAGGTGTAAGAAAGGAAAGATATTCTATTTCCCTTTGGATGCCTGTTAAAACAGAATGCTCCCTATTAATTGCTGGAGCTGGTGCAGACCCCAACATGAACCATCAGAATTGAATCAAACCTCCAGGGAGGTCCTGGGGTCCCCCAGACATTCCTAAGATAACCAATGGCCATGGAAATAACATCTAGAATTCCCAGCCCAGGAATTCAGCTTGGTGTAGGAGGTGATTCATTTTGGGAAGCATTTCAGAGTGCTAGTAAGTCTAAGGTCAAAGAGCACTGGGAGGAGAGGCACACCAGGTTTCCTTTGTGGTTAGACCACATCTTGTTGATGTAAAAATTATGAAATATTCAACTTAGTGTCAGAGCTCTTCTAGGGTTCTGATATTCCATGCACCAAGAACCCACCATTTATTGCTCAATAGGAAAATATATTGGATAATCAAACTCAAGTTATCAATTCAGGTTCTTCTGTAGCTACTCTCTTGGCCAGAGAAATCTTGAACACTTTATAGAAAAATGTCCCTGTACTGCCCCCAAGAGATAGAATCTCAGGTAGCTTTTCATCCCACGTAGTCAGAGAGCCATGAAGCCTGCTGGGTCTATTAAGGACCTGTATATAAAATTATGCTCAAGATACCAGGAACACTACTTGGATGGTCAAGGCAAACATTCCTGAGATTTTGTTCCTAGACATTATTCAGAGACTTTACACGCATCCTGTTCAGTGCAAACATTCCACCTGGTGCCTAGTTCGTAATTACACATCTGGTGAATTAACAATAAAATTGTACTGCTCAAGATTTAAGCATTACATACGCTCAGTGTGAGAAGGAAAGAATAACTGTTTGCCCCGTCATAGGAACCTTTTGAAGGTATAGAAAGTATCATGGGCTTCTTCTTATTCTGTATCTAGAAATAAAAACCCATTCACAGCAATATGAATTCACCGAATCTAGGACTTCAGGAGTCCTAGAGTCCTAGAGTGCTTCTCAAGTGCTAATTTGTGTGGAACCGCCTAAACCTGTTGGATTCTGATGCTGTAGGTCTGGAGTGGGGATCCTGATTTCATTTTTCTAACAAGTTCACAGGTGATACCAATGCTGCTGATCCTGGAGTCCTCCCTTAAGAGCTTATAGATAATGATGGAGCCCCGACTAGGACTTAGAATAAGTAACACCAAGCAGCCTCTGACTCAGGAAGATCTTAGGGGCAGCCTTAGCAAGACCAAATCACGTGGGATCACTAAAAGAAAGAGGTTATTTCCACAATGACATGACATAGTAAATTTTTGCCTTACTATCTCCAGTATACTTGAAAGTCTTAGAGAAAAATCAAGTGTGATACAATATTATCCATAAACATCAAAATGCTATTTTTCCTTGAGGGGTAAAGGTTCTTCGAGTATTAACAAGCCTATGATATTAACCTCTTTGTTCTTCACAAAAATTTCCAGAACTTTCCTTAAAATATTTTGGTAATGAAGACACTGTTTATTCTGCTATTAGTTTACTCTTTCAGACAGCCTGCGAAGTTATATTTATTTTAATTATATAAAGAATTGTTAGCACTTTTTTGGAGGTAATTATCATCATTAGCACATCATTGTATTTTGGGAATAATGAAAACATTGTTGTTTCTTAATGATAGTACTTACCTTCACCGAATGTTTTTATGTCTCACCCCCAGACTAGGCTGCCAAGTTAGTTTTTGCAGAGTGTCTAGCACAAATGCCTTTAGATATACTGTTTACTTTCTCTTGTATTTTTAAAGAGTTTGCATTTTTAATAACCCTAATTTACTGAGGGATAATTCCCAGCAGCGCAGTCAGCACTCATTATTCATATTTCCTATTCTAAGGCAGATAGAGTTGTGTAGATCTAAACATGTGATTATGACTTCCCTGGTGGTGCAGTGGCTAAGAATCAGCCTGCCAATGCAGGGGACAGGGGTTCGAGCCCTGGTCTGGGAAGATCCCACATGCCGCGGAGCAACTAAGCCCGTGCGCTACAACTACTGAGCCTGCGCTCTAGAGCTTGAGAGCCACAATTACTGAAGCCCGTTTATCTAGAGCCTGTGCTCCACAACAAGAGAAGCCACTGCAATGAGAAGCTCGCGCACCGCAACGAAGAGTAGCCCCCGCTCGCTGCAACTAAAGCCCGCGCACAGCAACGAAGACCCGATTAACAAAAATTAATTAACAAAAATTAATTAATAAAAAAACACATGATTAGCACAGTCTGCTTTTGCAATAGATGATGTGCCATCCTAAAACCAATGATCCTGCTCACGTATATTCTCATTACAAAGAGAATGACCTTCCATAATTCTCTGAAACCTCAATAATATGGTTTTCCCTTAAGAAAACTCATTGTGGTGTTTGGATGAAATCAAGCTGCTCTAGGGAATTACCTGTCATTTCATCTGTAAATACATGCTTAAAAACAAACTTCTTTTTAAGTTATACCTATGTGAAAAAAAGCTTTGTCTCCATATTATAAGGTAGACTCCTTGCGGGTAAGCATTTTGTCTTTTTCATCCCTGTTTCCCAGTTAGCTCCTCTCAGTGAAACTTTTATACAAAAAGTAAACCACACTCTGACGATTGCTTAATCAATACATGGCCTCAGACAGTAGTTCTCAAACTTGAGCGTGTATCTAAATCACCTGGAGGGCTTGTCAAAACACAGACTGCTGGGTCCCGACCACAGAGTTTCTGATTCAGTGGGTGTGTGGTGGGGCCTGAGTATTTGCATGTCTAACAAGTTCCCAGGTGACGATGATGATGAGGGTGATGATCCAGAACCACACTCTGAGAACTCTTTCATTGGAACAAGGAAGACATCAACATTCAAAACCTGCCCACGAATTATTGAAACATTAATCGCATGTGAGGACTTAGGAGGAATACAGGAAGAAACAATTTTTAGAAATCCCTACTTTCACGGAGCTTATACTACATGAAAAGTACTTAAAAAAGAAATACAAACATGAGAATAAGAAACACAGGAGCTGGAGTCTCATATCAGAAGATTCTCTATTTAACTGGTATAGTGAAGGCAATATATTTTTTTAAGCACCAAGGTAATTCCAATGTGTATTTACATACTATTACACCAGGAGTCACTGAAGAGACTGGAATTTGTCTTTGAGTTATGAAGGGGATTTTAATAGTTTAAGTGGGAAGAGCCTTCCCACTTTCCAGGTTGGGGTGGGGGGTGCCATCAGGTTCCAGATGCTCTTTCTGGTCTTTCCAAGACATTGAATTGCACATAAAAATACTCAAAAATATTCAGAGCGAGTACAGCATAATGTGTATCTCTCTTCCTCTTATTATTGGTACGCTTGGACGAGTCCAACCTGTAAGTCCTCAGTTTGTAAAATGGGGATAATAATAACACCTACATCATAGTATTAAGACATTTAACACTTAAAATGTTAAGTCATTTCAATATATACATAAGGAGCCTTAAAGCAATGCTTAGCAGATAATAAGTGCTCAGTGAATGAAAATTATTATTTATTGAACATCACCTACATGCCTGGCAGGGAACCTGGATAAGAATGCTTTATTTGCATTTGTATCCTTTTAACTTTACAAAGCCCTTGCTTATGTTTTGTCACATTTCCTCCTTTCAGTGCCCTTTGATACAGGAAGGGGAAGTTTAACTTTGTCCACTTGACAGGAGAAAGATGTTGAGTGATTTTTTCAAGACAGTGTGAGAGATAGTACTGGAATTGAGTATTCGAAACTCCCAAAGTAAGTAAAAAAAAAAAAAAAAAAAAAAAAGGAAAAAATGGTTGAAGAACTGAGGGATTTGTTCAGATAATTTGCAAACACACCCTACACACATACATGTTCATAGAGATGTTGACGATCTTCTTCTATCATTCCCAAATTATCCATAAATGGGATGTCTAATCTGTTGATAATCTATATTCCACTTGGAGTTGTATTTCTTGTTCAGCTGTATTTCTAGTCAGGATTGTCAGCTTCTAACTCCATTTACTGAAGAGAACCCTGCATTTTGGAGAGGTTCTTTCATTCTCGCAAGGAAATCCAGAAAGTGGAAAACATAAAACAAGTTTCAACAAAAAAGTCCTCTTCTCCAACACACACACACATGCATACTGGAAGTTAATATAGCAACTAACATGTTCCTTTCATGTCACAGGTACTTGGTGATATATTACATATATTCTGGGTCTAAATAATGAACGCATAGGAAAAAGACCAATGTACTTGATTACATGAATAATCATTAATAGAGACATAAAATCTAAAACCTTCCACAGTTTCTCTGCTGGTTTCTATAAGCAAGGACCACACCAAAAGATACAACTCCTGGGTTAAAGTGGTTGTTACTCTGCAACCAGTGGTGAATTTTCTGTATGATTGAAAACAAATGTGTGGAAAGTCATTCCAACACTTTAAACACAATAATCCTCCTAAGCTTTGAAAAATACTGTGCTCTTCTGAATTTACCTTTTAGCCTCTATAGGTCCAACATTCTTGCTTGAATTGAGCTATTTCATCTGTAAGTGATGCTATTTTGATTCAGTAATAAAGTGAGACACTAAGACGTCTCATTAGTTTAAATTTAAAAAGCCAAGTGCAATCACATACTACATCCCTAGGTCTCTAGAAGTAATATGTGTATAGACAAATTTCAAGTATAGAATTATTTTTAAATGAATTTAAAGGTCCAGTATCTAATCTAATGTAGTAGGTTAGGGGCACATAAAATCAAAGCAGTATTATTATTATTATTTTTTTTTTTTTGCTGTGTTGGGTCTTCGTTTCTGTGCGAGGGCTTTCTCCAGCTGTGGCAAGCGGGGGCCACTCTTCATCGCGGTGCGCGGGCCTCTCACTATCGCGGCCTCTCTTGTTGCGGAGCACAGGCTCCAGACACACAGGCTCAGTAGTTGTGGCTCACGGGCCTAGTTGCTCCACGGCACGTGGGATCCTCCCAGACCACACGGGCCTAGTTGCTCCACGGCATGTGGGATCCTCCCAGACCAGGGCTCGAACCCGTGTCCCCTGCATTAGCAGGCAGACTCTCAACCACTGCGCCACCAGGGAAGCCTATTATCGTTATTAATGCAGTAGTAAAATAGTAACTTTAGATCTGACATCCTCAATTTGACCTAATGGGAATTATGAGCTATGCTAAAGAAAGAAGTATAAATTAATATGACAGGAACCAAGATTTTTGTGCATTTTAACAGTAACTGTTAGTATTGTTAGCCCAAATAACAGAAAACCCTATTTGAGGTGATTTACACAAACAGAGGCTTATTTCACAAAACAGGAAATACAGGAATAGGAATCAAGGCTGAACGTGGCTCAGTAATACTATCGGGGACCCTGGTTTTTCCATCCTGCCAACACACTTAGAGTGTAGGCCTTCAATCTCTTGCTTGTCACCTTATGGTCCGATGATGGGTGCCAGGCTTCCAAACATTTCTAGTGAGGAGAAGTGGCAGGAAGCAAAAGGTACATGCCAGCTGAGTCTTTTGTAAAAAGCCTTTCCTTTTTAAAAAAAGCCTTTTCAAAAATCCCACCCAACAGCTTCCATGTATGTGACTCCAACAGGGTCCTTGCCCAACTGAAATATAAAGCAAGCCACAAATGGGAGCTACATATGTAATTTTAAGTTTTATAGTAGTCGTGTTAAAAAAATAGAGGTGAAATTAATTTTAATAATATATTTCATTTAACCCCAAATATCCAAACTATTATTTCAACACGTGATCAATATTTTAAAAATTGAGATATTTCCTCCTTTTTTTTTGGCACTGTTCTGGAACTCAGTGTGTATCTTAATTTAGACTAGCCATATTTCAAGTGCTCCATAGCCACATATCACTGTACTGGATAGGAAGCCTCAGACCAATCACCTAAGCGACTAAGGAGAAATGAATTGCGGCGGACCAGCGAAACAGCGCTGTGTGCCTCTTTGACATTAACATATATTTCACTTAATAAGGAATGAACTGACCTCGATTTAACCAAAAAAAGTCCCATCCATGATAGCTGTCTACAACCCTTCAACCTGGGATCATTCTACTGTAGGACAAACTATCTTTCAAAGACAAAATGATTTTACCTCTACTAACGAAGGATTTATAATGACACTTGTAATTTTTAAATTTTCTGTCATTCAGCTTGCGGCATCTTGACAATTTCTGGCAAGCAGGGTTATTTTAGGTCATGCTTGTTTATAGTCTCTCTTTCCCAGCGGTGGTTACTATAGCAGTCATACCTATCATTTATGCTCCAACTACTGTTTCCCCAATATGCCCCACCCTTCCATGCTTAGAGTGACATGGCTGCTCCAAATTTTACATAATTGTTAATGAGTTTAGGAGGGGAGGGAATTCACTTTTTTCTACTTCTGCTCAATTTTCTCTATCCTACATCTCCATCGCTTTTAATTTTCTCATTCAATCTGCCTTGCCTCTTTTTTATCCTTTACATCTTTAGTTAAAAACTATTATTACTATACTTTAAAAGCACACGAACTCGATTACAGTAAAGAATTTTTGGTGATAACATTTTCTGAAATAAGAATGAAGAAATATCCTCCAATATCATAACGGTGGGTGGGTACAGATGCATTAAGGTATGGTCCTGCAGCTTTCAAGATGACAATTTAGGGTTCCAGTGCTTTTCTGAGAGGGAACATTGAATATCTATTTATGGTGACTGTGATTGTAGGGATCATTAGTAAATTCCCTGCAGGCCAAAAAGTGTGTCAGCAACCGTGGAGAGTAGCAAAGAATTGGGCAGAAGAGCAACTCTTAGACAAAAATTGCTCAGAAACATAAAGCGTTCCTCAAGTGCGGAGGCTTCGCGTTTCCTGGGTCCTCCCTCTTCTGCTTCTTCATTCTCCTGGCGTGTATCCCGCTCTTAAATCTCTGCTATTCTCTCCCTGCCTCCACTGGCTGTCCAGAACCGACCCAAACTCCCAGCCTTCCTCTCTTCTCGGGATCGGAGACTGGTACCCTTCGACACGCCCCACCACACCCCATTCCCGGCCTCGCCCGCGCCTGCGCAGAGCCTCTTCTAACGCGAACGCGCAGCCATCACCCCCAACCATACCGCCAGCCGCGGGAATACGAAGCCTGCGGTAGCCAGCCCCAGGTCTTTTCGTGAGGCGGCGGTTATCGTCTTTATATCCGGACTCCTCCCACCCTGCGCGACCCCTCTTCTCACTCCTTGGGGTCGGACCCTTAAGGGCATGCACCTGGCCCCAAATGGTAACCTCTAGCCACCAGACAGAGGAAGGTCCTGCGAGGCTGGAACGCGGGTGCGCCGGTCGCGAAACCTCAAAGCGGAGCCCCGCCCCCCAAGGCTGGCTTCCTGCCTCCGTATTGGTCTGCGCGCCCGTCAGTCTCCCCCCATGGGGCCGCGCCGGCTGTACTGCCTGTTCCCTTTTCTCAGTACGCGGATTTACTGGCTGCCTCGGCTAGTATCCAGCCGACCCAGCCAGTCCGATCCTTACCTGGAGCCGGCTCCGGAAAGCCTCGAGAAGGGGAGGGCCGAACTCGGCCGGAGCTGAGCATCGTCCGGGTGGGCTGCGGGGCCGCGGCCTCTCCGCCGGCAGCACCACCTGTCGCCTGGCTAGACGTCGGGTAAGGCTCCGCACGGCTCTCAGCTGCGGGCGGCCTGCCGCGGCGGGGCCCGGGCGGGAGTTCCGGGGTGGGAGCGGGCGCCGGCCTCCTCACCCCGGCCCGGGGAGCCGAGCGCGGACCCGCCGCCGGCCTCCGCGCGTGCGGCCCTCAGATCCCAGCTTGGCGGATGGGAGGGCGGGGTGAGGGGAAGGGGTTCGTCGAGTCCCGGCTGAGACCGTGGGGAACGGTGGGGTCTCGGCACACCCTGTTTGACCGTGGGCGGCTCTTCCTTGGCGCACGGTTTGGGGATGCGACTTCCCGGTAGAGACTCGCTTGTCCCAGGGCGCCCCCCCTTCCAGACCTGGAGTAAGGCCCTGCGGCTTCCTTAACAGGAGCATCTCTTATACCCTTTACTCCCGCGCTCCTTAAAGACCGATTTTGTCGCTCCAAATCCCTTTATCGCATAGTTCTCTTTTTCTGCAGGGATGAATTAATGGCAGGAGTTAGGCATTTTGTTTGTGTGTTGTGATTGTTCCTTGCTTTAAAGGAAGTTTGTTGCAGGCTTAGAAAGTTCTAAGATTAGAACGGTTCTGTCCATTCATGTGAAATGACATCTGTGGACCAGGATTGGCAGGTGTTTCTTTGACGCTGGTGATATCCATTTCTGCTTGTGTGGTGTTACATTGAGGTCTCGGATTTGACTTTCTTGGTTCCGAAGATAATTCTAGAAAATTTCCGTTGCCGTTTGGTGAGAAGAAGCTTAATCAAAATAACATCTCAACAGAAGTGCTTCCTTACAAAACGTGTTATCGCATATCTGTTTGATTTACCTTCTTAATGTTTGTGGCAGTCACTTCAAAACAAAACAGTTGATAACACTGTTATTTCTTTTAGTGTTGTAACTGATAACATGGAAGCACGTATTAATTGTTAATCAGGAGCCCAACGCTGTTTTCTGCAAGAATTATCTCAAAATAATGCCCTGAGGTTGGTACTCTTTATTATCTCCAGGTTACAAATGAAAGTTAGAAAGGCTAAGTAACTTACCCAAGATCACAGATTTTACGTGGCAAAGCCTGGATTCGAATTCAGACAATCTAACTTAATAGCCCCAGCCTCCTCTTAAGCTTGTATGCTCCTTAAGCATTGTTCATGCTGTAAAGCTAAGTGTAGTGTTGTGCTCCTAAGTTTTGATCTTTAGTTGCCAAGCATTCTGGAAATTAGAGAAGAAACAGTCATTTCCTTACAACCCCCCCCATACACAGCTGTGTGTGTGCGCGTGTGTGTATACACATATATATACACACACTATAGTAGTTACGCAAATGATAGGTAAATATATATTGTGTAACTACTATAACTAGTTGAGTTGTTATGTTACATGGTTTGCAGAAATAAAGGCAAAATGTTTAGCGTTATCTTCTAATAGTGGACCTTTAAATAATCAACTGTGAGCAATGATTTATAATCTGTTATCTGATTCTTTTATGGTAGCTATAAAGACTTAATTAAAAGTTAGGCTTAGAGGCTAGAAATGCTGATATACCTTTACCATATGTTAAAAGGAAATGTTGGGCTATGCTTTTGTAGAAGTTTTGCATTCTCTTGAGAATTAAAACTTACTCTTGCTCAATAGTTACTCCTGAGAAAGAACCGCTTACAGGTTTCACTCTTAGAAGGTGTTTATGTATAATGTTTTTGTCTTTTAATAAATTTGTTATGAAAATTCATTAAAAATTCATAAAGAAAAAACCCATTTACCATTTGAGAATTTCTTTTGTAAATTAACTCTTACCATAACGCTGTTTGTGCATAAATTGTATTTAATTTCATATAAAAAAGTGAGCTATTCTAAACTATATTACATTTTATATTAAGTTAAACTAAAATTAATTATAACTTATATTGGTGAATTTCAGACAACTTAACCATATTTTAAAACATAAATAACTATGGACACCAAGTTGGGGAAGCCGCAGGGGGGTGGGGATGGTGGTGTGATGAATTGGGCGATTGGGATTGACATGTGTACACTGATGTGTATAAAACTGATGACTAATAAGAACCTGCTGTATAAAAAAAAATAAAATTTAAAAAAACAGTTAAAAAAACAAATAACACTAAAATGTATAGTTGTTTACTGAGGATCAATATTAGAGTACAAAATTCATACTAAATATCAAAATTATTCCACATTTGATTTAATAAAACAGTAACCATTTTATTAAAAGTTAATTATTTTATTTGAAAGTCACCGTTTTGATTATACGACTGCATATTGTACCTGCCTTGATCAATATGTACAAATTTCAAAAGTTATGAAACATATATTGATTATGTAGATATTGTTTAGGATATTTGATATTTGCCTGGGTCTGTATGTCATCCAGATTCTCATTCTTGACCTAGAGATTTAATTTGAAATAGTTTAAATAAATGTTAACCATGATTTTCCTCATAGCCTCTTTTTAAACAAAAAACTTTTTATTGAAGTATAGTTAATATACAAACCTCGTAGCCTCTTTTTTCTTTTTAAGTTATTTTTTTGGCTGTGTTGGGTCTTCATTGCCGTGTGCGGGCCTTCTCTAGTTGCGGCGAGTGGAGGCTACTTTTCGTTGCGGTGCGCGGGCTTCTCATTGCGGTGGCTTCTCTTGTTGCGGAGCACGGTCTAGGCGCGTGGGCTTCAGTAGTTGTAGCACGCAGGCTCAGTAGTTGTGGCTCGTGGGCTCAGTAGTTGTGGCCCACGGGCTTAGTTGCTCTGCGGCATGTGGGATCTTCCCAGACCAGGGCTCGAACCCGTGTCCCCTGCATTGGCAGGCAGATTCTTAACCACTGCACCACCAGGGAAGCCCCCTCATAGCTTCTTAATATGGATTTTACATTGGAAGATGTTGATGCAGAAACAGGCATTTAGAAAGCATCTTCTGACCTCTTCAGTTTATTACTACTAATAACACTAATGCGTAGATGAATAACATTTATAGAGCACTTGGCACTGTGATAATCATCTTACATGGATTATCTAATTTTAATCTTAAAATGGCCCTATTTAGTATGTCCTGTTGTTTATCATCCCCATTCAAGTGATGAGATAACTACTGTCCAAGGAGATTGAGGCTTAACTCCGACTTACTCAAGATCATGGAGCTAGCAGTGTAGCAGGGGCAAAGCTAGGATTTAAGTCCAGTGGTCTGATTCCAGAGCTTGCCTTTGACCACTCTGCCAGATTGTCTGGATATGGATTTTATTGAATAAACCAAGTGAAGTGGTCGAGCTCTTTATGATGATGATAAAAAAGCTCTAAGGGGTTGATGCTTTGTTTAAATATTATCATTACTGCACACAACTGCAAAATAGAGTTTCCCTTCCTCTTCTCTACTTTATTGATAAGAAAAGTGAGACTTAAGTTAGGGGTTCCCAGACTGTTGGACTTCATGGGTAAGTTAAAAAAAGAAAGGTGTGTGTGTAGGGGGGCAATTGGGACCAGACGTAAGATCGCCAACTTTTAATTCTGTCAGGGTTATGGACCTTTTTAAAAGCGACTACAATCTACCATCCCCATCCTTTCAAAACAAAAAAAAATTTTTTTACCACCAAAAAGGGAGGAAGATAATTACAACATGAAAACAAAGACAATAAATTTAGTATTATGAAATACTATACTGAAACCATGCACCTCAGATTGGAATGTGAACCCACGTGGCCGGGACTCAAACCTGGCCAAAACCCAGATTGGGACTTGAACCCACGAGGCCAGGACTCGAACCCAGGGAAAACCCACAGTCTTCCAACTGAGATCACACACCTGGTTTCAGGACTTAATGAAGCTCAGGTTCTTGATGTCTCATCACAGAAAGAGTTCAGTGAGAGACAGTGATAGGTAAGAAGTGGATTTATTTAGAGAGAAACACACTCCGCAGAGAGTGTGGGCCGTCTTAGAAGGCGAGAGGCCTTGGGAGAAACGCACTCCACAAACAGAGCGTGGGCCATCTCAGAAGGTGAGAAAGGCACCAGGGTATGGGGTTGTCAGTTTTTATAGTGGTGGGTAATTTCATAGGCT
This sequence comes from Physeter macrocephalus, assembly GCF_002837175.3. Classification (NCBI taxonomy): domain Eukaryota; kingdom Metazoa; phylum Chordata; class Mammalia; order Artiodactyla; family Physeteridae; genus Physeter; species Physeter macrocephalus. The sequence continues at coordinate 64,801,670 of NC_041232.1, forward strand.
AATGAGTGGGAGGAGTATTCCAGCTGTTTCGGGAAGGGGTGGGGATTTCCAGGAACTGGGCCACCAGCCACTTTTTGATCCTTATGGTCAGCCTTGGAACTATGGTGGCACCTGTGGGTGTGTCATTTAGCTTGCTGATGTATTACAGTGAGCTTCTACTGGGGCTCAAGGTCTAGTGGAAGTCGACTTGTCCACCATCTTGGACCCATTTGGTTCTATTCCGTTTATGTCATGTCCTCGGGCTACATCATTCTTTCAAAGGTTGTGCCCTGCCCCCTTCCCTCCTATTTCAATACTACGTTGTCCTAGTTTTTCTCATTTGGTTATAGACTAGTGAAAAACATGTCTCAGACGGACACCAATTCAGAGACCATTTGGGAATGTTTGAGTAACATAACTGATTCCAAACTGGTAATTAGCTGTGTCCAGATTCAGACTGACTGCAGAGCTTGTGCTCACTGTACCTAGTCATGACCTCCCTCTAATTTTGGTCTCTATTACATTGAACTTCTGCTTTCTACCCCCAGCTAGGGGGCCAGGGAGAGTATTCTCCAGCAGTCAGTGGCCTAGCAGTTTCAGTCCCAGTCTAGTTTATAAACACCACCCAGAGAGTAAATTCACTAACCCCCAGGGCAAGGCAGGATGAGTGACACACCAGAGGGAGAAACCACAGGCATACCTCAATATCCAGGAAACTCAAGTAAGCAGCTTGAGTTTTCATATTTGTTCAAAATGGGAAGCCCCACCTTATTTCCTGTTTTTACTTCACTCATTTTTACAGTTCTTCCATCCTGTCTGTATAACATGAGGAGTTAGGTGTGGGTTTTCCCCATTTCGTCCTGTTGCCTCCAGTTGCTGTTAAGCCTGCTGTCTGTCTGTCTGTCTCTCTCCTTAGTCCTTGGTTCTATTTTTGGCAGAGATTGGTTTTTCTGCTTAAGTTGTTTTTTAACTTATGCCTACTTGTTTTAAAGACACTATTAAAATTACTTTTATATTTTATTTTACTCTCTGTCACTTAGTCATAAAGTAATAATTTGAGTGCTGTAACACTTTACTCTTTAAGTCTAATACTTTTCTGCATCTGTTCTCTCATTTGATCATTACAGTTACCTATGAGGTAGATTTAACAGGTAATTTTTATTTTACAGACTAAATTCAGTATTTGATAGAAGCAAAATTTTAGCCAGGAGCTGAAAATAGAAGATTTTATATGTCAGAATGCCGATCTTAAGTTAACTACTGAAGGGAAAAACTGTTTCTTCCTACTCACAGACTCAACTCTTCCGGCCACCAAATGTGTTTTTTCCCCACACCCAGGAGTTCTCCAGCTCTAGGCAGACACTGACGGGGTGGGCTACAACTTAATTCTAACCCTGTCTACCTGGAGGTAACTTCGGATCCCACAAGTTAGGGACTCAACCCGGAAAGACTGCCCCCACTTCAGATGCCAATCCCAAGCCCCAGGTTTTGACCTATCCTTCTTACCAACCAGCTGTAAATCAGGGTTTCCCACAACCCCTTCCTCGGGTTAGATCATTTGCTGTAATGGCTCACAGAACTCAGGGAGACACTTTACTTATTTTTACCAGTGTCTTATAAAAGGATACAACTCAGGAGCAGAGGGAAAAGACACATAGGACTAGGTATTGGGGGTGGGGTCGGGGAGGGCACGGCGCTTCCTTGCCCTCTGCGCTTGCCACCCCCCAGCACCCAGATGTGTTCACCAACCTGAAAGCTCATCAACTCTCCTTGTTCAAAAGTTTTTATGGATCTTAATCACCATCGTTCCCACCCCCTTTCCCAGGGGAACTGGAGTGGTACTGAAAGTTCCCACTCTCTAATAATCACTTGGTCTTTCTGGTGACTGAGGTTCTGTAGTGACCTCACCCTAAGTCACCTCATTAGCATAAACTGAGGTCTGATCAAAAGGGGCTGCTTATGAATAACAAAAGATACTCCTGTCACTCAAGAAATTCCAGCAGTTTTTAGGAACTGTACAAGAACTGGGGACCAAGACCAAATATATTTCTTATTACACCACAAGTACTAATTGCAAAATGTATTTTTCTCAGATAGTCTTTGATTTTAAATAAAATAAAAGGTATTCCATGCTGTTTTAGATTTTCCTACCTCACCAATATGCTGCAATACTAATCCAGCCTTTTGGTACCAAAGTTTTGTGATAAATAATGCTTTCTCTCCTGGAAGAACCACACAAACATGATCGGGGTTGCACTTTCAATTTCTGTCTTTTCAAAATTTATTTTGAAATAATTTGAAAGACGTGGTTGTATATATCATACTTCTTGGCCCCTTAATACTTCAGTGTGTATTTTCAGAAAAGGATACCTGTTACATATGGTTATCGAACTCAGAAAATTTAAAATTATACAAGACTTTTATGTAAGTTACAGTATATCTCCCAATTTTGCCAGTTATCCCAGTAATATCCTTGATGGCATTTTGGGGGATCAGGTTTTGCGTTTAGTTGTCCTTTCTGTTCGGTCTTCTTAAAATTGCAATGGTTCTTTAGTGTTTTTCATGGCATTTACATTTTTGAAGAAAACCAATCAGTTATCTTATGGTGTCTCTTGTGATTCTTTTTTATTATCATTATTGAAGTACATTTGACATGAAACATTGTGTAAATTTAAGGTGTACAACAGGTTAATTTGATACACTGTAATATTGCCTTTGTACTGATAATTAGCACCTCTGCACATTACGTAATTATAATTTCTTTTTAGTGGTTGGAATAATTAAGTTCTAGTCTCTTTGCAAGTTAGATGATTATAATACAATATTGTTGTCTGTGTTCACTATGCATTAGATCTCTAGGACTTATCTCTTAGGCCTCTTGTTGAAAGTTTGTACCTTTAAACAACATCTGTCCTATCCCTTTCCCCAATTTCCGTCTCTCATGATTCTTGATGTGCTTATGATCATTTAGATTTCTTGTTTTGTGCCCATATTTAGGTACCACATTTATATGAAATATCCAGAATAGGTAAATACAAAAACACAGAAAGCAGATTGGTGGTTGCGGTCACTGGGGGGGTGGGGAAAACTGCTTAATGGGTACGGTATTTCCTTCTGGGATGATAAAAATGTTTCAGAACTAGATAGAGGTGGTTGTACAGCATTATGGATTTTCAAAATCCCTCTGAATTGTTTATTTTAAAACAGCTAATTTTGTTATGTGAATTTCAGCTCCATAAAAATTAACTTAAAATCCTAATGTAGATGATTTTGCTGCAGCCCCATATACAGCCCATGGATTTCTCAACAAATAGAAATTCCAATTAAAAACTATTGCATGATAATTATAATGGTTTATGATGATTAAAGAAATAAATGAGCATTGCAAATTGATATTTAGTAGAATTGATATGCAGAAGAATCTATTTTATTCCCATCAGTAAATATTTAAGGTTTAATGTATTATGTAGTTTTCCATTTTGAAAAATTCTCATAATGTTTGCGATGGATGTGAAAGGACAAAAACATGTTTTCAAGACAATTTGCATGATTTTTAAATATTACATAACAGGTTTTCTAAAAACAAAAAAAATTCTGGTACACTGAATTTAAATATTGAATATTACTAATACCTTAAAATTTGACGTCTAGATTAAGAATCTGGATGGCTTCACTTCATCTGAAAGTGTGTGCTCCAGGCTTTTCTATTATTTACATTTCCACCTTCAACCTAAACTTTCCCACACCTGTTTACATTGAAATCACTTCCATGAAAACACTTGCTGTTTACTAGGTGTTTCATACCTTGCCACACTTGTGTGGATTAGAAGAAAGGTAAATATTTGGCACACTGTAGTAGGTAATACATAAAGAGTAGCAATGCTTATTATCCAAGGACTTACACTGTTGTCTGGAAAAGTGAATATTTGCCTTCACCTTATGTGTTGTTACTCTTTTATAATCCCTTACAACCTGTAGAAACATAAATGTATTTTTTTAAACATCTTTATTGGAGTATAATTGCTTTACATTGTTGTGTTAGCTGCTGCTGTATAACAAAGTGAATCAGCTATATGTATATATATATCCCCATATCCCCCACCTCTTGCGTCTCCCTCCCACCCTCCCTGTCCCACCTCTCTAGGTGGTCACAAAGCACCGAGCTGATCTCCCTACATCTTTATTCCTGTCCTGTCCCTAGGTTCTTCAGAACCATTTTTTTTTTAGATTCCATATATATGTGTTAGCATATGGTATTTGTTTTTCTCTTTCTGACTTACTGCACTCTGTATGACAGATTCTGGGTCCATCCACCTTACTACAAATAACTCAATTTCGTTTCTTTTTGTGGCTGAGTAATATTCCATTATATATGCGCCACATCTTTATCCATTCATCTGTCAGTGGACACTTAGGTTGCTTCCATGTCCTGGCTATTGTAAATAGTGCTGCAGTGAACATTGTAGTGCATGACTCTCTTTGAGTTATGATTTTCTCAGGGTATATGCCCAGTAGTTGGATCGCTGGGTCATATGGTAGTTCTATTTTTAGTTTTTTAAGGAACCTCCATACTGTTCTCCATAGTGGCTGTATCAATTTACATTCCCACCAACAGTGTAGGAGGGTTCCCTTTTCACCACACCCTCTGCAGCACTTATTGTAGATTTTTTGATGATGGCCATTCTGA
>NC_041232.1:64806812-64808110 GCF_002837175.3 Physeter macrocephalus
GAATTGTTCTAATTTCATTCTTTTACATGTAGCTGTCCAGTTTTCCCAGCACCACTTATTGAAGAGGCTGTCTTTTCTCCATTGTATATTCTTGCCTCATTTATCAAAGATAAGTTGACCATATATGCGTGGGTTTATCTCTGGACTTTATGTCCTGTTCCATTGATCTATATTTCCGTTTTTCTGCCAGTATTATAGCTTTGTAGTATAGTCTGAAGTCAGGGAACCTGATTCCTCCAGCTCCGTTTTTCTTTCTCAAGATTGCTTTGGCTATTCGGGGTCTTTTGTCTTTCCATACAAATTGTGAAATTTTTTGTTCTAGTTCTGTGAAAAATGCCATTGGTAGTTTGATAGGGATTACACTGAATCTGTAGATTGCTTTGGGTAGTATAGTCATTTCACAATATTGATTCTTCCAATGCAAGAACATGGTATATCTCTCCATCTGTTTGTATGGTCTTTAATTTCTTTCATCAGTGTCTTCTAGTTTTCTGCATATAGGTCTTTTGTCTCCTTAGGTAGGTTTATTCCTAGGTATTTTATTCTTTTTGTTGCAATGGTAAATGAGAGTGTTTCCTTAATTCCTCTTTCAGATTTTTCATCATTAGTGTGTAGGAATGCAAGAGATTTCTGTGCATTAATTTTGTATCCTGCTACTTTACCAAATTCATTGATTAGCTCTAGTAGTTTTCTGGGAGCATCTTTAGGATTCTCTGTGTATAGTATCAGGTCATCTGCAAACAGTGACAGTTTTACTTCTTTTACGATTTGGGTCCCTTTTATTTCTTTTTCTTCTCTGATTGCTGTGGCTAAAAATTCCAAAACTATGTTGAATAATAGTGGTGAGAGTGGGCAACCTTGTCTTGTTCCTGATCTTAGTGGGAATGGTTTCAGTTTTTCACCATTGAGAACAATGCTGGCTGTAGGTTTGTCATATATGGCCTTTATTATGTTGAGGTAAGTTCCCTCTATGCCTACTTTCTGGAGGGTTTTTATCATTAATGGGTGTTGAATTTTGTCAATAGCTTTTTCTGCATCTGTTGAGATGATCATATGGGTTTTATCCTTCAGTTTGTTAATGGTGGTGTATCACATTGATTGATTTGTGTATATTGAAGAATCCTTGCATTCCTGGGATAAACCCGACTTGATCAAGGTGTATGATCCCTTTAATGTGCTGTTGGATTCTGTTTGCTAGTATTTTGTTGAGGATTTTTTCATCTATGTTCATCAGTGATGTTGGCCTGTAGTTTTCTTTTTTTGTGACATCTTTGTCTGGTTTTGGTATCAGGGTGATG